>NW_022900942.1:62016732-62052936 GCF_012274545.1 Fukomys damarensis
TTTCTGATCAAAGGCTCTTTATTGGCTCAGCAAAACGATTATATACTGTTATCCCAGGGGGAAGTTTCAGCAAGCTTATTGGACAGTTCAAACAAATCTTCTACCAATCACATGAGTCACTCAAGCATTTAACCATAAAGGGACAAAGCATTTATCAGCATACAGCAATCAGTATTTTACCAAATGTGGGGAGGGGTAAGTGGGAAGGCGTACATCAACAGTTAACCCTATGCGATCTTTAACTTCACAATCTCTAGGGGCAAGCAGGACAAGGAAATACCACCTGCTTCCTGCTCCAGATCCCGTGACCCTGTGGTTAGCACAAAGGGCTATTCTTTCTGTAAGATTTCCTGTTTGCCCAGGGGCTAGACCTGCCAAAAGTCACGTATGTAGTCTAGTGGGATTTTTCCACCGAGGCAAAGGCTAAGGTTGAGGGCAGCCATCTTGTGCAGGCCCAAGCAGTCTCTCACAAAAAAAGAATTGAGATTAGTGACCTCAGAAATGACTCAGCAGAACTTCTTACATAACTTTTATTATGATTACGATAATATATTAATTAGCTATAGAGTCAGAAAATATGCAGAAGTACCAAAATATATATAATAACTAACTATTCCGTAACTCAGGAGATGATAATCATTATCGATACTTTTGTGAACTTCCTTCTAGGATTTTTAAAAATTCAGTTAAATGATGGAATTATAATCCACATGTATTTTAGGAAGTCTGAACATTTTAAAATATAGTATTATATCACAAGAGGTTTCCATATCAGTAACAAAAACTGCAAGATAATTTATTGGATTTGTAGAAATACATTGTTTAATCTTTTCCCTGTTTTGCCCTCTTTCATACATGTTATTATTTCACATAACACGGCTCTTACACACAAAACTCATTACACGCTCTGATTGTCACCTCACAATGGTGTTGTTTCCTTCGAATTTGCATTATTGCATATGAACACTTTTAAGCCTCTTAATTGAAATTATTCATTTGATTTCCAATATCTCTGACCTAAATTATATTTCTACCAACAGTATAGGAATCCACTTATCTCAGCACGGTTTCACCACACAGAGTGCTGCTGTGGTTGTGTTTCTTTGTTTCTCTTTGGGGTTCCTTTGGTTTTTTGTTGTTGTTGTTTTCTTGTTTGTTTGGTTTTGGTTTTTTTGGTGCTGGGGATCGAACTCAGGACCTTGAGCTTGCCAGGCAAGCGGGGTGCCTCTGAGCTACATCCCCAGCCCTGTTGTGGTTGTTTTTAATCTATGCTCACTTGTTATGTAAAAATTGTAAATTTAATTTTTTTAAATTTCATTGATGATGAGAAAGGATGAATAATTTTTACTTCTATTAACCATTTGTACTTCCTATTCCATACATTTTTTGCTAATTTCCTTCTCATTTCAACTGGGTCCTGTTATCTTTTTTTAATGTGCATTTATTTGTTCTTTGTGAATTAAGGAGTTTAATCGTTATTGTATGGTAACAAGTATTTTCCCTCCATACACCACTCACCTTTCCATTTTGTTTATGATACTTTGACATCATCGATGGTGAAAGAGCCATAATTCGCTACTTAGTTAAGAACAAGTCATGAATTCACTGAGAACACAGTGAAATCTCTCATTAGAAAAATGCATGACAGGGCCAGGGATTTAGCTCAGTGGTTCCACCACCTGCCTCACAAGTGCAAGGACCCGAGTTCCATCCCCAGTACCAAAAAAAAAGAAAAATGCATGACAGCCTCACATACACATGGCAATCAATTCTAAATCTGTCTACGGACTCCTACAAGCACTTTCCTCATTCATTGCTATTGCTCTGGGTCCTGGCCACTTCCCAACCTCAGTGTTTGGAAATTCATCGCGACTCCTTACCAACAGTGATGTGTGCAAAGTGTGTAAAGTGCGTTCTGGGCCATGCTGTAGGCAGTGGTAGAAAGAAAGCATCTTAGGGGTCAGGAAAACCTGAGAGCTCATCCTAATTCTGTCACTAGCTACGTGAGCTGGCAAAACTACTTAGCTTTGGTGTCCAGACCTCCATCTGTAAAGTATGCACACGAACGTGCTTTTCTCCACACCCGTGAGTGATGAAAAGGGGAGAAGTAACATTGTCTAAGGTTCTTTCCATGTCTAAATGTGCAGTCTGTGCACATCAGTGATGTCCTGTTTTATAGCACCTTTATTTTGAAGCCATTTAAAAACCATCCTGGACAAAAGCCATGTAACTGCCCAAAACTCAGCTATGTGTATTCAGCACTCCTCAGATACAAGCAGTTATATACCATTTCATGGGACCATTACAAATGCATTGTCGAGCTGAGCATGGTGGTGACCCCTGTAACCCGAGCACTCGGGAGGCTGAGGCAGGAGGATCACTGTGAGTTCGAGACCAGCCTGGGCTACATAGTGAGTTCCAGGTGAGCCCCAACTACATAGTGAGATCCTGTCTCAAAACTACCCCCAAAAAATATGCATTGTCACCGTAGGACCCACAATGTGATAAGACACCAAATCTTTCCCTGGAACGCCCATGCTGAGAGAGAAGCTTACCTTGTCTTATGCAATGAGTGGTTTTTTTGTTTTTTGTTTTTTGGTTTTTTTTTTTTTTTCCTGATCAGGCACATAGCTTTCTTTTTCCCCCAATTTATAATCAAGAGACAGTGTCAAGAGTCTGCTTCAAAAGCTAGGGATATTGCTGGATGGTAGAGCATTTGCCTCCCATGGGCAAGGGCCTAGATTCCATCCCCAACAGTGCTAAATAAGTCTGCCTGAAAAAAACCAAGAACTTTCTACCACTTGGAAATATACATTATCGGTTGTCCATAGTGCCTCTGTCTGATAAACTGGAAAGCAAAAATGTTCCCACTCTAGATAAAACTCGGTTCATTCTCTTCCCACAAGAACGTCCCTTTCCTGGCATTGCCCCTGTCTGGCGGCCCTTTGTCCCCTGGTTCTGCTTTTACTTTCCTACTCACAACACTGTGCTGCTTACATGTCCTGTATCTTATTTCTTCCCTATTCTCTCTTCCCACAAGAACGTCCCTTTCCTGGCATTGCCCCTGTCTGGCGGCCCTTTGTCCCCTGGTTCTGCTTTTACTTTCCTACTCACAACACTGTGCTGCTTACATGTCCTGTATCTTATTTCTTCCCTGTCGTTCACTAAGAACCAAAGCTTTAGTGGGGGTGTACTTAGAAGTAAATGCACAGGGTCATTTCCAGTTTAAACGAGGAATCTTGAAAGCTACACATTTTCCAAGATTTGAGTAAAGCTTTCATAGGACATCATGGAACAGAAAACAAGGTCAGTATTTTAGAAGAGTCACCCAAGCCGGGGGTGGTGGTGCACGCCTGTAATCCCAGCACTCGGGAGGCTGAGGCAGGAGGATCACTATGAGTTCAACACCAGCCTGGACTACATAGTGAGTTCCAGGTCAGTCTCAACTACGTAGTGAGACCCTGTCTCAAAAAACCAAAAAAGAAAGAAAGAAAGAAAGAAATAGAAGAGTCACCCAGCCTCAAGCTTCCTCAACTAATCCTAGATAAGGTACCTTCTATTTCATGTCCAGCTTCCTTCCTTCCTTTCTTATTTTCTTTCTTTCTTATTTACTGACTTACTTTGTAGTAAGGGTCTTAGGCATGATAAGCAAGCACTCTACCACTGACCTACATCCCCAGCACTTTTTAATTTTATTTTCAGCCTGGATCTAAACTGCCCAGCTCAGCCTTGTATTTGTGACCCTACTGCCTCAGCATCCTGAGCCCCGAGGTCACAGGCATGTCCACCATGCCTGGCCTCCATCTCCTTTTGATGCCCCTTTGTTCTCCACCCCACACCGCTGAGCTCTCCTAGCCACAAAAGCTACACCAACCAAGCAGTAAGACAGGTACATATCACATCCTTCTGTCAAGGGGAGACAGAAAACTCCAAGATGAACAACAATAAAAATGAGTTCTCATAGTGATCGGTCCACCCTGTGGGGATTTGAAAGAGTTTGCCAAGTCGGGGGGGCCACTGCCACCACGTCTGGGCATAGTGAAGAATGCCTCGCGTTATCGGAACGGCAGGAAGTTGATTAGTATCAGATGCTAGACAAGCACACCACCGGCACCTTTCGTTACAAGGCTGTGTCCCATCCACATATTGTGCCCCCTTCCCAAGCCCTCACTTTGGGGGCTGTGTCCACTCCTCGCACCTGCACTCTGCCGGCAACCTTGAGTGTACTCGCTCAGCGACCTTGACCCTGCCTAACTCTGTCCCACACCAAAGTCCCAAGCACAATTAAACCCAGCTTTCTACTTTTGCCGTATCTGTGCCCAGAGATCTGTTTGGGGCTGGAGAAAAGCACACGGTTCACAGGTCTCAGTGAAGTGTAAAGCCCTAACATGCAGGGCCTCTGAACCACTCTCCCACTCTCCAAATGGCCTTCCCCTTAGCCTTACTCTGCCCGCATCGCTCCGCGCCAAGTGGAACAAGCAGAAGAGCTTCCAGTTCCTCCCACCCAAGCTTCCCTCTTCAACAGCACCATTGAGCTGCTGTCGCCTCTGGTAGAGGAAGGACTCCCTCGTTCCCAGCACCTCCCTCTCTTGACCAGACGCCCCGTACCTCTTTGCTCCTACAGAACACTGATCCCACAATCGTCCATCTCTGCCCTGAAACCCATTTCTCCTTTCTTTTTCTTTCCTTTTTTCCCCCCCTCAATGGATATAAGTAAAAGGAAAATTTTGCTGTGGTTCTGTGATTTAGAGGAAAGTTGCTCTGTTTCTCTCATGAGGCCCCCCAGGTTGCCACAGTCAGCTCACCCAGTGTGCCTTGAGGGCAGCTGCCGTTGTCCGCTGAAGCGTCTCAGCTCTCCCGCACAGCCTGTCGGCAGGATGGCTCCAACGCCTAAGCCTGGGGGGGACATTCCAAGTGGGAAGGGGCACGGACCACAAATCTCTGAGAGGAGACACTGCTGACAAGTGGAACACGAGGCCCACTGCCTTCTCTGGGTCACAACAAGACACAAAGCCACCTCAGGTTGAAGGAGAAGAGAAAGAGACTCCCCCCTTCTGAGAGGCTGCTAAGAATCTGCGTTACTGCTTTGTTTTGTTTTGTTTTTTATAAAAATGTTACTGTATATCTTTAAGGTATAGAAACACTGTACATATTTAATGTTGGCTAAAGGCAGGGAAACACGGCAGAAACGAAACAGACCAGGGCAGGACAGGCAGAAGCAGTGAGCAGCAAGGAGCAGAAGAGATCTTAAGGCCAGTGCTGAATATAAGCTCCTCTACCGTCTGTGATAAAAACAAAAAAAAAAAGTTAGGCAATAAACCCTGTTATTTATAAATAACCTCAAGTAAGGTATTTTGTTACAGCAGCAGGAACGGACTAGACCATGTGCACTGTGGACTTTGTGTGGAAAATACTGACAGACACAGGCCCGCAAGTCAGCTAGTACAAGAGTAAGAGAATCACCCAGCTTTCAGCATCAGGAAGCCAAAGAGTCGGTCACGCGTTTGCTTGTTTGTTTGTTTGGTCGGTTGGTTTTAGTGGGGAGTTTGAACTCAGGCCCCCCACACACTAAGCACACAACCCCACCACTGAACTACACCCACAGAACATCTTAAATCAATCAATAATCATTTTCTCTTTGGTCATTAACCAGAATATAACATCATTTCCACTTTCTACTTTTTTCTAGTAGAGTTCCTTAGCAGGTAGCTATAGACTGGGGTTCCATATGAGCAGATACTAACTCAGTAAGCTAAAAAAAATTTTAATTTTTACATTTTCAGTCCCACTGGGCCTTACTTATATGGATGCATACACACATTTATGTGATATCACTAATACAAGTGCTCAAAGGAAACATGAAGGAAATTTTTAATCCCAGCTACACCAAACACAAAAGAATAAGAACCATGTATCTTTTATACAACCGAGGAAATGAGTGCTGAAATATGTCTGTTTGGTCTATTGGTACATTTCTATTCTATATGGTGTAAAATAAAGTCTTTTAGGGTTTATCTAAATTTATCCATCGACCCCAGGTCTTTCTAGTTACACTGATCCTAAAATAGAAAGTAGCGGCTGGGTGTAGTGGTTCACACCTATAACAGCACCACTCAGGAGGCTGAGGCAGGAGGATCACAAGTTCGAATTCAGCCTGGACTTCCTAGCAAGACCCCTAAAGCCAAAAATGAGGAGGAGGAGAGGTAAAGAAAAGAGAAAGCAGTAAGAGTTTGGGGCAGATAAATATTAAAAAGAAGCAAAAGCAATCAATATCCTTCTTTAAGTGATGAGAATTACTGTAACAACTGCCATTTCATAACGTCAACCAGCTTCTGACTCTGCAGGCCATCCAAGGGCACTGGCTCCTACTAGGAAGCAACTGCACCGTAAACATGCCGACCAGGAAGGGAAGAGTCAGCACAGCTATTTCCAGGTTTGCATTGCTGGTAAATTCCAGGGGGGCAGAGACCAAGAAGATGCCTTCTGTTCTGCCCTTCTTGTGCTAAAAGGTCCTCTTCTGCATACCTTGCTCCGTGTCTGTCCACAAGGGTAGCAAAGGACAACAAAGAGGAAATAAGGACTTACAGCAAAGGGAGGAAAAGAAGAGAAACTACTGAGATATATTTCAAGCTCAGGCAATCAGAATCAGGCTCACGTTTTGCTTCTTTCAAATCAGTGGGCAGGCAACTCAGGTAAGCCTGTCACTCTTTCTTTACCCAGTACTCAGGTGGCAGTGCTCCACAGACCTTAAACAGAACCTGTGCTGTCTGTTCTTCGGCTGAGGAGTTCTGTGTGCCAGGCCCCGGGACGGCACTTGAACTCATATTGCTGGTCCAGGTAAGATCGCCATGCACATCTGCAGAGAAGGATGCAAATGCAGACTCTGCCCAGGACGCATCAGAGACCCCTGAAGTAGGTTCTGACCAGCTTGGTGCTATGGCGCAAGGCTGAGAAAAACACTAAAAGACAGAACTCAGAGACAGAGAAACTGGGGAGCCAGGATGGCCGGTGCTGCTCATCCAGCAAAGGCCCTGGCCAGTCCAAGGCACTGATTTTTATGGATAATCAATCAATCGGGGTAAAGGCAAACTGCACACTAAAGGGGGAACTACATGCAAGGTCATGCAGTCGTTCAGCTACTATTGATACTAATGCAAGCAAGGTTTGTAAAGAATAAGACAAAGCCTTCTTGAATTAAGAACAGAACAGACAAAATATATGGCTGTAATTAGAACTCTGTCCTTCTAGTTAAGAAGGTTTTACTTTGGGAACTGAATTTGGGTTCGAGTTACTCTGACCTCAGCACATAGGCTTCGACTCACTTCCATAAACAGCCAATTGTGGGTTCACTCTTCACAGCCTGCACTGCTTACAGCCTGCGTTGGGCACGATCAGTGTTGCGGTCCCCTGCAGGATGGAGCTGTGCAGCTGTTCCGTCCACCTTCAGAACCCAAGCAGCAGTTGCATAGGTCGAGCTCACTCCGTTGCGGCTCTTAAATATCAGAGCACTTGGGAATATCTGAGTAGTTCATTGGTTCAGTGCCTTAAAAACACAGGTAAAAATCAGTGTCGACGGTGACTGAACACACGTACTGGGGTGCATCGGAAAGAACGCAAGAATATGGAGAAACATACTAACAACGTGCACAGAACCTGTGGCAAAAATGTGACAATGCAGCCATCCCAGGGCTGATTACCAGCACCTCCCTCCTCAGGCACAGATGACAAAAATACCTCAGCCACAGCAGTGGAGAGCAGCATGCCTCATCTGGTTCCAGACAGATATTGTTTCCTTTTGTTGTCTTTTTTTTTTTGAGACAGGATCACTCTAAGTCACTAAACTGCCCAGGCTGAACTCAAATGTACACTCCTCCTGCCTCAGCCTCCTGGAGTGCTGGGATTACAGCTGGGCACCATCACGCCCAGCTTGTTACCACCTGATTATTATCAACAACAATACAGCTTTTCCTCTCTGTCCGCCACTGCCGCTGATTCTAAGGACCTTGGCTTGTTCCACCTCAGCAAGAAAGAAACTGTTTCTGAGCTAAGCGGTATCTCAAGGACTCTAATTATTCAAAATAAAACTCCAGGATTCCTTCCTCTGTCAACTCCCACCCTGTTCACATTGCTGCTGAACAAATTCAGACCCACAAACATTTGTATTTCAAAGTATATGGAATTTATATCTAATATATATCATTTTGTATAAATATATACTGCATATAAATGCATATTCTGATAGCTACAAATTAGGGAAATCTTATTTATTTTACAAAAATGTTCACCGTAAGACTCACTGAAAGAACACACTCTTAGATTCTAGGGAATTTTCAAATTATTTCATTTGCATACTTCATTTTAGGATTGCGCTTATTGAATAAAACTGGTCTATACTCTTCCAAAACATACCTGTGTAATGCAAGCTTCACCGCACAGAATCCTCTACACATACGCCTTGCCTACCTTGTTCTAGTGATTAAAAGCGAGGGCAGAGCAATGGTGCCCACCACGACAGTCTCCCCCACCCACCACTCTACTGCCCCTGCTGCGTGACCAGCTCTGACTGTCCCCGTCCAAACCCCAGACCGGTCCAGGAAGTGACTTACGAGAAAAATGAAAACATTAACTGTAGAGAAAGACCCAGAAGTAGTCGATGGGGACTGCTTACCCCCAAAATGTGGCAACCTGAAAAACTCAGACAAATGTTGACATCAAAATAACCACATCCCCTGACATGTGCTCCTGAGACAGCAAGAAGGCAAGGGCTTGTTTCCCCAAGGCCAAAATCATAAAGAGAAACAACTCAAAGACCCTGAGCTTTAACTAACGGGAGTGGGAACGTAAGAATCTGTTTCAATAAATTAAGGCCATGGTTCATGTGGGGGCAAAGACATAAGGCCCTGGGCTCAGGACAAGATGCTGATGCTGAGCCCTCCAGACAAGCCAGAAATTGCAAAAGGGCAGCACTCTTGCAAGAGAGAGGCACGCTGGGAAAATGTCATCTCCCCACAAAGCAAGCAGGAACGCCCGGCCAGCTCACCCTGAGTCCGGATCCATCAGCTCGGGCTGTGTAACGACCACCAACTATGTGGCTGAAGGCAGCAGAGGACTCGGCACTTCTCAGAGCTTCTCGTTGGACTGGCCGGGTGGACCCTTGGAGTCTAACCTGGGTCACTCACTGCTACTGCAGGACGGTAGCAGCCACACCCGAAAAGCTGAGACCACCTCACCTCACCTTCGCCCCAAGGTCACACCGGGTTTTCTTCCAGCGAATTTGCTCAGACTGACTTGCACGGCAGCCTGATAGCCCTTCCCGCCTCCCTGCACCCATCTCTCTCGGTCCTGTGAAACCACAGGTGTCTTCCTGTGAAATCCCAGCACGATTAATCTCATCGTGACATCTGCCTCTTGGAGGGCCTGGACTAAAACTTTTACATTAAGGAGTAATTATTTGCCTAACAAAATAATTCTATTAGACAATGAATTCCCTTGGGGGCATTTGTCCTTATAGTTTGAAATTTTTTAAACTACAGAAAAGGACTGAGCGTAATATCATAAACATGGACCTAACACCTGTAAGAGATTCCATTTAACGCATTTTACCTGATTTGACTTAGAGGCGATTTTTCAGGAAGATTCCTAGCAGCTGAGGCAGTTGTGGATGGACTGGTGGGGCATCCCTGAGGCATGCACTGCCCCGTGCGTCTCCCTACACTCAAAGATGACAACTCAGGAAAACTAGATATCCAACCCTTCCATGTTTTAAATAATGAAAATGCTGGGTGAATGTGATAAAGTTATGATCTGTAGTGTTCATTCCCGGGGGAGGGGGACATTCATTTAAGATCCACCTTTAAAGATCCAATCACACTGATCTGCGAAGTTAGCATGGTGATTCGGCCTCGTATTCACTCATCAACCACCTGCGGGGAGGGAACAGGACAGCTCCATGTTGGGCACTGCCTCTCCTATCCATTGTCCTGGTGGGCTGGATACACAGCAGCTCCTCACACCCACTGTTCCTAAGAACAGCTAAGGCGGAAAAGGTTTAAGGACCTAGATTTAAAACAAAACAAAATCTTGAAAAGCAAAGACTTTGGGAAGCAAGGCTTTGATGGTAAATCCCGTCTATAAGAACTCTGGTTTCTTTCTCTAAATAAGAATCACATTTTCAAAAGGTTTGGAGACTCTCCGCTTCTAAAATATTATATATTTTGCTCTGTGTACGTAAGAGGCATCATGTTTCTTTCTAGCTTTGTACATTAAAAGATTTGGTTACCACTTCTTACTTTTGAGTCTCTCTTTTTCTCCTCACTCGCTGATTCATATATACAGCTTGTCTCTAAAACACCGCCAGGACAGATACGGTTAGCTTTCAGCTATGTTGGCTGTACAACTGTGTAACGTAAAACTCCGGAAGTCAATATTTAGTTCACATCTGTTCAGAACGACAACATAGGGAAATGTCATTTTCCAATTCCACTCATTTCTTTTCTGAGACTCGTTGAAGGTGCAGCTGTAGGTAGCTCCCTTGCATATAATCTCCTACCTCCTTCCTCATTAGCACAGTCTTGTGGTGCAAAAACTATTTACAGTCGCAGAGCATGGATTTTTCTCCTTCTATAGCATGTCTTTGCTTGGCCCGTGTTAGTCCTACACAACGGTAGCACTCGTCGTGGGGAACTCACACCTCTGCACCATACAACAGCCTCTTTTTCCCTTTCCTCTCCTTCCCTCAAGCCCCCTTTCCTCCCTACGTGAAAAAGCTTTGTTTCGGGCTGGGGATTTAGCTCAATGATTCCAGCGCCGGCCTCACAAGCACAAGGATCTAAGTTCGATCCCGGTAGCAAAAAAAAAAAAAATCGTTTCCATGTTTTCTTCTATTTTCACCTTTTTCTTGTCCTTTCCTTCCTCTCTCCCTCCCTCCTCCCTTGCACCCAACATTTTTGAAAAATATGTTGTTCAAGGCCTTCAGATGAAACCAAGAACCCCTGTCAGAAGCGTGGGCTGAGAGACCTGTCCATCAGATTTGCGTTTCACACAAGCCCAGGCCTCAGCGCCCTGGTCACCCTCTGGCTGGTCACCAGAGCCGGCCACACGGCCTTGTGTGGTGCTGGGACTGCATTGGCAAACCTGCCACTCCCCCCGCCCACACACACACACACACACACACCCAGCAGGTGCACTGGCTTAAACTGAACCACTCAGCAGGTGTTCTAAGGAGTAAGCAGCAGGCATGGGGCCGAGCCAGGGTCCTGTCCCCACTCACAATTTCCTAACCCAATCCAGGACAGGGCATTCTCTTTCCTCTTGATTTGTGAGGTCAGGGATCCAAACTTAGGGCTTGGAGAGGGGAGGGTGCTATACACCCTGACGGGTACCAAAAGCTCACATCGGGCGGAGAAAATGGAGCAGACAGAGGAAATAAAAACTGAAAGTTGGGGAAAGCCTTTGTCAAATTGATTAGCTTGGCGTGGTCATCTCTGAGATGAGTCTTCCTGGCCCATTGCATGGTTGGTTAGATGAACCAATTAACTCTGTATTTTTGTTAAAGCTTATGCAAGTTTGCTTTCTGAAACATAGAACAAAGGAGATCAGACAGATGTTTGCCACTTTTTATGCAGAGAGAGCCACAACCTCAAGCAAGTTCTGTGTGTAAAACTATGGGCTAATTTAGTGTTGATTTATTGGATCTTGCATTTGAAATGAGTATCTCGGTACTTATTTTTAACGTGTATAGTTGACAGTATTGTTCCTTCCCTATCTCATCCTCATAATACATATAGTATTATAATTCATTACTGTAACCGAGAGAAAATGATTTCTGAAAACTAAAATGCTCTATTCGTGTGTTAGGAAAGGGGATGAGGAAAACGAACAAAGCTCCATTTTGCTCTGATCGCCCTCAGGGACCAGATGGGAAGAGGGGTCCCCAAAGCTGCCGGCCCATTGTGTAGCATATCCCGTGGAGGTTGCCAGACACACCAGGACGTGCAAGGCCTTCATGTTAACGAAGGGCTGGAGAAAGCAGGAACTGGGGACAAAGAAGCAAGCAAGGAAAGGAAAAGACTGGCAGAGACACAGAGAGAATTCCATGTTCAGCCAAGGAAACGGAGCCACGGCGTCCTATGAGGCTTTCTGAGACCAGAGACGTCAAATGGTCAGTCTGATTAGTTGTCTGCTACCTGAAGACGAAATACAACTGGGGCAACCATATAATTATGGCCCAGACCTTCACTCTTTGAGAGTAAAAAGGGTTGTTGTTAATGAAACCACTACCTACAAGTCAGGGATAGCCTGGGAACTCTAGGCCTGGGGTCGCCTCAAGCCCTACCATCCTGTCCTTATCGGCATATCCAGTAAAGCTGGCCTGCCACACACCGATGAGCCGATCTGCAGAGGACAAAAGAAAAAGAACCTGGACATGGTGGGCAGGAGCAGCTTCGCCAGGACTTCTCCATGCACGGCCCCACCCCAGCGGGGACCAGGCCAAGCGCTGGCCGGGTGACCCGGAGAGACCGGCTGGAGAGAGGCGGTTCTCATGCCTGAGGCGCTGGGTTCGGGATCAACCAAGCACGTGAGCCACGGCCACCAGGTCGGTTACACCCTGCTCCATCTTTGCTACCCTCCCCGCTCACTCCCTAGGAAGGACAAAGACGTGTTCATACTGGAAACCTGAAACTTGTAATTTTTAATATGTACCAAGTGCCTTCTTTTCTACAGCATGCTTGTATAACCTCCATGGCTTGTTGCACCTCATCTCAAAAAGGAAGAACAAAATTTCGAGATGCCAGACCAACTCCCCCGCCAGGTGTCCATCAAGTTTCCGGTGTGCCAGACTGTGGCAAGGGCGCCCCTAGTGGCCGACAGTGACCACATCTCTGAGTTTTAGTCTGTTCAAGGCTCAAGGCAGAAATAAAGCAAAACACATCACTGATTATCATAATCTCTGCTTTCTTATTTGCAAGGCCGAAGATATAGATGTGGTGGGAAGAATTAGGATTTTTAATTCAGATATGAGTTTGAATTCTAGCGTCATTCATCCAGACTTGATCATCACATTAATTAACCTTACCTAAATATGTTTCTTCTTTAAAATAGGGTAACAGCACCTAACTCAAGTGTAGTCATTAAGCAAGTAGGTCAGGCACCTGCAGCGCTTTATCCCACATTCTCTTGGGACAGCATTTGTGCCCAGCCATTGTGTAATCACCAACTCCGTGCACTATTACCCGACAGCCAGGGAGCCCTACAATCGGGAGGACCCATTGCAAAAAGGAAATGCAAATCCCTTGTTAAAAGACGATTCGAAATCTCAAGACATGGGGCCTCGTGGGGTTCCACAGGTTGCAAGGCTGCAGGGCAGGCAGTCCCCGCTCTCTGCTGTTCACCTAGGCTAACCACACTCTGACCATAACCTGGTGGGTTGGCTTTCCCTCTTGCTCTTACCCGCGCCCATTTCCAGTGTCAGATGTGCAGCCCACGTTTAGACAAAGGAAAACTTACAATAAAGCCCCTTGTATAGAGCTGTCTCTGCAAAATTTGCCCTCTCTTCCTTTAACTCACAAAAGCGACCAAAAAAGAGAAGTCAGGGTCCAATTCTAATCATAGTCTGAAGAAGAAAGCAAAGAGAAATGCACATTCACTCCATCCTTCTGTCTCCTCGGTGCACCCTCCTCTACCCAACCGCACTTCTTTGTCTCAACAGCATGGACTTATATTTTCTTTAAAACCTAGCTGGCTACTCCTTAATACATGATCCTAAAAATTCCATCTATTGGAGTCTTGCTTCTCTCTGTTATTCATTTGGCCTTGATCTCATAATAATCTCACAGAAAAAGGAAAACACTGTCATTCCTCGGGCTCTCTGAATGAGCAGGAAAGCAAAATTCATGATTTCATCAATAATGCAATAAACTAATTTAAAGGAAGTAAAGTTCCCATAAGACATCACTTGAAAGAGAATAAAGGACAACTGGCTTCTTGGCTAGCTAAGAACCGTATTCTGATAAGTATAAAAAGTTTCGTATCTTTCTTGCTTTATGTCATATGTTACAGTATTGTACTTTTTCTGTCAGAACAGTATCCTTCCTCTTGTGTCTTTTATTCCTCAGCACAGTTATTCAATAAGCTCTTCAAGGAACAATATTAGAACAGGAAAACTGTAGCAAACATATTTGCTGATATGGGTTCTGCTAGATGCTAGACACTCATCCTCAGGAAAATTTCATCAAATGTCCAATGAGCCAACAAAGTCCCATCTGATACTCCGCCAAATTATTGGATTTTTCTGCCATTGGGTGTTGAACTCTTAATGCCTCAGGTACCAAAGTAAAACTCACTTAAACCATCAATACTATACATGAAATACTATATTTTGATATTCTGATTCTGCTATTTTATTGTAAAAGTAAATCCAACTGATTATTAGAGAACCCATGTAGTTTGTTATGCAAAATGTTAACTGCAGTTAATATTCTTTATTAAGTATAGGCGGATATGCTACTTCAGTGATATAATTAACTCATCAACATCTAGAATCAATTACTTGATGCCAAATTTATTTACTTCTTGGGCTTTTTTCCCTCTCTCCTTCATTCATATCATGTAGTGTTGGTAGATGATAGCTGGAATAATTTTTTAAAATCTATACTTCTCAGGCTGTGATGATAATTGATTTTGTATCTCAATAGTGTATGTTGCAGGGAATACTGTAGTACCAAATTTAATTTTTTTCTTGTATATGCTTTTATTATTTTCAGTTTCTGGGTTTCCACCAGAAAATCATCTTCTTGTTCTTATTCTGAGTTTACAGCTAAATCCATGACCACAGGGGTCTTACAGAGATACCTTAAAAGCTGAACATTAGGATTATCTAGATTATTTTCAAGTAAATAACTATCACTGCTAAAATCTAAACTACTCAGACCTGCATACAACAAAATGCCACACTTTCGAGTTTTTATTTTATTTAATTACTCTCCAAGCCTTGGATTCCTATCAGTTGGGGAGAATAAAGCTCACTTTCCACTCCTAAAAAATAAAAAGTGCCTGGTGTTGATAAACCCCACAAGGCAGGTCAGAATGCAACACAGAACAAAGCCAAAGCCAATTCATACATTTTAATTAAACAATACAAATTCCCAAAAATAATAGAAGTGTGGGTCTTGAAGAAATTTGCCATTTCCTAGGGAAAAAGGAGTTTATTTTTCTAGGCAGCTATAAAACATTTCAGCACTTCTTTATTTCCATTCATGGTAATAAAACAGAACATTTCTAGGGATTTAGCCTACAGATATATTTAAACAAGTATAAAATGGCATGAGCATAAGGTATTCGCCACAGCATGGTTTGATGTAGCAAAAGAGTAGAAACACTGTGTATAGGTCCATCAGTAGGTGACTGTTTAAATACATTCTCTTACTGTATATCCATTCAGTGAAGTAGCCCGTAGCCATAAAAATTAATGAGTGTGTGTGTGTGTGTGTGTGTGTGTGTGTGTGTGTATGTGTGGTACTGGATACAGAAACCGGGGTGCTCGACCACTGGGCTATGTTTCCAGTCCTTTTCATATTTTATTTTGAAACAGCATCTTGCGAAGCGGCCCAGGAGGGACTCAAAACCTGTGATCCTCCTGCTTCAGCCTCTCTCAGTGCTGAGATTAGAGGATGCTCTTTTTGTACCTCTGTGGAATGACTGCAAATGTTAAGCTTAAACACACGCACGCGCATGCCTGCCTGCCATGCAAAACCATGTGAAGAATGTGCTATCTCTTGTATGAAGACAGAGACTATCTCCACACACATTTGTTAGCATCTGCATAAAATACTTCCAGAAATATATTTTAAAAACTGATAACACTATTCATTTGCAAGGACGACTGGATGGTTGAAGAACAGAATGAAATTTTTTTATATTGTGCTCTTCTGCAGTTTTTGAGCCATGAGCAGATTTTTCTAGTCAAAAGATAAGTACAACCTATATATTTTTTTTCTTTTTGTTTTAAGAGCATTGGATGTGAAGAGCTCTGATCACGGATCCAACTCTACCCACTCTCTGTGGTCTTCATCACAGCAGTTCTCTGGGCCTCATTTTTCCCTTCAAAATAAGGAAGTTAGACCATCAAATCTCGCATTTTTCTCCAATTTTAGAGCTTTAGGCATGTGTAAGAAATGATGCCTTTATGGTGAAAAATATAATTTTACTTTTATGCCTTTCCACTGTGGCTCTGGCCAGAAAACTGCTGTCCCATTTTCTCACAGTCGTACAGCTAACACCCAAAGTGGATGCAAAACTCTCTCCCCCTTCTTACCAACACCCGGCACCCACAAGGTCCTCCTGAGAGCCGGGCCTGGCCGGCAGAGCCCCCTTCAACCACACCCTGAGTGAACACACGTGGGGTTTTCCAGCTCAGGACCCCCAAAGACTGGGAGTTCTCGCTCTCTCTTCTTTTCTTATTATTCATAATTTTATTTATACAACTGAAACCATTTCCTAGTCACCTTCCTTACAAAAACAAATCAACATGGTATGGTTTAATAACCTTTCATACATAGAGCTTACAAAGTGTAATAGTCCACTGATTGCTACTTAATACTTAGTAATAAAGCATTTAGTAACATCTGAATATGTGGTGTGAAAAATTCACATGATGGGACTGTTACATACGAGTATTTTTTTATAACTCAGAAATAGACAACTGGGTCACACGTCAAGTGTCAGCTCTCCATCTCCCTGAGCTGACTTGACCCACGGGTCTTACCCCATGGGGGCATTTTATTTGAGCTTATCTTTATCCATCATTTAATAAGACCGTCCTCAAGCACATCTGAAAACCAAGACTTCATCAAGGATCTGCAGAAGAACTTCTCACACGGTGTACCTGAAAAGAGGCACCAACTAAAGTCACATCACACACAGCCAAACCCTCCCGCCACACAAAGTGTGGCTTTCACTGCTTTCGTGAAGCGCCTGTGAAAAGCAGAATTTTCCAGAGGTCACTGGAGAGTTCTGTCACAGCACTGATGTCTCTTTTCCTAACCCAGGTCACGTAGGGATTGAAGACCCCAGGGTCTCCTCATCCCAACTGTTCTCACTCGGGGGATCTGCTCCTTTAGGACAGAAGTTGCTTGCTGTATCTGAGTATGCACAGCCCAGAGGACACACACAGAATTTAGTGTACTCCGGCCGAAAGAGACTGACAGTATAGTCATTACAGACATGTAGAGCTCCGTAGTATAATTATTTTTGCGGGGGGGCATTTTTTGAGACCGGGCCTCACTATGTAGTTGAGACTGACCTGGAACTCACTACGTAGCTCAGGCTGGCCTCGAACTCACAGCGATCCTCCTGCCTCAGCCTCACGAGTGTTGGGATTACAGGCGTGTGCCACCACATCTGGCTCTGTAGTATAAATTTAACCAAACAACTATCAGCACTTCAACAATAATATATAATTACAAAGCAAGAGAGCAGCAATTAAAAATAATATTCATATACAGTAAAGCTGGGCAAAGTAGGGATAACTGTCTCCCCTTGATCTGGTGGGAACTGGAACTGTCCACAGGTGAACAAACAGGGCGAGAACTTTGAAAACCTGTCCAGAACCCCCCCATCACCAAAGATTTAACCACAGATATACCAAACTGGACTTCTCCAGTTGCTTGCTCATTTTCATTTAGGAAAACTAAATTTTAGTCTACTTTCACAACCATTTAAATGATGATTGGTAGCTAGTCTTTGGGTTTTTTTTTTTTTTTTGGTACTGAGGATCGAACTGGGGTCCTTGCACTTGAGAGGCAGGTGGCAGAACCACTGAGCTAAATCCCCTGCTCTTGATTAGTAGCTAGTCTGAACTGACCTAGAAGTAAAAGTCTATGAAATGTATTATGTGCCTCCACGTTCCTCATTTGTAAGATAATATTTATTCCTACCTCACAGGACTGTCTTAAGAATTAAATGATAAAGCAGGTTATAAAAATATTTTATAAACTGCAATAGTTTATATATATTTTGCCAATATAAATTATATCATGAAATACTGAGGTGGCCTGGCTAAAAGAGTTGGGCAATCTTTAGCTGCTATGAGCAATAACTATTGAATTTTATGAGATTTCAAAGAATTCTTGAAAGACTGAGGAGTTTTAATAAATGTTAATATTTAGTTGAGCGACTGAAATTAAAGCTATTTATAAAACACTGTTTAGAAATTAACATATTAGATACCAATTCCCCAAAACAAATGTAGTGTTATGTTTTACAAACATATACCAATAACCAGGGATTCTGGAACTCACGATGTAGCCCAGGCTGGTCTCGAACTCACCACAATCCTCCTGCCTCAGCCTCCCAAGTGCTGGGATTACAGGCGTGCGCCACCATGCCTGGCTCCCAAAAAACAATTTTTAAAAAGAAATGAATGTATTGCAAATGTACCAGTCTATATGATCAGTGTGATGAATATACATGAATTTCCTCAGTGTGATTTGCTTGTGAGGAACCCAATCTCTAGTTTCCAATAAGCAACTGAATCCTCCTGCCTCAGCCTCCCAAGTGCTGGGATTACAGGCGTGCGCCACCATGCCTGGCTCCCAAAAAACAATTTTTAAAAAGAAATGAATGTATTGCAAATGTACCAGTCTATATGATCAGTGTGATGAATATACATGAATTTCCTCAGTGTGATTTGCTTGTGAGGAACCCAATCTCTAGTTTCCAATAAGCAACTGTTGAAGTGATAGAAGCCAAATTTTCACATTTATCACTTGGGAAATTTATCCTGTAGATATTTAATAACACACTCAGCTCTTTTTGCAATCATTTTATTAGTAAATACAAACTTACCTTCAGGATCCGTTTTAATTATGAATGTGTCATGCATAATACATGTGGAATCATTTCAATTAGTTCATTATCCTTTGCACCCTTCTCCAATTCACAAGTTTAATTGTCACAGATCCATCATTTCCCCTCTCCTCTAGTATTAACACATCCGCAGATATCCGTCCAGCTGAAATTTAGAGAAAACAGCCCTCCGGCACTCAGCCCTGATTGGGCCCCTCCTGAGAGGATGGTATTCATCTATGCGCAGGGAAACCCGTGAGTACAAGGCTACATTAAATCCATGCTTCTCCATCCCACAGGGTTCTGATTATGGAAATAGATTCACATATTACAGTGATCAAATTCTTTCTCAAATGAAACCTGAAGCAGTCAAGGAGATTAGCACCAGTCTCACATTTTGAAATTTTGTTTCTAATCTGGATTTTGAGGAAAGGACTGTGGCCTCCCTACGTGCTTAATCTCCCAACTTCACTAAGGAAATGCGAAGCTTAATTAGACTTAGGGTGAGGCCACTTGCTCCTCTGAAGTTCAAGTATCTATGAGTGTTGAATCACGAAATAATTGCAGGGGATACATTAAAAGGAAAAAGGGCCTTTCTCCAAATCAGAAGCGATTTGAGAAATCCCAAGATCCCTTAGGCTGGAGGGATGGAAGGGAATTAGCTGGGAGATACGCTAGTATTTATTGGACACAGGGACCAGGAGTTGAATCTCATATGAGATGCCAAATAAAATGCCAGAGACAGTGAAAATAAAAAGACAAACTTTAAAGAAAGCTGAAGAACTTCTAAAGATTTTTTTGAAACAGTAAGAAGTTATCATAATTGGATGATGGTATTAAACATCCAGGGAAATGGGGGTATTTTATTATTATTATTAATTATTATTATTATTATTATTATTATTGTAAGAGCTAAGTACTCTGAGAGGAAAAGATCTAATGCAATTGGAATTCAAGGGTCTGGCTGAAAAGAAAGCTATTTCGAGTGGCCACCAAAAAATGGATTTGAGATCCAAATCCAAAAAAAAAGCACATTTTTCTGTCCCAATCAGGAAAACTGAGGCCAGCAAGAAATAGTTCTGCCCTTATACTAGAGAAATGTTTTGTACCTCTTTACTTCCTACAAGTCTTCTCTGATAAATGATGTTTCCATTTAAGATGGCTCCTCACATCCTCCATGAACACACGCACACCTAGAATGTTAGATGTGCGCAATTTATCACCATCCCATCCCTTTCTCATCTTCTCTAAAACTGTCCCATCAACTGTACCATCTTCATGGGAAAAGTCAGTCATTCATGAATCGGAATAGGCCTGAGACAGTGCAGGGTGTCTGCCCACCCAGGCACAAGTGAGCAGATTAGAAAGGACAACTGGAAAAGCCTAAAGGAGACAAAATGTCCAGCTACTTGTCAATGAGCTCATGAGAGTCATAGGTTAAAAGATTTATGTCTAGAGGCCGGCCCCTTTGACCCAGCACCACAGAGGAGCACAGCTGCATGGGCACCAATACAGTGGTGTCCGTGTCCCCTACCCCCACCCCGAACAAGAGAAAGAAGGGCTCTCTGAGGCCCCTTGATGAAAACTGAAGCCCACTGGAAAAGTGAAGAAAATCTCTGTGATAAAGGCACACCACACCACCATAGCTGGTAAGTCAGAGGGACCAGCACCTCACATCATCAGAACCTGGTCTAACTTCAGGGGAAAGGCAGCAGGAACCCACAGTCGAACCTTGCAGAGTTCAACCCAGCGGGAGGACAGAGATCTCAACTTGGGCCTTGCAGCCAAAAATCAACCTGAACCGCAGGGGACAGCTGCTGGTTTGCTGAAAGTTTAGATCTGCACACTCCTGCCCATGCTGTCTATTGTCAACAGAGGCATAGCCTGAAGGAGGCCCTCTATTTCTATTTGTATTTTTTATTTTGATTTATCTTTAAACATTTAAAAATATTTTCATCTTTTTCTTTTCTCAGTTTTTGCCTTTTTTAAATCTTCTTTTTCTTCTCTTCTCTTCTTTCTATCCCTCTCTTCCACCTTGATCTTCATTACTCTCCCTTTTTGTTCCTGTTCCTATCCTAATTTGAATTTATTTTCTTTCTTTTCCCTTTCTTCTCTCTTTGCTTCTCTCAATTGCCATTAGTTTTAAAAGACAGTGATTACAGCCTCTAGCCTCCCTACTGCTGTTAGTTCTGTTCTTAGGGATATTTTGCGCTGTCTTCTCTTCTCTTCACAGTTCCCTAGAGTTTGTGTGATCTTCCTGTGTTCTCTGACCTCACTTCTAAACTTTCTCTATCCTATCTACCCTTCCCTCCCAACTCCTTTTAAATCCCCAACCTGAAGAATAAAGTTGCTAATTGAAGAGTTTATTCACTATAAACATATTTTGGGCTGATCCTCAATTTTTATTTCATTCACATGGTTAAAGGTGACAGATTAATAACTACCACAAATTGTCATTTTCTAAGCTGTGCTAAATGCTATTGTGTTACTGATCGTTATCACTTGGGCTAAGGTATTGTGATTGATCTAATCAGTTGTCCTCCCTGGCATAATGAAAATGAGATTGCCTCAGAGTCATTAGAGACTCAAAACCTGAAGACCAGCTATATCTGGACGATCAAAGTATTAACCCAGGAATTAAACCAAGGACAGTACCAACGACATGAAAATAATAGAAATGAAAAGACATTTAAACAAGGCACAAACACAGACTCCCACCTCACCTAAGGTAAACTGTGAGGGAAATGAGGTGGAAAAGTCTGACAGTCAACCATGTGGACACCCTGAACCGATAGCACAGGAAGTGACAAAAGAAATAAATGAGGCTCTAGGAAAATTCAAAACAGAAATAATTTCCCAGATAACCACAGAGATGGTTAGAGGAATGAAAGACATGATTAGAGACTCTAGAACAGAAACAGATTTTTTTTTTAAAAAATAGATGAGCTCAGGACCATGATGGAAACCATGAATGCCTAGCATAGGAAAAATATGGAAACCTTGAATGCCCAACATAGGAAAGAAATGCAATCCATGAAACAGATTCAAACAGATACCCAGGAGATTAAAATCTCTATAGAAAGCATTCATGGCAGGATGAACAAATGTGAAGATAGAATGCCAGATATAGAAGATAGGATTGCAGTCAATGACCATGAAAGAGAGATCTCTTCAAAACAGTAAGGGACTATAAGCAATCAACCCAACAACTCTTAGATGATGAAAAGAAAAATAACATTAGACTGATAGGAATCCATGAAATAGCAGGAGAAAGTACAAATGACATAAAAAAGTGTTCACAGAATTAATGACAGAAAGCTTACTAAAGAGAGGGGAAGAATTTGACATGCAGATAAGCGAGGCATATAGGACTCCAACTAGCCAAGATCAAAAAAAATTTACACCTAGACATATAATAATCAAGATCCCAGGAACCCAACAAAAGAACAAAATATTACAAGCAGTTAGAGAAAAGAAACAAATCACATGCAAAGGAAAGCCCACCTGAATCACAGCAGATTTTTCAACACAAACCCTCAAGTCAAGGAGAGTGAGGTATTTCAAGTCCTAAAAGAAAATAACCCCCAACCTACACTGATGTATCCTGAAAAACTATCTTTCAAAATTGATGGGGAAATAAAATACTTCTATGACAAAGAACACCTGAGAAATTTCATGAACACCAAACCAGTACTCTGAATGCTTCTAAACAATATCCTGGAAAAAGAAAATGAATACCACAACTCCAAAAGGACAAACAGAGCAAATATGCCAGACAAGGCAAGAAATTAAAGGGAGAGAGGGAAAAAGAAAAAAAAGAAAAGAACCAACAATAGGAAAATAATGTGACAATGAAAAGCCAATACATAGCAGTTATAACAATCAATGTTAATGGCTTGAACTCACCAATCAAAAGAAATAGGCTGGCACAATGGATTAAGAAGCAAAACCCAACAATATGCTGTTTGCAAGAAACCCACTTGATCCACAAAGAAATTCATAGACTGAGAGTAAAAGGGTGGAAAACAGTTCTCCATATGACAGGAGCCCAGAAGAAAGTGGGGGTAGCTATCTTATTTGTAGACAGAATAGATTTCAAACCAAAACTAATTAAGAGAGACAAAGGCCACTACATCCTTGTAAAGGGAACAATACAAGAGAAGAAATGACAATCATAAATATATATGCACTGAATACTAATGCCCCCAACTATACAAAACAAATATAAATGGATATGAAAAACAAAATAAGCACTAATACAATTGTAGTGGAGGACCTCAATACTCTACTGACACAAATAGACAGATCATCTAGACAAAAAATAAACAATGAAATAACAGAACTGAACCAAGTCTTAAAACAAATGGACTTAATAGATGTCTACAGAGTGTTCCACCCCACAAAATCAGAATATACATTCTTTTCAGCTGCACATGGGTCATTCCCCCAAATAGGCCACATATTAGCTCATAGAACATGCTTAAGTAAATGCAAAGGAACTGAAGTTACCCCCTGTATATTATCAGACCATAGTGCAATTAAACTGGAGAATAATAGCCTAAGAAACTGCAAGAACTTCACAAACAAATGGAAATTAAATAATACCCTACTGAAAAACATTGGGTCACAGAGGAAATTAAAGAAGAAATTAGAAAGTTTCTACATTTAAATGATAATGCCAATACAACATACAGTAATCTATGGGACACAATGAAAGCAGTTCTATAAGGGAAATTCATAGCAGTAAAAACTCATACTAGGAAACCAGAGCAAGCTCAAATAAACAACCTAATGCTTAACCTTAAGCTCATAGAAAAAGAAGAGCAAGACAAACCCAAAGCTCATACAAGGGAGGAAATTATAAAGATCAGAACAGAAATTAATGTAATGGAGACTAAGAGAATGATACAAAAAAAACCAATGAATTGAAGAGCTGGGTTTTTTGCAAAAATAAAATTGGTAAACCCTTAGCCAACCCTATCAAAAAAAGAAAAGAAAAGGCTCAAATTCATACAATTAGGAATGAAAAAGGTGAAGTCACAACAGACTCACCAGAAATCCAGAGGATTATCAATGCCTACTTCGAAAACCTACATTCTAATAAAATAAAAAATACAGGAGAAATGGACAGATTCCTAGATACATATGAACTTCCAAAGTTGAATGAAGAAGATATAAAAAGTCTAAACACCCCAATTACATTTAGTGAAATTGAAAATGTAATTAAAACATTACCAACAAAGAAAAGCCCAGGCTCTGATGGCTTCATTGCTGGATTCTACAAGACATTTACAGAAGAATTACACCACTACTCTTTAAACTCTTAAATGAAATTGAAAGGGAAGCAATACTTCTAAATTCATTCCTGGAAGCAAGTATTGCTTTGATTCCAAATCCAGGGAAAGACCCAACCTAAAAAGACAACTACAGGCCAATCTCTTTAATGAACATAGATGCAAAAATCCTCAATAAGATACTAGCAAACAGAATACAGAAGATCATCAAGAAGATCATACACCATGACCAAGTCAGATTTATCCCAGGGATGCAAGGATGGTTCAACATAAACAAGTCAATAAATATTGTAATATACAATATTAACAGAATTAAGGATAAAACCCATATAATCATCTCAATAGATGCCGAAAAAGAATTTGACAAAATTCAATACCCGTTTCACGATAAAAAAAAAAAATCTACAGAAGATTGGAATAGATGGAAATTGGAACAGATATCACAACCTGATAAAGGCTATCTATGAAAACTCAACAGCCAATATCATTCTAAATGGTCAAAAACTAAATACCTTCAAGCTAAAATCAGGAACAAGACAAGGATGTCCACCGTCACCACTCCTGTTCAATATAGTTCTAAAAACATTAGCCTTAGCAATTAGGCAAGAGAAAGAAATTAAAGCAATAAAGATAGGAAAGGAAGAAGTTAAACTGTCACAATTTGCTGATGATATGATACTCTATAGAGTAGATCCAAAAAACTCTGCCAAAAGACTGCTAGACTTACTAGACAGATTCAGTAGAGTAGTGGGATACAAAGTCAACACTCAAAACTCAATAGCCTTCTTCTACACAAATAACAGATTCAGTGAGAGAGAAATTAGGGAAACAATTCCTTTTACAATAATATCCAAAAAAATGAAATATCTAGGAACCAATCTAACGAAGGAGACAAAAGACCTCTACACTGAAAACTACAGCACTCTGAAAAAAAGAGACAGAAGAAGATGGAAAGACATCCCTTGCTCTTGGGTAGGAAGAATGAACATAGTGAAAATGGACATACTGCCAAAACTTCTGTACAGATTCAGTGTAATCCCTATTGAAATCCCAATAGTATATTTCACAGAACTTGAGAAAACAATCTAAAAATTCATTTGGAACCAGAAGCAAAATCCAATCTAGGCAACAGAGACATGGCAGAGTGTATCACAATTCCCAACATGAAACTATACTATGAAGCTACTGTGATAAAAACAGCATGGTACTGGCAAAGAAACAGGCCTGAGGATCAATGGAACAGATTAGAAGATTCAGAAACAATGTACTCAGCTACCTCATCCTTGACAAAGGAGCCAACCATCCTCTATAATAAATGGTGTTGGAAAAATTGCTTTCAATTTGCCAAAGATTAAAGCTAGAGCCCTATCTTTCACCATGCACTAAACAGAAACACTAAACTTATTGGAAAGTAAATTAGGTAGAACTCTCAAAGCCATTGGCATAGGAGAAGACTTTATAAACAAATCCCCAGCAGCATGAGAACTTGCACAAAGAATAAATAACTGGGATCTCACTGTATTAAAAAGTTTTTGCAGTGCAAGAGAAATCACCAATAGAGCTAAGAGACAACCTATAATGTGGGGGGAAATTTTTACTAGCTACTCCTCAAAGGACTACTATCTAGAATATATAAAGAACTCAAAAAAATCAGATCCCCCAAATACAAAGACCTGATTCAAAAATGGGCATCTGAAATAAACAGACATTTCTCAGACAAAGTAAAAGCAGCAAATATATGAAAAAATGTTCTATATCACTGATCATTCGAGAGTTGCAGATGAAAACAACACTGAAATTCCACCTTACCCCAGAAAGAATGGCTGCTATCAAGAAATCAACCAATAACAAATGCTGGCAGGGCTGAGGGGAGAAAGGAACACTTCTCCTTGGTGGGAGCGCAGACTGATGCAACCACTGTGGAAATCAATATGGAGACACCTCAAAGAACTAGGGATAGAGGTTGCATTTGACCTCTGCCGGTTAACCAAAAGAATCATACCACAATGATATACGCACACCCATGTTTATAGCAGCACAGTTCATAATAGCTAAAGCTTCACAACCCAAATGCCCATCAACTGGAGACTGGATAAAGATGTAGTTTTTCTATAAAATGGAGCACTACTCAGCCATAATGGGAAACTAGAAACATTATATCCAAATGGATGCACATTGAGGCTATACTAATAAGTGAAATAAATAGGACATACTTGAGTAAATACTGAATAGCTTCTCTGGTGTAAATAAGATTCAAATGGTATAATTGGGAGAGTGAAACAGGAAGAAATGGCTAAAGGGGAAGTGGGAAGGGGAGGGGAAAGAAAATAAGGGAAAAGAACAAATATGAAAAAATAGAAACAAAGTCTGTGTAAATAGTTAAGGATGGAAGGGGTGAAGGGAGGGCAGGGGACAGGGAAAAAATAAGAGCCAAGATACATCATGTGAAGGTACAAGATCCCAATGATGAATGTAACTTTATTGTTTATCCTCATGTACCAATAAACTTAATGGGAAAAAATAAAGTAATAGTTTTCTAAACAATATTCTATAAAAGAGAGATTATAAAACAAGAAGTTGAGGACTAGGGATTTAGCTCAGTGGTTCTGCTGCCTGCCTCCCAAGTGCAGAGACCCGAGTTTGATCCCCAGTACCAAAAAAAACAAAACAAAACAAAACAAAAAACAAGAAGTTGACCACCCAGTGAACTTGCTTTGGATTTGAGTTTTGTTAGAAATAGGACACTAAAATCTCACCACAGGCTACTGAAGCCTACAAAACATCAAAATGCCTCTCTCACTTCACATCTTTTAAGAAGTTTATTTTGTATCTCTCTCTTATCTGAGCCGTGGTACTCATTATCACTACCATTCAGACTGGCATTGAGGCACACATACCTCGTAAATTTAATTTTCATGTCTTATCTCTCCAATTAGATTATAAATTACAAAAACAGTCAAGACCATACCCCTCTCAGTCTTCCAGCAATGCCAGACACATAGAAAAGACTATGTTAAGTGCTTGTATGATTAACTGATTAAGCAAATTTAATTAATTTCTACATTGCTTTAATGCATTTTCTTTCCAGCTATTATTCTCTGTGGATGTATTTAAATGTTATTACAATTAAAGAAAAACAAAATAAATGCACATGTGTGTGAAATACCTAAAGGCAAATGACAGATGTTATAAATTGAGAGCAAAGGAAAAAAAGAAAAATTCCTGTATCTGCTTTTTAATATTACAACACTAAATACTTTTTTTTTTCTTTTTTTGTTTTTTTTTGAGACAGGGTCTCACTGTATAGTTAAGACTGACCTGGAACTCACTATGTAACCCAGGCTGGTGTCGAACTCACAGCGATCCTTCTGCCTCAGCCTCCCGAGTGCTGGGATTACAGGCGTGCGCCACCACGCCCGGCTTCTAAATACACTTTTAATCTGAGACAGAAACTGCTTTTAGTACAGGAATAGTGGTGAGTTTGGGGGACATAGTGAAATGCATATCTACATCTAAGAAATCCTTTTCTTTCGAGGTTCAAACTGCTTAGGATATAAACTGCTTTTACTTTAACGTATCATTCTACTGGTTTTCTTTTGCAAGCGTCTTACTACTGAAAGTTATCTTCGGGTGTCACTTCCTTTGAGAAGCTCATATCAAGATAAGGCTGAAAAAAATGATAGTCTAGGCAAGATAATTAAGAGTAACTTAATTCAGAGACTGAATAAGCCACATTATTACTTTGAGAATTAAAGGTAGGCAGTGACCCCATCACACGTCCCTTGCCAGTTTTACAGAAATCCCAACCTCCAGAGCAGCACAAAAGCCAGTAATGTGATCTCTCTTATGTTGTGCTCCCTTCGGGAAAAATTACACTGACAGAAAGAGGTCAGCACAGAGCAGTGTGCAGGCAGCCAGAATTCCTCGAGGAGGACAGCGAAACACCAGGTAAGATCAGGGCTCCTCGATCCCGGCTGAAGGGAGAATCCCCGGAATCTTTTCAACGATCCCAGTGCCTGTCCGCTCGCCCCAGACATCCTGCTGCCTCTGTCTGGGAAGGCCCGGGACATCTCTAGTTTCACATACTCCTCCGATGGTTGCACTGCACAGGCTGTGATGAGGACCAGTTGATTACAAATTAGCTTTCTCAAGACTCCGTTTACACATCCAGTGCGAATTCGCGTGGTTGGAACTGCCCTTAAGGAAGGCCCTCTCTATGCAGATTTACACGTTAGCACAGACACGACGCAAGCCTGTAGCTTTCCCATGAAAGCTACGTCCAGTGTATATTATGGGTGCCTAGGGCCAAGACTGTAAAGACCAAATTTATAATGTTACATCTTTAATTGTCTTGCAACTCCATGGTCACTTGATCTTAAACGATAAAAGATACATTAATCTAATTTAAGTGGGAACAAAAGTAGAAGGGCTGGGGATGTAGCTCACTGGCAGAGCACTGGCTTAGCTTGCTCAATAGCCTGGCTTTAATCTCCAGTACCACGGAAGACGGTGGGTGTGGATTTAACCAGCTAATAACTGCAAAGGACTGTGAGGACCGAGTTTCCAGGTCGAGGTGGGACCCCTCTGGACCCCCTTTATACACCCCTTGCCCAGAACAAAGCTGCACAAGTTCCCTTCTATAAAATTCCATTCTGTGTGACAGTCTCCCTGTGTTTCTGTTCCTCTTTTTAGGGCAAGCTGTCTTGGGGCATCTCCACCCTGTTCCTGTTCCTCTTTTTATGATCTAAAGATGAATTCTTCCTGCTTAAGATAATCAATGTTTTTTAAAAGGAGGATTGATGAAATTGATTTAGCCAATATAGGTATTAGTTATAGTTTATATAGGTAGCCATTGCTAATATAGGCATTAGTCAATGCTTATATATGTAGTTTTTGTTAATTACAGAATTTGTTTAATCAGATGTTCTTTAAAAAGAGGAATTGATTCTGTGAATGCAGGCATTAGCAATTTTCCAGTAAGTGCCCTCCTAGTACCCCTCAAATATCCAATAGTAAGCGAGAGCTAAAAATAGGACATATAAAAAGGAAGAGTCTCCCTAACCCTATGTAATTCTGCTTCAAAGATGGATCTGGGCTCTCGGTCTGAAGCCGCTGTGACGGTGACACCTGAGGGTCCAGGCTCGAGCTTGCAGTAAACTCCTCTTGTAATTGCATCGGACCTGACTCCTTGGTGGTCTTTGGGGACTTCGCGACTTGGGCATAACAGGACCAGAACAGATTGCACCATGACCCAAGACACAAAGTCACCAACACTTGGTTCCCACCACCTCGCGTGTCCCCTTACTTCCCCGAAACTGCTGTCCGCACGTAACTGTGGGTGGTGGGAACCCCAGGTTCACATCTTTGCAACATTTTGGCCTGAGGTCTTCCCCACTCTTTCAAGATGAAGCTCCCGGACAGGGATTTTTGCTGCCCTGCATTGGATCACAGCCTGGTCTTAAAAAGCAAAATCTGAAAATATTACCTATCTACAAATATAGATGTGACAATCAGACTGAGTTTTAAAACATTAATGGAAGGAGGTAGGGAGAGTAGAAGACCAGTATGAAGACCTCTATGTTTGGAGGAAAAAGACCTCACAGGATGCACAGTGGTTGAATTATGGAGATAGGCAAAGCTCCTATCGAGACTTTTACTTAAAGAGAGGAATTGGATTTGTGTTCTGAGAGCTAAAAGGTCCACGCAAGAATTTCAGCAAAGGAATGAGGTAATCGGATTTGTTTTGAGGAAGATTACTGTGACATGTGGGGAGAGACTGAACAGAATGACTTTTAAAAATAGAATCCTGTCAGGGGATTGCAGTTCTCCCCAGGAAAAGAAATCTAAACTTATCAAGGCAGAGGTAAGACAAACGGAGACTAAAAGTGGATTCAGAGGAATTCGAAGATGTTATCCACGGTAACTGGGCTGGGCATGAGATGCTCAAAAGCAGAGACCATGGTGGCTGGCGATTCATTGGTTTCTGGCTTGGGAATCTTGGACGACAGGGATGCTATTAACTCAGAGAAGCAGGTCTGGAAGAGACGGATTTTCAGTTTAGTTAAGCACTTTAGGGCTAATGGAGAAAATGAAAATGGAGGCCGACTCATGCCGTGGAGTCGCCTCTAAGACCAACTTAATTGTGAAATCGTAGTGGTAGACGGCTGGTGCACAAGGGAAAATTACTTCTCAGAACAAAAGTAGAACTGGAACACAGAGCTAAATGAGATTTCAAATAAATAAGGAGGAAAGGCAAGCTAGGAATGAACCCCACCCACGTAGAAAAGTGCATGTGACCCAGATGCCACGAATCCCCAGAGAGGTCTAACAAGAGAAGGGGACGAAGGTTCCAAAATAGTGGTGAGGCCGGAACGGAGGGTGACCTCCCCGCTGCTCGGGTCTGCTGCACGGCGACTGCCCACGCCTGATCCAGTCTCTGTAGCTCACACCCTCCTAAAATTCCCTTCAACCTATTTCCAGTCTGTCTTACCACGGCCTCGGTAAGTTTAGATTTCCTTGCCTGGGGATCACTGCAATCTCCTAACTGGTTACTACTTTTAAAACAGGGCGAAGACACAAAGCAAGTGGTAACCTTGGAAAACAACTTAAGTGTCAGCTGGGACAAGCGGGTGATTTTCTGAAATTTTCTTCCACTTGGACTCCCCAGTATTCAGACCTCCTATCTGCAAATCCTAGCTCTGGGTCCAGGGAGGGGCAGGGCTCCACCTCAGGAGGCCACGGTCACGGAGCCCAAGATGGAGCAGACCGCCATCCTCCGAGGTAGACGCGTCCCGGCTTAGCCAACTTCAGCAGCCACAGAAGGGTACATGAGAATTCTTCATGGCACAAGTAGTGTTCAGATAAGCAGGGCATGGGGCGCATGTCACACTGAGCATTCCACATCTGGTACTCTGAGCATCGCTAGGGTAGGGAGGCCGCCCAGGGCTTCACCGTGGCACCATCTCCTGTCTAGGGAGCGCCTTCTGTCTGCCTCCTGTGCTACTTGGCAGGGCACAGGGGAAGTGACAAGAACTGGAAAACAGGAGTGGGCATAATTTAAAGCAAAGCAATGTCCTGACATTTTTGTGACTCTATTGATTTTTACTTTTTTATTATTATCATTGGAGAATACAGACGGTCAGAGCCCAGTGGGTGGCAGTGACAGAAGTCATGGCCCAGGGGCAAGACCCAAGCAAACGGACCATGAGCCGGATGTGTCCTGACCTCATTTCCTCCAGGAGTACTGTGCACACTTATCAAAGCTGGTTCCCGCTGTTTGCAACTGAGAACACCAAGCACTTGGAAAAAGGTGAAACCAGTACAGTCCAGCTCTGGTAAGACCCCTAAAGTGCAGTATTAGCAGTTCTACAGAATTTCTAAACATAAAACAAAAGCCCAAGGAGAAAATCTGTCTGGTGAGAGAGATAAAAAATTAAATTTTTGCATGCAGAACATGCCATAATTAAGATTTAAAGGCAAACTAAAAGAGTACATAAGAAAATGCCAAGGGGTCACAGAGCTTTTCAAAAATAAGAGTATCTTTCTCCCCTGCCAGGCTGGGTGCAGTGGTTTTGATCACAGTTACAAAAATTATACGAGGTAAAATTTGTCCAAAGATCTTATGCTCTCGGTCTTATCAAACGTAGAGCCTGCATATTTTGTACCCTCTACCCATGAGACTACACAGTCCGTCCCTGGGCTTGAGAGGCTGTCAAACCCCCTTGGCAATGAGTTTCCTACGTGAGGGGCAGAGGGCCAGTGCTTGGCTCTGCACATAGTCAGTAGAGAAAAAAACACAGCGCTGCCATCCCTTATTTCTGGAAAGCTACTGTAATTCTAGCCGATCTAATTACAATTTTCTCTCATGGCCTTGTGAAGAAAACATGTGCAGTATGACCAAAAAAATACAATGAATATTTAATAATTAATTTTTAATGATTACAGTAAAAGACACATTGCTTTTAATTCCCCTCCCTCCGAACATACATCCCAGTGTTCGGCCACTTTCTCAAGTTCTGGAAGTGCTCTTCACGAGTGTTTTTAGCTCAACTCTTGTGCTGCCTTCACGTTCTACATGGATTCGAGATGTTTATCTTTCACGGTTGTTCTGACTTTGGGAAGAGCCAGAAGTCACACAGCACCAGATCCCGTGAATAAGATGGATGAGGTCGTACTTTACAGCATCATTCACTGTATTTTTTTTTATCACACTTTGTAAAGACACTCGTGAAAGCGGACATCTGGAGCTGCTCCAGAAAGTGGCAAAAATGACAGGAGAAGTGTTTGAAGCTAGGGGGAGGATTTGGAGGGGAATCTATGGCCATGTGTTCTTTACTAATTTTTTTCATCTAAACACGTGACATTTTTTGATCAGCCTCGTACATAAAGGTATCAGCCATGATTACTAAACATAAGTACTCTTAACAGCACACAAGTAGACCATCTGTTTGTCATGCTGATCTATGGGAAAAAGGCACAAGGACCATAGTTAAGCCCAACAGAGCACGGTCACAACCTAGTCCTCCCAACTACTACTTGTAAAAAGAAAACCATGCCAGGCATGGCGGTTACACGCCTGTAATGCCAGCACCTGGGAGGGAGGCTGAGGCAGGAGGATCCCCGTGAGTTCAAGGCCAGCCTGGAATACAAAGTGGGACCCTTTCTCAAAAAATGAAAACATTAGAAAGGGGGGTGGGGGGCTTATGTTTGTCCCAGCATCTGGTACCTCACGTCTTGAAGGAGCCTGACCCCGGCCAACAGACCACTTACAGATGACGGATTAGGACAGTTAACACATCAGACTCCACAGAGCTTGGGTGCTAAGCTGTGCGATCCTCTGCGGTGGGCACCCTGTATCTGGAGCCCCGTGCATGGAGAAGGCGCCCAGGGCCCAGCAGCAACACACCCGTGGAGAGGAGGTGGGAGAGCACAGGGTCGCAGGAAGCCCGCGGGGCGGAGGCACAGCGAGACTGGCCGGACCGAGATGCCGCCACGGTCTGCACTGAGACGGAGAAGCAGGAGTCTCTAGAAAGACACCTCCTGGTACCTGGGCTCCGGGTGGGGCTGAGGCCCGGGTATAAGCAGAAGGCGCTGAGAAAATGCCTGAGCAAGGACTTGGTCCGGCCCCTGTTTAAGGCACAGGACTCCTGGCTCTCCACACTCGAGGTCCGCCCCTTCTGTTCCCCGCCCTCTGGCTGTCAGAGCCGGGAAGCCCAGGGGCCAAGGCTGTGTGCGCCTTGTTCCGCGCTGCCTCCCCAGTACACAGCGCAGGACCTGGTAAGAAGACACGGTAAAAAAACTTGAACTAATGAAGAGTTACTGTGGCCCCAAGGGCCATGCGCTTTTATCATCATAATTCCCACTTTATCAAAACGCACAGAAAAGAAAGGCTTATAAAATAGCTCGGGTCATTTTTTTAGTCCTTTTTTCAATATATGCAAAACCACTGTGCCATAGATTCAGGAGCTAAAACAAAAGCAAACAGTTGCAATTACAAATAGAACACTAGGGGCCCAGGGATTTAACTCCGTGGTTCCGGCACCTGCCTTGCAAGCTCAAGGACCTGAGTTCAACCCCCGGTACCAAAAAATAAATAAATAAGTAAACACATAGAACGCTAGGGGAACACTAGGGATATTACAAAAATAAAGTAGAATAAACTACCAGGGATAATATGAAAGCTCATCCCCGCAGGCCCATAGGTCTTAGAGAGGAAGGGAAAAGCCCGATGCCCGCTTCTGCCCTGAGGGCAGACACACACACACACACACACACACACACACACACACCCCGTAAGAGGCCTCTGCTATATCCAGGCAGGGATGGGGCGGGTCGTGTGCGTGTGTGTGTGTGTGTGTGTGTGTGTGTGTGTAAGAACAATAGCAGTTATATGACTTTAAAAAGAAATGTCTTGACATTTATAGAAGGAAGCCTTGTGACATGTTGAATCCCACAGGTATCCTAGCATTAAATTGTGGAACACCAGTAAAATGTGACATAAAAACTTCAATAGTGACATAATCCATTCAGGAAAATCCTAAAGTACAGTTTGTATAATGGCCATTTTCACCAATGCAGACCATTTAGCAAATGCTTGGGAATACATTAAAAGGCACAGATTTTTAGCCCCTATTTTAGAAAATAATTATTTTAGTTTTGTTTTGTTTTTCTGCCCAGATCTCACAATGGTGCCCAGGCTGGTCTTAGCTCCTGAGCTCAAGTGACCCTCCCACCTGACTCTCAGAGCCAGGAAGCCTCCTGAGTAGCTAGCATTATAGGCTGAGCTTAAAAACAATAGGCCAACCATTTGTAATAGCTAAAGCTTGGAAGCAGCCCAAGTGCCCATCAACTGGAGACTGGATAAAGATGTGGTTTTTCTATAAAATGGAGTACTACTCAGCCATAAAGAATGAGAAAGTAGAGACATTTATAGCTAAATGGTTGCACACTGAGGCCATACTCTTAAGTGAAATAAATAGGACACATGAGTGTAAATACCAAACAGTTACTCTGGTGTGAAAAACTGAAAGTTTAAATAAGGATTAAAATGAATAATTGATAATGTGAAATAAAGGCCCAAAAGCGTAGGGGACATGGGAGGGGTTAGGGAAAGGAAAAAATTTTTGAGAAAAGGAAAACATGGAAACAAAATCTTTGTAAATAGGGAAGGGTGGAGAAGTCGAAGGGAGGGCTGGGGTGTGGGGAAAAGATAAGAACCAAGAGACACGTAAAGGTACAAGATCCCAATGATAAATGTAAATGTGTCATATATCTAAAATGCACCAATAAAAGAATTTAAGGAAAAAAGTAAAAGGCCAGCTTGAAAATAATTATTTCTATGTAGAAAAGAATTAATTAAATGCTCTCTTGGTATTATAAATTCCCTCACTCTACCTGGAAATTACACATTTATAACTGAGCATAGAGTAGCTTACACCATTAACTTTATCCAGTTAATAAATACGGAAGAAAATCGCTGTACTTAAAAAAGGATATTTTCCCCGAGGAAAGCACAAGTGCCCGCCCTCAGGGACCTGCCACCTTGAAGACCCTTCCAGGGTTCTGTGCCACTGCTACAGCTCTCCCTCGGGAAGCTGTATGATCGCCACCTCCTCTCTCCCTACTGCAGCAGCCGAGTCCCCTCCTTCTGGAAAACTCTTTCTGGCATTTGGGGAGAGAGGGGAGAGGGGCTTGCGTCTGGACTGCGACCGTAGGTAAGAAAGTAGGCAAAGTCGCTATCCTCCAGGGCCTCATTAGGACAAAAGAACAACGGTATCTGCCCCAGAGAGTTGGAAGATACGAGGCACAGTCGGTAGTCGTCCTCTGTCAACTGCCAAGCGTCATGCACATGGTAAAACATATTTTGCGACTAAAACGTCCGCTCACTTCATCAAGAACACTCTTCCGTGCAGACTTCGCCAACCCAGCGTCAGCGCGCATTTACTGAGCTCCTGTCACGTCGATGCACTCCACCAGCAGCTAGAGATGCGAGAGAAGTCAGGGAGAAAGCCGCACATCGCGCAGGCTCGGCTGTTTGTGACAAAGCAGAACGACCTTGAGACAGGTCGCGTCCAAGCGTAATCGGCACACTTGACATTCTTTTCACCTAAGATTTTTCCCCTCACTTTTTCCTCACTAAATTTCAAGAATCCAAGAGGACAAACCTATATTTTCTTTCATTAAAGGGTTTCCAGAGTACCGAACTTGTTAGAAAGCATTGTGTCCTCAGAGACAATGAAACGCCGTTCCTATCCCTCACTTAAAGTTACACTGTGATGCGAAGACGTACTCTGCTTCTTAAGTGGGACAGGTGCCGGGAACTCAAGGCTCAGGTTTCTGCACTTCATGCCCAGCCCCGTCAGGGGTTCTGAAGAGCGTGTCCCCACTCCTGTGCCCCGGAGACCTCCCCCCGGTGCTGAGACCGGACAGAGCGTGTGGAAATGCAAGGACCACCGTGCCTCGGCTACAGGCGTCCTCCGGACCCGAGGATCGTCCCAAGCGAAAGGGGAGGTAGTGCCAAGCCCTTCTTACCGGTAGTACTGGAGAGGAGAGGAGAGGAGAGGGGACG
>NW_022900942.1:62052989-62062329 GCF_012274545.1 Fukomys damarensis
GAGGGAGGAGGGGGAGGAGAGGAGAGGGGAGGGGAGAGGAGAGGAGAGCAGGCGAGAAGAGAGGGAAGGGAAAGGCAAGAGAGAGGGAGATCTAAGCCAGAGGAGCAGCCCGCAGAGCATCGTGTTGTCAACGGTACTTTGGCCTCTCCGGGCTTCCTTTGGAAACGCTTTCCCCTTATGCCAAGTTCCCCGCTACAGTCTGGCTGTGTCCGTGCGTGCACTGCGTTCCTTTTCTCCAGAGGGAGGGGTAAGCACAGCTCCTTGAGCCCTGAAAAATCTAGGGAAAGTCACTGCAGTGCCCATCGGACCGGCTTCATCATGTTTTTCTTTCATGAAAGTCACCCTTGAATTTGTCAAAATGAAAAAAACCACTTAGCAGGTTAAAATGACTGTTGCTAAAGTCTGCACGCAGAAATTACGTGGACTTGCTCCTCTTTGCCGTGTCCGTAAAGATGTTTTAGATGCATTTTGGGTGAGCTAAGAGAATAGACTCCTCCCTGTCAAATGCCCTGAGGGTCTCTCAAATCTAATTTTAATGAGTTGAACTGACCTTTGGAGAATAGTTATCAATACCGTTCTAGTAGAACAACCGCACAGCACTGTAGGTATAGCTCGGTATTAGAACACTCACCTTTCTTGTACAAGATCCTGGGTTTGATCCAACACAAGGAGGAAGGGAAGGGAGAGGGGAGGGGAGCAGAGATGAAAATGCCCCTTGAAATTCTACCGAAAGGTCGCCAGAATTACAAGTAAGAAATACAGCTCGTAGCCACAGAGGCGATCAAGCACTTCCCCATCTCTGTCCGTCAACTTCCACCAACGCTGGAAAGCTGGCCTTGTCTCCAACTGAGATACTCTTACAGGGAGAAATGCGATCTGTAGGTCAGCCTTCTATCTCCAAAATCCAGTCCTTTCTTTACCTGTCTTCCACGAGGGCCTATTCTCCGAAGAACTGACAACTGACTTGCAGCTATTTGTTACCCAGGAAGCTATGTGCTTTATTTCCAGGTCATCACTATGTTTCCAACAAGCTCAGCACCGGGTGGCTGATGCGATATAAGTAGGTCTTCTCGGACACAGGCACATCGTGAGCCAGTACAACAGGAAGAACACAGAAACAGAATGACATCAGTCAGACAGGATGCAAACGTCACCCTAAACACCAAAGTCATTGCCACAGTACCCTCACCATACGTTCAGCAGTAACAAGGGGTGACACAAGTTTCTCCTCTCCTTCTCCTACCTAGCTACAGTCCGCACCCTGCCCAGTGACGACCACCGCCATCTCTCCTTGGCTGCCACCCCCCTGACATCGCACATTTGTCCCTGGAATCTATAATGTAAGACACTCCGTCTCTCCTAAGTCCACGCACGTATCTCATAAACCTGACTATCTCTAGCTCAAACTGCAGCTGGAGGGGCTCTAGAAATACACATTTCTTGGAGGATAAGAGCAATTATGACCTGTCTATCCTAATTTAAAACAAAATCAAATTAAATTATAAATCATACAAAGATTATCATCTCCACTGTACTCAAACCAGCCAGACGGGAAACGGCTCTCTCATTTCCTCACCCACGGACCGGAACAAGTCACACCACCTCTTTTGACCTCAAGTTTCTTCATCTGCCAAATAAAGGGCAGCTGGACAACATTATCTCCATGTTCTCAACCCTAAAATAATACAAATATAGTGAGCGATTCAAAATTAAGAAAGTTCCCAGTTCAGGGACATTATAAGCTCTTACATTACAAAGATCACAGAAATGAATCACACGGAGTCATGCTTGTTTCACCACGTGCTCCGGGAGCCAATCCCCGGCCAGCGTCGGGCCTCATGGTGGAGTCACGGACAAAGACAAGGAGTGTGACAGTACTTGGAGCGGCCGTGTGGGTTGTGTTACTGCCGTTCACAATTACTTGTTCCTGCTGCCTAAGAGGGTCTCACGTGACTGGCCTTGCCATGCGGCAGAAGAACTCTTCCTGCCCCACCGACGTCGGGCTTGGCCACGTCTCCCTTAGCCAATGGCACACACAAGTGCGACTTAACCCCAGTCCGAGCGGAAACGCTGAGTCCGACTGTGAGATTCAGCCGGGTGTCTCTCCCCTGTGCCGTGTGCCGTGGAAGGCCATGTTCTTCCGCGGGTTGGTTCCTCTGGCCCAAGACCCGGAATGAGAAGACACAGTTAAAGTACAGATCTGACCTGCGATCTAAACCATGGCAGCCGACCTGCAGCCTCAAACAGGTGAAGAGAGCGAGAGATGAATCTGGTTAATGTACACTGCTGAGATAGTGCAGTCGTTTCTTATTACCTAACGGTGGCTCACATATCGGCCAGCGCACTGGGGTCAGCAACGTGTTGGTGCCCTCCTGGAGCGTTCCAGCTCCTTTTAACACCCTACGAAACCCTTTAGGATCTGCTACTTTTACCCAAACGTCTTTTATTCAGCTTTTGCTCTCTGGCTCTGGACCCATTTTTTCTTTTTAATAAACCCCCTTCAAAGAGTGATTTATATTCGCTCTTTCCACACGTGTTCTCTCCATCGTCACCTTGCTTCACTCCAGTTCGGCTCTCGTCTCACTACTCCATTCAAATCACTTTTGTCTACGTGACCAGTAGCCTTTCTCCTGCCACATCTGATGGGCATTCATCCTACTCCAAGCATATGCAGCCCCCCCAATACTGAGGATTGAACCCAGAGTCTCATGCATTCGAGACAATTACTTTATCTCTAAGCTACATCCACAGTCCCATCCTTTTTTTTTTTGAAACAGGGTCTCTGGCTGCCCAGGCTGGCCTTGAACTGGCAACTCTCCTGCCTCAGCCTCACAAGTAGCTGAGATTACAGATGTGCACCATGACACCCAGCTAAGACATTCTCTTTACTTAGCTTCAGAAACTGCTACCTCATTCACCTCCTTTTCCATCTTCTTTCTCCACCTCACCTTCCTTTCCTAGTGTGGAAGAATGAAAGGGGCAGCAGTTCCGGGGTGTGGAGGGGACTGGGAAGTATTCTGGTGGCCCTCAATGAAAGCTTTCAGCATTCCTAACAGTGCCCCAGAAGGGTGCCGCAGGAGGGGTGGGGGCCACGGTGACCACCAGCACAGTGGTACCCTGACAACTGTCCGCACACTGCTCTGTACATTCAATTCATTCCCGAGTAGGCTTGTTCACAGAAAGTGACACCATGACTCTAAAATTCACGTGAAGTTCAAAGTGCCCAGAATTGTCAAAACAACTTAGAAAAAAACAAAGTTGGTGGACTGATGCAATCTGGTTTCAGGTCCCGTGAAGCTGCAGAACTGGCATAAATAAAGACACACAGTTCAGTGAAACAAACCCGGGTTCACAAATAGAAATGCCTATTTTGCCTTCTTTTTGACCAAGCCCTCTCTGGACTGGAAAAGGTTTATCAAACATTAGTGCTGCTATCAACTGGTTAACACTTGGGAAAAAAATGAACATTGACCTTTACCTCACACCATACACAAAAATACTTAAATATGAATAATAAAGCATACTTCAGAACTAAACTATAAAATTTTTAGAACGGAAAGTCATAATGAACTTGGGTTCAGTAAAGATTTCTCAAAATAGGAGAGAAAAATTATCAACTATAAAAGAAAAAAGCAAACTGGATTTCATCAGTAGTATTTCAATCTCAATTTTTCTCAAGACTACTGTGCAAACAAGGAAACATACCAATTCCTCAAAAAACACAAGTTACCAAAAGCTACCAAGGTAAACTAGAAACTAAATAATTCCATAATCATTAAACTGAAATTTTCATTTAGGAGTGCCCTAAAATCTCCAGGCCCAGATGATTCCACTAGCAAATCCCACCACACATTGAAAGAATTAATACCAGTTTTGCATATCTCTTCAAAAAAGCTGAAGAGGAAATATTTCCCAGCTCAAAACATAAGGCCAGCATTACCTTGATATCAAAACAAGGCAGACTGTACCAAAAAATAAAAAGGAAATTAGAATCTAATAGATTTCATGAACTTAGATATAAAAATGCTCAACAAAATATTACCAAATCAAAGAATGTATTTAAAAAGGGAGACAAAGCAGGTGGATTCAATCTAATTTCAAAACTTTTAAAACAGAGAATTTTCTCCAAAAAGGGGAATAAAAGGCTGCCAGGGTAAAAGGATGAGGATTCGACGCACTATGGAGTCTGAAGACTGAAGGTCATGGGAGCTGGCAGGAACCCAGACTCCTCGCCCAGACGCAGGAAACGGGTCCTGGGGTCCTCCTGCCACGCAGGACCGAACCTGCTAGCAGCCTGAGTGAGCCCAGAAGAGATTCTCCAGAGAAGAGCTCAGCCCAGCCAACACCCTGCTTCTGGCTTTGTAAGATCCTAAGCGGTCAAGAGTCCTGCACAGCCTGAAACATCTGACTACGGAGCAAATAATGGGAACTGTGTGAAGCCGTAAGATTGCGGTGATCTGCTGTACAGGCAACAGAAAACGACTACAGTTGAGTACTACTCAGCAACAAGGAACAGACTACTGATAACACGATGGGAGAACCTCAAATTGTGAAATTTAAAAAAAAAAAGAGTATGTGCTCATCTAGGTAGAAGTCCAGAAGATGCACACAGTCCTACAGGAAGGAAAGCAGACTGGTGAGACTGGTGGGGAAGGAAGGGGCAGGATAGAGGAGACCTTCAGGAAGAGATGAAATATGAAAAAGTTGGGGGTGGCGATACTGGTTTATCTTTTTGTGGTACGGTTTCATGGGTGTACGCCTAAGTTAAAACTCATTAAACTACACTTGAAATATGTGTCATTTACTTAAAAAGTGGAGAGGGCCGAGAAACAAACTCTTTCAAATCCTCTTACTTAACTTCTAGATACACAAGAAGTCCGGAGTGAGGAACCGCTTGAGCTAAAGCCAACCTGTTCATTAACTCCTAGTTCTGTTAAACCGACGAAGTCAACGGTGTGCATTCATGTCTTCTTTCTAGGAAAATAATATTTAAAAATTGATAATTCAGAGAACAAATGATTAACCAGCACATTTTAGTCGCTTGTTTCTGGTAACTGCATTATGGCCACTACCACCTAGAGTTAGGAAAGAAACCAACATTTTAAGCAGGACACAGTTTCCGCTCCCCATTTCTCATACTGTTTAGTGATGTCTAAAAGAGCTGCTTCTGTGAACATCTGAACTGCTTCCCATCTGTTCCACAGTTCTTCGTGCTTGACTGTACACTGGTTTTCTATGCTCTACTAATTTCTTGCGAGAGTCATGTCTAGTCAGTTAAACCCAAAGATCCTCGAGGGCCAAGAATCAGTTCATTTCTTCATTAAATATTGGCAGTTTGAAGTATGTTGGGATGAGAGGAGAAAAAACTATTTTTCCTCTTATCTTTCTTGGCTAGGGCTCCTGAAAACACAACAACAAAAAACAAAGACAAACAAGAAGAACAAACAGAAAAACAAACAGAAGTTTATTAACTCGTATACTGCATACATGCATGGGAGATCCCCAGGGATCAACTGATCCCCCAAAGAGGCGGCTTTGAACTCAGGCTACATGGCATTTTCAACAACACATAATAAAAAGTGTAGAGAAGTGAGGAGACAAAAGGAAAGGACTGGAGTCTCACAGAGTACTAAGTTGGGATCAGGCAAGCCCACGGGAAACGAATGGCAGAAAAAGGTTAGTGAGTGAAGTTCGCTATGTAAATTTCCCTGGTGCAATCCAGGCAGATAAGGATCTGTGGTCTCAGTTTAGTGACTAACTTCTGTCCTTCCTTGTAGAGGAGGGACATTTCTGTAAGTTTATGTTCTGATTTTAGACAACCAGGGAAAAGGCAGAGAGCTTTTCTTGTTTCGGCTTCTCAATCGCTTCAGCTAAAAATCATGCTCATGCCAAGGCGTACACTGGAGTGGCATCCTGCCTCCCTTCCCAGACAGAAGAGACACAGAAGTAGGTCTGAGCTCCTATACCTACCGAAGGAGAAGGTGTCAAAAGAAAGAGATGCCATCTTTGGGGTGAGCCTCGGTGGTCTCTGGAGGGCGGCCCACCTGCCGCCCAAGGGGACCTGCACTGCACCACCAGGGGAGCCTCAGCCACTCCGTCCTGACACCATTTCCACCTAGGAGGCCACTTCACAGCTGCCCATCCTCACAGATCCGATACAGACGGTCCAGAAATGACACGCACCAAACAGAAGTCAACGCAGGGCCGAGGAAAGCTAAGGAAGACCAGACTTTACACTGGAAGGATATTAGCTTCTTCCCTGATGATGCTACTTCTCCACTGCAGGAAAACCACAACCACCTGGGCACTGTGAGCTGCTGCTCCTAGATGACACTGTTAAAAGCACAAATAGCAACAATTTGGAAAGTCAGCTCAAGCTACTCGAGCTGCTAGAAAACTACTTTCTAGGAAAAACCAGTTCCCCACAGACAACATAATCCAGGCTGGTTTGATTCTGAACTCTGTGTGGCTCTCGGGCAGTACTGACTGTAGTCCCACCCAGCTTGAGTCGTCCTGGGCATGCAGTAACTCGGCTTCTAGGACAACAGCACACACCAAGGCTGTGGTGGGTGGAGCTGTTTTCCCAGCATGCATTTCTCTGTTGGCATGGGCCCAAAGTCCTACAGGTGAACAAGTACGGTGCAGTAGACCCACTGTTGGCGCCTCTTGCAGTTCCAGAGATGTCCTCTTTAGTGTGTGTTTAGACAGTCTTACATGGACACTTTCAAACCTTTGTCACAAGAACCTGTACCTCTGTTAGATGCTGTTGAGTAAATTCTTCCTGCTTTAGTTCACTTACAGCCTCAAAGTAAACCAGAAGGATCAGCAGAAACCAGCTGGGCTATTTCTTACCTTACGGTTTGCCCAAATGAATGCACTGAAATAACTGTGAAAAGAGGAGTCTCCAGAAATTTGTGAAGCTTCTAGAAGCTTCTGAACTTGTTATTCCTGTGCTGAGAACCATAGAGACTACTGAGTCTGAGGGAACAGATGAACAGAGGTCGTGACAGATACAGGAGACTTGCTGTCTTTCCCAGCCTGCTGACCACCCCAAAACTAATGTTCAGAAGGAAGCTACGTGGGCAATGCCAAACATCACACCTGGCTGTCAGGACCAGACCCAGGGTCTAAGTCACGGATTAATCCCTCTCCTCATTGGTGTTTCTCAAAGACCGACTTTAAAACACAAAAGGACACAGCCGGAGCTGTGATCAAACACACAAGCAGTGGAGAAGTTGAACAGATAGTACACCTTGTTCATTGTCACATAATAAAACAGGTTCCAGCCTGGGCAACTTAGGAAGATTCCACCTCAAAATTTATAAATAAGTAATTAAGGGCTGAGCGTGATAACTCAGAGGGGACTTGTGTAACACACATGACACCCTGGGCTGAATCCCCAGTACCACCAAAAAATTATTATTTAATTAAATTTAAATTATAAGTAAATTTAAAAAAGAAAACCAACATCTTCAAAAAGCTGAATGCATAAAAAACTCTCTTAAACGTGTGCCTCTAGGGTAGTGTACCTGAAAAAGTAAGATTTGGGAGCCTGGGAATTTCCTGTAAGAATAAGGTTGAATCAACGCATTAGATAACTAAACAACACAAAGCAGATAAAACCTAGAGCCAGGCAGCAGCTAAGCCAGTCCCAAAGCCACACACAGCCTCTGTTTTGTTTTTAAATTTTAGGTAGGACCACGATGGGAACAAAGAGAGATCATATAGAACCTTCATGTATGAAATCAGGTGCAGGTTAGGAAATCCGAGCCCAAGAAATAAGTTAAGAAAAAAACAGAAAAAGCACAGGAAAAGGATGGAGCCAGTATATAAGTTTTATTGATTTCCCTGAATTAAGAGTCCAGAGCGTAATAAACCTCTTGACCTGAAATTTTAAAATATGCAAGGAATCCTCACATTTATTGTTTAAAACATTCCAAGGACTGTGCTATGTGCCTTATGCGTATTAACGCATTTCATCTTCCTAACTGTATGAGGTTGGTACTATTGCTGGCATCTGTGGATGGAGAGACTAAGGTCTACAGACTCAGCTAACTTGCCCAAGGTCAGAAGCCAGCTGTGGATCAAACCTAGCAAGTTGGCTTCAGACCGCACAGGCTAATATGAAGTAATTGCCTTGTACACAAAAAGACTGTGTACCAAGAAAACTAAAAGAAACTGTATCAAACTTAGACTGCTTCCCAAAGAGTAATGAACTATTCTGTGCTTCTCCCCTAATGGACTCTCTGTGGGAGGGTGAAAAAGAGTCAAAACAGGGGCCAGGAATTCCAAGGAAATGATGTTAGTAGGCGGGATTTCCCCCAAATCTCCTGAGTGATGTTAGCACCTGCCTGTGTGGTAGCAAAATAGTTGTGTCAACTGTGATTCCATGGCCAAACTCTAGAGCCAGAGTAGACAAACCTCTGAGAGCGCAGTGATTCCACATCAGAGGATATCTCTTAGCCACCTGTTCAGTTGCCCAGGCTCCTATACAGAATACAGCCCAGCCTTGGAGTCTGGGAACTGTGCATGGCAGTCCTAGTTTCATTACTTAACTGAGTTTACAGACAATGAAGACCCAGAAACGCACATGGGAGAAGAGATGGACTCTTCAGCAGACAGTGTTGGGGACACGGCCAACCACGTGCAGGAGACTGAGTTCAGACCGTATCTCTCACCATGCATTAAACTCAAATCAAAGTAGGCCGAAGATCTAAGTGGTTAAACCACAAACCCTCAATCTGCTGGAAGACAGAATAGGGAAAAGTCTTGAAGGCACAGGTGAAGGCAAGGACTCTGAACAGAATCCCTGAGGTACAACAAATAGCACCAAGAATCAATAATGGGGTCATATCAAATTTAAAAGCTTCTGCACAGCAAAGAAAACCACCAAAAGCGTAAAGGGACAACCCACAGAATGGGAAAAAAATGTTTGCCAGCTATTCCTCAGACAGAGGAATAACATAGAACATATAAAGAACACAGGGCCAGACAGATTAAAATTAGACCCTTATCTTTCGCCATGCACTAAATTAAAATCCAAATGGATTAAAGATCTAAATATTAAAACAGAAACATTAAACTTGCTGGAAAGTAAGGTAGGCAGAACTCTGGAAGACATTGGTATAGGAAAAGACTTTATGAACAAATCCTCAGTAGCACGGGAACTAGCAGATAGAATCAACAACTGGGATCTCATCTTACTAAAAAGCTTCTGTACTTCAAAAGAAACCATCAGCAGAACTAAGAGACAATCTACAATGTGGGAAAAAATTTTTACCAGCTGTTCCTCAGACAAAGGACTATTATCAAGGATATATAAAGAACTCAAAACAATCAG
>NW_022900942.1:62063348-62092661 GCF_012274545.1 Fukomys damarensis
AAAAAAAAAAAACCCCAAATTAAAAATGTAATCAAAATATGTGCCATTGAAATGAGCAGACACATCTCAGAAGAAGCACAAATGGCCCATAAATATAGGAAAAAATGTACTCCATTGTGTAAAACCACCATATTTTCTTTATCCATTCATCTGTTAATGAACAGATAGGCTGCTGCCAAGTCTTAGATGTTATGAACGGTGCAGCTATAAACACATGCGTGCATGGATCACTGTGATATGATGTCTTTAGCTCTCCTGGGTCGAATGGAATTTCTACTTTGAGTTTTTCAAGGAACCTCCATACTTATTTCCATAGTAGTCGCAGTAGTTGGCATTCCCACCAACAATGCAGAAGCAATTCCTTTTTCCCCACAGCCTCACCCGCATTTATTTGATTTCTTGATAATAACTATTCTTTCTGATGTAAGATAAAAACTTGCATCCAATAACAACTTAATATACCTTTATACACATAAAAGGAAGCCTAATACTATTCTTCCACTCACAGAAAGAACATCAAAAATAACCTACTTTCTTTCATGAAATCAGTAAATAAACCAGCAAGCTTATCAAAGAATCATTTCAATCTAACATTTTATTTAGCAGACAAATCAGGTGGGCAATTTGTTAACAATACATTTTTGTAAAGTTACTAAGTAAAAAAAGATAGACAAAACATAGTGTGATTCAATTTATATGAAATTCTAAATAAAGCAAAATTCGTGATAGAAAGTGAATCACCATCTGTCAGGCCTGGGATGAGAGCAGAGGCTGACTACACAGGGCCACACGAGAGGTTAGGAGGAGACAGGGTGTTTTCTGTCACGATTCTGGCGGTAGGCAGACAACTGTGCATGTTGTCAAAACTCCTAAACGCTATACTGCAAACTGGAAAATGGCATTATGTAAAACTCTACATCAACATTTTAAAAAGATCGAATGTAATAAATCAGCATGCTTTTCTAAATATCATTTCAGTCAAAATAGTTTATTCAGAGCAAGGTCTGGGTTCCATCCCCAGTATCACAAAAAAAAAAAATTTAACTCAGTAGAAAAATACTTATTTGTAGAAAATCTACAGATAACATAAAATACTTTTTCTAAGCAGTGTTTCTAAGAAATAGCTTAATTGTCCTCTAGAAAAACCAGCAAAACCAAGAAGTACTTGAAAAGTAATTTTGAGTGCAATTTAAAATTCTCCAAAGCAGGTGCATAGCCTCCCCACAGGGAGGTGGTACCTGGAGCCACTGGATACCTTCTCCAGAGCTTTATAGGACGGGGCTGGGGATTTAGCTCAGTGGTTTCAGTGCCTGCCTTGCAAGCGCAAGGTCCCGAGTTTGATCCCCAGTACCGAAAAAAAAAAGTATCTAATCCACCAGAACTTTACAGATGGAATGGAGGATGTGGCCCTGTGGTAACCAGAGACTGGCAGGAGTCAGCCACTGCCACCTGGCTGCACGGGTATCTGATGGCAGGAAAAAGCTTGGCCTTACTATACTGACAGCTTCTGATGTCCAAAGAGAAGCACAAATCTGGCCTCTGACATGAAATCTTCCAAGTTTTTGTTTGTTTGGACTAAACAAAACACGGGCCTGGGCAGGATTATGACCTGTGGTTCAGTCTATGATTCAGAACCCTATCAACAGCACAACTGGACTTGTGCTCCAACTGCTTACCTCTTTGCCTGTGGTCCAGAATAACATGGGTATCAGGGCCACGGAAGTAAAGTCCATCTCCAAATTACACAAAGGGTGGGTGTTTTTGACCCCTACGGGGAACCCAGATCCTATTGGTAAGAAAAGTAAAGACGTGCAAGGATGAAGAGAGAAGGGCCGAGGAAACACTGCAGAGGGACGACTTTCAGTTCACAGTCAGCATCCAGACTCCAGAGCAACAAAATAGTCCATGTGCTGAAATTTCAGAACTTCATTGCCCCAACTGGTCCAGCCTGGCTGTAAATTTCGAGCAAACAATTCCAAACATTCCCCACCTGGCTTGATGTAGTCTTTTAGAACCTCTGTTGAAAAAAGAGAAAAAAATATATGATCAAGAAAGAAATCCTTTTCTGTTTAGCATGTAAGAGAAGGAGGAGGAGGAGGAGATTTTACTTTTAAAGAGCAAATTAATGCCAAGGATTTTCTCACAGCCTTTATTTACTATTTATAGGCAGATAGTATAAGTATCCTTGAGATCAGGAACAATAAGTTCCGAACTTTCAGTAGTCCTGACTTACTGGCCTTCATTTATAAATGGGAAGTGAAGTTTTTAATACCCACGTAGGCGACTCTCCAGTTTTCCAATACTACTAACACATCTCCTGAAAACTTAATAAATGTAATTCATGCACCACAAAAGAACTCTATAGAAACAATACAAAGATAATCCGCTTTTAAAATAGAGATAAGGGCCGGAGATTTAGCTCAGCGGTTTGGTGGCCTGCCTTGCAAGCGCAAGGACCCGAGTTCAATCCCTGGTACCAAAAAAAAAAAAAAAAAAAAAAGAGATAAAATGTATGTCTCTTTATAACATAATACTCTGGTGAAAAAAATATAGAAATATGCGGAGAAATAATTAACAAATAACTAGCACCTCTTCAGCTTTAACTGGGTAGTACTAAAAACATGCCCTCACATTTAATTTCTAGATCTTTCTTTACCTAAAATTGTACCATATTCCCACAGTTAAGTAGTCTAAAGCTGGGCGCGGTGGCACACACCTGTAATCCCAGCACTCCAAAGGCTGAGGCAGGAGGATCGCTGTGAGTTCGAGACCAGCCTGAGATACATAGTGAGTTCCAGGTCAGTCTCAACTACATAGTGAGGCTCTGTCTCAAAAAAAGAAAAATAGTAGTCTATATTTACATATTAACAACGACTACCTGGAAAATTACACGTTGTTGGGAAAGGTGCTATACATACATGTTGGGTAAGCACCTGTTACCTACACTAAATGAGAGAATATCCTAGGAGGATTTTTTAAAGCATAGTTGAGATGGATGACAAATATTAAGACAGCCTCACTTTGATCGTGTCTCTGGTTACTGATTTTAACCACATATCAGGAACTGAATATAAAAATAATAATTCAGAAAAGCAAAGTACTAGAATAAGCAAAGATGGCCCATAATTGCTACACAAAGTTGAGTTTAGCAGAAACCTGTCAAATTCCCTGAAGGACGAATAAGGCTTCCTTGGGAATTATTGCCAGGTAAGGCTTACAAGTCCACACATCCCATTCTTTAGGTTTCATAAGGTTCTTCAGCTGCCCTCACAGCACAATACTTGCAAACTGATCTAAAAGTAGTGGTTTTGTACACCAAAGTTCAAGGAGGAATTAAAAGTTTGTATTGCTATAATTCAACTGAACTCCAATGTGAGCTCTGGTAGGTTCTAGAAGTCAATGGCATGAAAGAACTCTAGTCCTTTCCTAAGTATATAATTAAATGCTACTGCATTTGGAACAGAAAGGTTTCCCAAATCTTAAAGAATAATTCTAAACTCCTTTTCCATTTTCTTCCCATAAATGCAAAGCCTTACCAGCTTCCATTTACTTTTAGTGTGGTCTAAGGTATAGAAACAAGATTTTCTTTTTATGTTGTTCAGATTTTGGGTACAAATATGTGAGAGGAGTTTTACATGGGAGTCAGCCAGCCAAAAATGTTTATTATTCTAAGCACCCATTACAATCAGTGCTAATGGACTTAACAAAGAAAGCAGAATTACATGTTCTCTATGAGTTTACAATCTAATAAACATAGCCAGATACTCCTAGTGGAAAAACACATACAACTTAAAACCATTTATTACTGTCCTTCCTCAATGTAATGTATTTTCACATGTTTTTTTTCTAGTTGAAAAAAATCAGATACTAATTTTATAACATTAACTACATCTGTTTTATGTCAGAACAAGGGGAAAGAATTGAAGGACAATGAAACTAGGCATGATGGTGCCCAACTGTAAAATTAGCACTCCGGGAGGCTGAGGCAGGAGATCACAAGTCAAAGCCCAGCCTGGGCAATTTAGTGAGACTCTGTCTCAAAATAAAACAGGCCTGAGGATGCAACTTGGTGCAAAGGCCCTGGATTCAATCCCAAGTAAGAGCAAAGAAAGGAAAAAGGAAAGAATTAATAAAATCATTCTTATCCATTTAAAATAACAACCTAAAAAACAAGTAAGTAAAATAACCTAAAATTAAATACAAATACATACATTTAATCACAAATATGATACATGTACACCTGGACGCTTACATAACACCTGGCAGTAGTAAACCATCCAACCACAGAAAGGCAGCAATCAGCACGGTGCCAAGCATTACTTTTGCTCTGGAAACATGGGTTAGAAAAAGGGGAGAAACAGCCCAAACATCAATGCATAAAATCTCATCAGCTACATTTCACTCTTCAGATAGAAACCGTTAGTAAGTAAAGTAGAAAAAGGAGTTGAAAACCCTCTACTATAAAATAAGGAAATCATTTTTTTACTTAAATACTTTTATTTCATAATTTTCCTACCACTGTTTAGCATGTAGAACAGTCTAAAACTTAAAATTTAAGAATATTCATTTAAAATGTTAGACTGTAAGCTATAGCTATCGATGATTTATCTTTCATTCTATAGGAGGAAATTTTATAAACACATCACTTTGAAATGGAATTTGCTGCCAGTGTGTTAGGTTGTGCTATTTTTTCTTACATTTTGCAACAGAAATAACAAATTAAATTTTTTAAAAATCCTGTGTTTCAAACAAGACAAAGAACATTTCATTTTATGAATACAACATAAACAGTTTAAGAACGTTTACAGGTAAAAGTTCTAAGCACTATATCTAGAACACGTATTGTGCAAATCCCTAATTATAATTTCAGGATAAAATATGCATAGAAATTTGAAAGCTGTCTGATGGCTTTAACTTGTATGTATGCCCAAAATACATAAAAGAATATGAACTAAAACAAAAAAGGATTACAAATGTTTCTTGTCATTTTTTAACCAACATATATAGTGAGGTATTAAGATTTTTTTCCCCTAAAGTGCAACTTTTGTTTTTAAATGTGCCTAATTCTAAAAATGTGTCTGTGCTGCTCTCTTCTGGGAGGATGGGAAAACCGTGTTTCATACTCACTAGGCTATATACTACTGCAGCGGAAGACAAATTTTTGCTCACTATTTTTAAATCTTTCTGTCTTAATATAATTTCACTCTATTTTAAAGAAACTGGGAAACAGCTTGATTATCATTTAAAAATAAAATATTTGGGTGCTTAGGTGTTTTTGTTTTCTCTTGTTTTTAAGATAGGGTCTTGCTGGGTAGTTCAGGCTGGCCTCCAACTCACAACAATCCTTCTGCCTCACGATCTGGCACACTGGGATTACAGACATGTGCCACCAAACCCAGCTGTTTGGGGATTCTTTTTAACTAAAATATAAACCCTAAAACAAACACTAACTTAAGCTTTGGCACTCACCAATTGAGAAAGAAAATTCAAACAACAGATTCGATTTCCCCATTGAGCACAACCAATGTCATATCCATTTGTTCGTAAAAGAACAGTGCAGTGTCACTCTTCACAATCACAAACTGAACGCATTAAAGAGTTCATGCAGTGAACATCTGAAGGAGATTATTCACTGAGAATCCCTTTAAGTAAAGACTGTACAATCCCGTAGACATCTGAAGATCTCCCTATTCAAGGGATTCTAAAAAAGATATCTTTGCATAAGTAATTTAAGATAATAGAAATCCTGAGTGCTACCAAAACACTTCTTCTGAAAACTATGTTTTCCTATACTTTTCTTATTGCAGAGACTAAAATACCTGACAGCCAAAGTTAAAGGAGAAAGGATTTATTAAGCTCACAGTTCATAGAGGTTTCTGTCCATAATCAGCTGGCTCCAAGGTGGGGTGGCAGAGGGGCCACAGTTCATGGCAATGTGAGACAGCAAAAGCAACAAGGGAAGGGTAGGGCCCTCAACAGCACTGCCCTGCCCCTTTTGTCTCATGCAGACTACTTAGGGCGACACTCACATCCTCAACCCTAGTGCCCTCGGACCTAACACTGCACCATGAGTCAACTCCAGAAAAAGGCCCACCTATGACTGCATGAGGCTTTGGGGGACATCTAGACACAGCCCTAACATTCTAGAAAAAACAAATCAGAAGTAATTTCCCAGATAACTAAAGAGCTGATGACCATGATGAAGAATGTGGTTAGTGAATCTAGAGCAGATGCAGCTTTTGAAAAATAGAGGAGCTTAGGCAAATGATGGAAACCACAAATGCCTAACACAGGAAAGAGATGGGATTCATGGAAAAGATTCAAAGAGATATCCAGGAGATTAAAAATCCCACTGAAAGGATGTGCAGCAGAATCAACCAATATGAGGGCAGAATCAGATATGGAAGACGAGTTTGCAGTTAGTGATCATGAAAAGAAAGACTTCTCAAAAATAGCAAGGGGCCATGAAAAATCAATCTACAGCCGCTAGATGATGCAAAGAAGAATAACATAAGACTGATTAGAATCAATGAAAAAATCGGGAGATACCACGAAGGATATCAAAAATATATTTACAGAAGTAATGGCGAAAAACTTCCCAAGCATGGAAAAAGTCATGCAGATAAATGAGGCATATAAAGTTCCAACTAGCCATGATCAAAAAAAAAAAAAAAAAATAAACCAATGAAAAAAAAAAAAAAAAAAAAATCTATACCAAGGCATACAATAGTCAAGATTCCAGAAATTCAACACAAGAACAGAATATTAAAAGCTGTTAGTGAAAAGAAACAAATCATTTCCTTTATAAGGAAAGCCCATCAGGGTCACAGCAGACTTCTCAACACAAACCCTCAAGTCAAGGAAAGCTCGGCGTGAACTATTTCAAGCCCCCCCGCTCAAAACTCTAACCCAGATTGATGTACCCTGCAAAACTATCTTTAAAATTGACGGAGAAATGATACTTTCATGATAAAGAACATGTGAAGAAATTCATGACTACCAAACCAGCATTCCAAAATGTTCTGTAGAATATTTTAGAGACAGCAAAGATTTTAACTCCGTGAACCCCAATAGAATGAATCTACCAGGCAAAGCAAATAATTAAACAAAATAGAAAGGGACCAACAATGGGAAAATAATATGACAAAGTCAATACATATCATTAGAATCATCAATGTAAACGGTCTCAATTCACCAATCAAAAGAAACAGTCAAATGGATCAAAAACAAGATTCAACAATATGCTGCATACAAGAAACATATTTCAATAAAAAGAAATTCACAGACTGAAAGTCAAAGGATAGAAAATACTCCTCCATGGGATAGGAACCTGGAAAAAGCAGGGGTAGCTATTCTGTTTGAGGACAAAGTGGATTTCAAGCCAAGATTGATCAAGAGATACAAAGAAAGTCACTACATACTTGCTAAGGTAACAATCCAAGAGCAAGAGGTAACAAGTCTCAAATATATATGCACCAAATACCAGCATACCCAACTACATAAAATAAATACTAACAGGCATGAAAAAAATCAGATAAGCATCAATACAACTGTAATAGAGGACCTCAGTACTACACTGTCACAAATAAATGCACTCTACAAAAAAACAAAGAAAAATCAGAATTGAACCAAACCTTAAAACAAATGGACTTAGTAGATATCTACAGTGTTCTGCCCCACAGTGAGCTCAAATAAACAACATAATGTTAAGCATGAAGCTACTAGAAAAAGAGCAAGTTAAACCCAAAGCTCATACAAGGGAGGAAATTATAAAAATCAGAGCAGAAATTAATGTAATTGAGACTAAGACAACAAAACAAAGAATCATTGAATCAAAGAATTGGTTCCTTGAAAGATTAAATAAAACAGACAAACCTTTAGCCAACCTTATCAAAAAAGTAAAGACTCAAATCCATGCAATTAGGAATGAAAAGGTTGAAATCACAACAGATCCTGCAGAAATCCAGAGGATCATCAATACCTAATTTTAGAACTTGTACTCTAATAAGATGGAAAACACAGAAGAAATGGACAGATTCCCAGATACATATGTATTCTAAAGCTGTTTCAAGAAGATATAAAAATTCTAAATAATCCAGTGTTCGTCAATGAAACTGAAGATGTAATTAAAAACCTATCAACAAAGAAAATCCCAGGTCCTGATGAATTCACTGCTGAATTCTAGAAGAAAGTTAGAGAAGATCTAAGGCCACTACTCCTCAAACACTTTAATGCAAGTGAGAGAAGCAATACTCCCAAACTCATTCCTGGAAGCAAGTATTACCCAAATCTCAAAACCACAGAAAGCCAACCAAAACAGAGAACTGCAGCCCAATCTCCCTAATGAATATAGATGCAAAAATCCTGAACAAGATACTGGCAAACAATAAAATCATCGAGAAGATTATACACCAAGACCAAGTAGGATTCATCCCAAGAAGATTGTACACTGTGACCAAGTAGGATTCATCCCAAGGATGCAGGGATGATTCAACATATGCAAATCAATGAATCCATAAATATTATATTAACAGAGTCAAGAACAAAAATCATATGATCATCTCAACAGATGCAGAAAAAGTGTGTGACAAAGTCCAATACCTGTTCATGATTTTAAAAACCAAGGGAAAATTGGAATGGATGGCCTTTAACTCAGTCTAATAAAAACTATCCATGACAAACCAACAGCCAATATCATACTAATAGACAAAAACTGAAAGCTTTCACTCTAAAATCAGGAACAAGACAAGGATGTCCACTGTCACCACTCCTATTCTATATAGCTCTGGAAACATTAGCCAGAACAATTAGACAAGAGAAAGAAATAAAAGGAATAAGGATAGGAAAGGAAGAAGTCAAAGTATCATTTGTGCAGATGATGTGATACTGTGCATGGGAACCTCTACCAAAAGACTTCTAGATTTGATAACCAAATTCAGTAGCACAGCTCGTTACAAAGTCAACACTTAAAAATCAATAGCATTCCTGCACACAAATAACAAAATCACTGAGAGAGAAATTAGGGAATATTTCACAATAGCATTAAAAAAATGAAATACGTAGGAAACAATTAACAAAGGTAGTAAAAGTACTTTACATTGAAAACTACAGTACTCGGAGAAAGGAGACTGAAGAGGATACCAGAAAATGGAAAGATATTCTTTGTTCTTGGGTAGGAAGAACCAATACAGTAAAAATGGCCATACTTCCAAAATTGTTATACAGATTTAATGCAATCCTGATCGAAATACCAATAGCATACCTCACAGACTAAGAGAACACAACCCTAAAATTCATTTGGAACCAGAAGAGACCTAGAATGGCAAAAGCAACTCTGGGCAACAAAGGCAAGGCAGGAGGCATCACAATCTGCGACTTGAAATTATACAAAAAAGCGACCGTGATAAAAACAGCGTAGCACTGGCAAAAAAAACAGACTTTCTCTGATGTGAGAAGCGGAAAGGGAAAATAAGGACCAAGATGTATAACAGATACTGGGAAATAGGAAGAAAAGGTTCAAATGGTGAACAAGAGGAGGAGAGACTAGAAAGGAAAAAGGGAAAGAAAGCTTTTGTAAATAAGGGAGGGAAGAAGAGGTTGAAGGGGAGGGGAGGGTGGAGCAAAACAGAAGAATCAAGACGGATCACATACAGGTGCAAATTTCCTACGATGACTGTGGACACTGGATCCAAAATGTACCAATAAAGTTAATTTAAAACAAAAGAATTTAAAAAATAAATCGTCACTTGGCAAAGTCAGCATTTACTGAACATCAAATAGGTGCTACTGAAGTCTAAATTATTTTCACCCTGAGACACTAAGCATCACCACTCCCTCTCTGAACGAGGACCACGGGGTAGGACCACACTGGCGCACCTCGCCCAAGGGGCAGAGCCAGGATTCACACTCGTGACAGCCACGCTCCAGAGCCAAACTCCCCGCCCGTCCTAGCTTAGTCTCCCTCGAGATGAGCACCAGCACCTCCTCTCAGAGAACCCCAAACTGAGGGTCTCCACCCAATATCCGGGGAGCGCTAACCGTCGCTCGTAGGACCACCGCGAGCTCTGGCCTTGGAACAAGCAAGGAATGAGCCGCTCACCGACTCCCCACTGCCCCGTCCCGCTATCACACTCCACAGTATTAAAACGCGCCTGTCTGACGTAACTCCCCAGAGTACCAACCATTCAAGCACTAACATCCATCCTTTGTAAAGGGCGCTTTCAGGACTTACCAGCAAGAGGCGGCTTATGCGAGTGAACAGCACAGGGCACGCTGACAATTAATTTATGGTCTGGAATCGGGGGCACTTCTGCATCTGTGCTCCTAAGCAAGACAGAACAAGACAGTAAGTCATATTTGAAAGAATGATTTTGAATTATGAGCCACAATGATATTTTTCTTTTTTTGGTACGGTGGATCAAACTCAGGACCTTGCGCTTGCAAGACAGGCGGCAGAAACACTGAGCTAAATCCCCGGCCCTCACTTTCAAATAGTATCTAATTTTTCTAAACAAATTTAAAGACTGACTCGATGAAGGAAATCAATAATTTAACAACTAAGACATCTCCTATGTCGGTGATGGCGAACGTTCTGGAACTTTCCACGATGCAAACGTCCACTGTGGACCTGCGAAGACGTTCGCCATCACTTCACACAGTAATGACAATTACACACTGGAGAAAACAAGGATAAAACTGCAGGTGTGATGCAATTCACACTTTCTGCTCTTTTAGATTTTCAAAACTGAAAATTAAGAAAAATCAAAGACTGTTGTTAATAATTTTAAAAACCTAAAAATTAATGCATTTAGATAATTTTGGAAAAATCACCCTTCTCACCTTAATGGCAGAGTGTTTTTCTCTTGAACTCTTCCCAGTATAAGACCTTCATAGGGCTTTTTGTGTGGAGAATCTAAAGGGAACACAAACTCTCCCGTCTTGGTAATCTGGTAGAAAGAAGTCGAAGGTCACTCCATCGCCTCCATTCCCCTCCCACAAGAAGAAGTTATTAAATCTCCAGGCTACCACTGTCCAATAAAACAGTATATACACCAGAAACGGGAGCTACAGGTCTATTTTTAAATTTTCTACTAGTAACATTTTGTTTGTTTGTTTGTTTGCTTTGAGACAGGGTCTCACTGTATAGTTGAGACTGACCTGAAACTCACTATGTAGCCCAGGCTGGTCTCCAACTCACAGCGATCCTCCTGCCTCGGCCTCCCGAGTGCTGGGATTACAGGCGTGCGCGACCACACCTGGCTCTACTATTAACATTTTTTAAAAAACTAAAAATGCCAGGTGTGGTAGCACGTTACTATGATCCCAACACACAGCAGGCAAGAGGATCACAATTTCAAGGCCAACATGGACTTCAAAGAAGAGAGCCAGATCCTGTTTCATAAATAAGTAAATCAATAAATGTAAAACAAATAAAATGTGAAAAGAATACAATGAGGTTAACTGTAAATACTTAACTTTAATAAATCTAAAATATTACTTCAATGTGCAATCGATTCCAAGAAGCTACCGAGCTATGTTACATTCTTTTACCTGCTAAGTCTTCACCCTATTTGAAGTAACTAAACAACCAAGTCAGTAACAGAAAGTCCTTCTATCTCTGCAAAGGCCAATCGGGCAGCACTACTTATCCAAAGTACTGTATAAATACTAGCAAATTCTTATTCTTTGGGGAGCCTTTATATTCAATAATTATTCCCTTTATTATAATGTGTAATTACAAATGTTGCAGATGGTACAGTACATTTTTTAGAATCCTACAGCATTCTAGGCTTACTACACCTTCTCTTGGAACTGATCGCTTCCACAGATGAATGGTCTAGGTTTTCCTACGTTAGCATTTTACTGCATGGGACTTAGGAAGGGGATCTCTTCCCGGCTTTGGCCCCCAGCGGGCAGGTGGACCGAGGTACCACGTTCCTGTCATTAATCCTACACCGAAGCAACCAAGCTCAACACCAAAGGATGCCACAAAAGCAAAGACACAACTATAAGTATCTGTTTGCCAAGTCCTATAAAATAAGTATAAATAAACAACGCACATGGCTTTCAGAAGAGTCTGGTAAAGCCGGGTGTGATGGCGCATGCTGGTAATCCCAGCACTCGGGAGGCCAAGGCAGGAGGATCTCTGTGAGTTGGAGACCAGCCTGGGCTATATAGTGAGTTCCAGGTCAGTCTCAACTATACAGTGAGACTCGGTCTCAAAACAAAAACAATAGTCTGGTAGACTACAAAGTATACAAAAGCACATAGAAATATAACTTTGTTGTGTCTAAAATAAGTATACCAGTTCTTAAACACTGGATTACAACAGCTTATATATTCAAACTTTAGGAGGGCTTTTATGACGCCCATGTGAAAAGTCAGTCAGTATCTTTAAAAGAAAATCCAATGAACTCTGAACTGAGACTTTAGTTTTTTGCATTTATATTTTACTCTTACAACATGCAGAGATATTAAAGCTCATCCACCAATGCTACAGCAAGAATCGTTTATTTTAAAAACAGGTTTGGCAGCACATAGAGTGCTGAGGACTGAGTCAGGGGTATAAAAGATTCTCGGTCCAGCATCTTCTAATTCACTCCACGATGGCTGACACCTTGTGGTTCTCTGCCTTCCTCCGCAGAAATGTGAGGTACGGAGGCCACAGTGAGTGACCAGACCTGTGGGGAGGCTGAGCGGGAGAAGACAGGCAGGAAGGCAATTTACTTTTGTGTTTGGTGAGGGACCCGCTCCCCCAGGTTTCTGTTTGCCCCATTTTACACTGGATCTGTAGAGACCGGAGCTCTCTTACGGCTCGGTCCAGTGTCTCCCTGACCAGCAGTGAAGGACTCCACTACCGGAAGCAGCAGAGAGCGAGGCGACGGCCTTGAGAAGAAGAAGACGAAAGTGTTGAGCAGCAAAGCAAAAGTTTCAGTTAGGCCCCGGGGAGGAAAGGACCACTGACGGGCTAAACACTGCCCAGTAGACACCGTCTTTCCGTGACGGTGCCACGCCACACTGACGCACCCTGACCTCTGGACTCACTTTCACCCAGTGCCATTCGGCCAGCGCTGCCACAGACCAAGAAGGGTAAAGCTCGTCCTTCACAAAGCGCAGGTGCTTCTGTCTGTTGGTCACCCAGGTAACAACAAGGCAGTCGGGGGCAGCCAGCTGAGGGATGGGGACCTGCTGTATCTGCAGCGGCGATAAATAACTGTACCTGCAAGTGAACAGGAAAGAACAGGAGAAACTTTTGCTGTTAAAAGAAAAGAAAAGCAGGCAGGGGGAAGACCTGCCAAACACTGACCCCAGAAACGCAGAGCTCCGGGGCTGGTTATCCGTGTGGCCAACTGTGGGGCCACGGCGCCACCTGGTGGACACGCTCTCACACAAAGTCAACGGGAACTCCGTTTTTCTCTTCCTGCTATGGAATTGTCAGGCTGTGTTCATTTTTAATCACTTCGAAACACATTTTGGAAACTTTTCTACATATTTCTTTCCCGTTCAAACTTAAGCAAATATCATTCGGGTCCTCTCATGTCCCCGCTCCTGCAGTACTAGGGATCGACGCCAAGGGCCCTCTACCTCGCAGCCACATCCCCAGACCTATTTTTTATTTTATTTTATTATGAGACAGAGTCTCACTAAGCTGCCCCGCACGACTCAGACCCTCCTGCCTCAGCCTCTCTCGCTGCCGATTACAGTCGCTCAGCTAACCGGGCACCTGGCAGCATGTGAGACAGCGTCAGGAAAGTTTCCCTCAGACCCTGCCCACGAGGCTGCCTGCCCCCCACGCCCGTCCCCTCAGCTCCTCCCGTGCCTTCCTTCCTTGCAGGCAGTTCCACTGGGCTCTTTTGCTCCTAGGAACAAAGGGGGCCCTGCGGAGCCGGAGCTGTCCCCTCACCTGCTCAAGTCTGCCAGTTTCCGCCCAGCAAGTGGCTCCCCCGCCTGCCCGACCACCAACAGCCGCAGCCCTGCTCCCCGGCACCCTCCACCCCTCCTTTAACCTGCGAACCCCCAGTCCTGAGTGGGCCCCACAACTGCGCGCGTGTGTGTGTGTGCGCGTGTGTGTGTGCGTGTGTGCACGCGTGCTACAGAGCCTGGGCCTTGCACGCGCTCTACCACTGAGCTGCACCCCAGGCAAAACCGCAACTCCAGGGCCGGGGATTTAGCTCAGCGGTGCCGCCGCCTGCCTCGCAAGCGCAAGGTCCTGAGTTCGATCCCCGGTACCAAAACAAACAACCAACCAAAAAAGGAAACACACACAACTTCATTCACCTTCTTCACAACCGGAAAATCGGGCGAAGAAAAATGCAGAGCAGATGAATCGAACCACTAAATGTTTATAAAACCGAAGCTCAGGTTCTCAAAACTATTCAGCAACTCACTCGTCCTGGGTCAAATCCTAGAAAATCCCCCACTTCCCGAGTCCCGCGCCCTGGCTCACCTTCGCAGAGGAACTCACACATCAGTAGAACTAAAGGTCGCCAAGTACATCAACTACCCAAACATCGCCTCCCTCCTCCCTACCACCTGTGCACTTAGTCTTGCCAACCATTTCCCTCCTTCTGGACCTGCAACGTCGCCGCACCGCTTCACTGGCGACTTATAATATGTTCGTGCTATGCGGAGTGAAAAGAGAGGAAAGAAGGGAGCGAGGGAGGGAGAAGAGAGGTGGGAAGAACGGAGAAAAGAAAATCTTCTCCTTTCGGTCTCCCGTCTACACCTACGCGGAGGACGAGTCTTTCCACTTCTCCCCCAGTCAACAGTGTGGCGTCTGCACCTCGCCTGCTCTGAGAAAAGTAAGTGGCTCCCGGGGGCAGATGCAAGGCCTGTAACACTGGGATCCACTGGGACACGGTGGCTCTCTGAGGTCAGGAAGGACTGGCAAACATTTCTTAAAGGAACAAAGGAGTGAAAGAATCCAGAGCTCAAGTACCCAAGTTCCCCATCCCCGCCAGGGCCCTGCAGCAGGTCAGCACTTCCCGTAATCTAACGATGGTTTAAAATTAATTTCGTCACAGTATGAAGAATGGGAGCTCAAAAATTTGGATCCAATAACTGCAGATTTCTTGGATGCCTGAATGTTATTTAACTGGGTTGATGGGGGTATTTATAGCCCTCTTCTAGCTCTGATCTCATGGAAATCACTGGGCAAACTCCAAGATATGCAGCTTTATATGTCAAAAACATGCAGAGAAAAAATGTACAGGATCACCTATTCTTCAGAGGAAACGTGTATCTCTGTGAGTTTGGCTTAGGCAAGGACTTCTTAACATACAACACTAAAAGCACAAACAATAAAAGAAAAACTAGATAAACTGGGTTATATCAAAATTTAAAACTTTGCATTTCAAAGAACACTATTAAGGAAAGTGAAACAAAATCCAAAGAATAGGAGAAAATATTTGCAAATCATATATCTGATCCAAAATATATAAAGAACTCTTACAAATCAACAATTTTAAAACCCTAACTTTTAAAGTGTGCAAAGGCAGGATTGCAAATTCAAGGTCAGCCTGGTAAGTGAGAGTCTGTTTCAAAACAAAAAATAAAAGAGGCAGGGAGGCAGCTTAGAGGTAGGGTGACTCTAGGTTCCATTCCCAGCACTGCGGAAAAAGAAAAACACAAAGGACTTAAGTAAACCACTTTCCACTTTCCATACAAGATAAGCAAATAACCAGCAAGGACTGGAGAAGATACTCAACATCATTAGTTATTCGGGAAATGCAAACCAAGACTAACACTTCATACTCACTGGATGCTGTTATTATTTTTTTTAATGGAAAATAACAACTGTTGACAAAAAAATCAGAAGTCTCACTGCTGATGGGAAATGGGAAATGGTGCTAGTTTACCGCTAGGTGAACAACTTGATAGTTCCTCAAAAATTTAAAGATGGAGTTACCACAGGGCACAGGAATTCTACTCCTGGTGTATACGGCAGAGAACTGAAGTGTACTGCCAGAGTTAAACTCCAAGTTTAAAACAACAGTCCTCAAGACTGACCTCACTTCTAAAACCAACGATAAATTCAGGTGCTTTCTAAAACCACCCTCAGACCAATAACCTGAGTTCTATGAGAAAGACTCACAGAACTTAGCAGAACTTCTTACTCAACTATGGCTTACTAGGAAAAGGGGTGCAGATTAAAATTGCTCAAAGGAAGAGAAGACCCAGATGCTAAAGACCTATTACAACTAAATGACGGATTGTACTTTGCTACAAAGAACGTGTCTAGGACAACTGGTGAAAGGGTCTATAGCTCAGTGTCAGAGCCTAGCAAACATGAAGCCCAGGTCTGACACTACTGGAAAGAGGGAACAGATACATATAAAAGCAATGCTAATTGCATATTTTAACAACTGTATTGGGATTACATAAGATAACATTCCTGTTTTCAGGAACTGTACACTGAAATACTTAAGTGTCCCTTTCACAAATTTATTCTCAAGTGATCAAAATTTTTTATTCATACAGATATTTATGCACACACAGAGACAGAGAATAGATACATGAATTCTCTCTATGATTCTTACACTTTAAAAGAAAAACATCCTCCTACTGGCACAGCTCACAAACAGAATAAGGAAGCTGAATTCATTCAGATAAACTTTGAGTCAAAATAGGAATTGTTATTTTCTAGACAACTGAACAGTGGGGAAATATAACTGAAGACATTTATTAGAACGAAAATGGAAAACTGTTTTCAAAACCCTATTAAGGGGCTGGGGACTTAGCTCAGTGGCACCACACCTGCCTGGTAAGCGCAAGGTCCTGAGATCAATTCCTGGTACCGAATGAACGAATAAATAAATAAATTTTTAAAATAAAAATAGAAGCCCTATTAAAAGGAAACATTTGGCCGAGGATTTAGCTCAGCGGTGCTGCCACCTGCCTTGCAAGCACAAGGTCCCGAGTTTGATCCCCAGTACCAAAAGAAAGGCAACATCATCTTGGTAAATGAACTTATCATCCTAAAAGGTGACATATGCATCATAAATTAAAAATATAAACAAATGTGAGGATGAATTAGATAAATTCACCCATAACAGGTTATTAAGGAAAACCAGAAATTTCTAAAGTTTACAATACCAAATAAGGCAAAAATATCGCCCCGTGGTGCTACAGAAACAACCCCGGCCTGCTCCAGCCAGAGGCTTTAGCTGTTAACACACATTATTGTCACTGTGCATGTAAGAGAATCACCTAGTTAAGGAAATTGGAACTTAAAACCACTGAAAGCATCATGGTGACTTAGATCATTAAGGTGAGAGCACGCGCGCTGGAAGGTACAGGCCTAGAGCTTTGAGAAAGCGTGTCTGATAGACGTTTCCTTTCCACGTACCTGTTACTTCTTTTGACTGATTTGTTCTGCCACGGTGGATCTATCACAATTGCATCAAATGTTTTCCTGCCTGAAATCAAAGACACAAGTTCAGAAAAGGGCCCCGAGTGGGAATGAATCACAGGAACCACAGAGGGGGCGGGGGGACGACGGTGCCAAGCAGGAGGGCCCTGGGCTCAATCCCTACCACGCAAACGTGTCCTCCAAAACGGAGATGTGTTCACTACAGACATAAATGTGCTGCCATCCATCAAAAGGACCTACAGTATTTATTCAAATATAATAACAATTTCTCTAAAAAGTGAGATTTCTCTTTCAAGTTAGTGACAGATTTTCATTTAATTTCTCCAATTGCTATTTTTGCAGAGATTACTTACAGATGACTGCAATTCACTGAGCTGGACACTAACAATTTATAGATTCCCTATAAATCTTGGCAGCCAAATTAATATGGTCTTTTCGAATGGAGGTGATTTTTGAATTTTTTTTTTTTTTTTGGTACCGGGGATGGAACTCGGGCCCTTGCGCTTGCGAGGCAGGTAGCAGAACCACTGAACCAAATCCCCAGCCTTTAATGTAGGTGATTTTTGAAACATTTTTATTTTTTATTTTCAAATACTTTCAGTCTTATAACTGATACATTAATCATAATAAAATTTCCCCGATTACCTATTCATGTCCTTTTTTTCTGGTCCAGAATCCAAAACTAGGATCACATATTGCACTGTTTCCACAGCTCCTAAGTCCCCTCCAACCAGGCGAATTCTCAGCCCCTGTCCTTCAAAACCTTGACATTTGTAGAGGCTATGGGTAAGTTATTTTATAGACTGCCCTTAAGTTGGTTGTAGTATTTCCTCGTAATTAAATGTAGGCTCTTCAGGCAGTATGGGGGCACACATGTGTAATCCAGCACTCTGGGAAGCTGAGGCAGGGGGATCCCAAGTTTGAACCCAGCCCAGGCAACTTAGCAAGATACTGTCTCAAAATAAAAAAGGGCCGAGATGTAGCCCCCAATGCAAAGGCCCTGTGTTCAATCCCAGTACCACCAAAAAAAAAAAAAAAATGGAGAGAGACGAGAGATACATTTGTTTGTTTGTTTGTTTGTTTGTTTTGGCAAGAGTACCAGCAAAGTAGCATGTGGTGCACTCTCCATCGAGATGGCTCAGCGTGTCCGGCCCTCACCACGGGTGGGTGCTGTCTGCCAGTTTCTCCAGTTTCCTTGTAATTAACAAGTCTCTCCTGGGGAGATCCCCGAGGACAACGAAAACACCCCGTCTCATCTGCACACCATTTCGACATGCAGCTATGACTGTAGCGCTTGGCAAATGGAAAAGCTCCATTCCCACAGACTATCTGCTGCACTAAGTAGAATTTTGCTGTAATGAGGAGCTGGCCCTCCTCACACTTTTCTTTTTCCTTTTTATTATTTTTTCCTCCTACTTTTATAAACTTAAGCATTCAGGTGCTGAGTGAAGCTGCAGGGGGAAGGGTGCAGGGAAGACGGAAGGTTTCCGCGCAGCCCGCACCCAGCACAGGCTCCGGCACGGCCCTGTGCCACTTCTGCTGATTTGACTGCCAAACATCCGCGTCTTTTTTCTTTTAAAGATATACTTTTGTACGTGTATAATCTTACAAGTAATCAAAGGAGCACAAATTAAAATAAGGTGACACCTTTTAAAGTATCAAAGTAACAAAGCTCAATGAAGAATGGAAAATTTTGCTCAGACACAGCACAACTTTTCCCACTAATGTGTTGCTTTGCCATTTGCACAGAAGCATTTCTGACACTGCTGCCAGGGTGACCACCACGTGTGAGATGGCCGGGTAGCAATTAAAAGAGACTTTTCACCAGTAAACTACGTAGGAGTTGCTTGGTACTTGACACTTTGCTATAAACTTTCCAAATAACCACAGCAGATTAAATTCAACTTCACCGATACACCTCTTACCTATCACATGCCTTAAAGTGGAATTTATGAAAAACATAAATCACCAAGTGAAGAACCTAATACAAAGTATCGCACCTAATCATCAGAGACCCTGACCCAGGAGTGACCGAGCACACTGTAAAGGCCGGGAGACCAAAGCTCAGTTGTGTGAAGCAAACAGGCTGGAGACTCGAAACTGAGGCCAGGTCTCAGAACTGAAACTCAAATACAAGCCTGTGTCATCGTGGGCCTCGGTATTTAAACAACTCTGTACAGGAAAATGTTTCGGGAAATTGCAGACAAGAAGCTTGAACATGACCTTAAATTTTAACCTAGGGCTGGCGATGTAGCTCAGCGGCACAGCATCTGCCTGGCAAGCGCAAGGTCCTGAGTTGGATCCCTGGTACCAAAAAAACAATTGTAACCTAAAAGGCTAGGAAGGATATGAGGATTTTAATAACTAAGATGTTCTACTCTGCTCTGAAGAAAAGTCGTTTGGCTAAAGACCATTACTCCACTGTACTGTGAACTCCCAAGTACAAAGAGCTAACTGTAATTGCTCTCTGGGGACTAGTGTGGCCCTTTATTCATAACAAAAATTTAAAATGTTTTAAAAAGCAGAGCCTGGGATTTAGCTGTGGTGCTGCCGCCTGCCTTGCCAAGGGCAAGGTGCTGAGTTGGATCCCTGGTACCAAAAGAAAAGCAAACTTAGCCCTTTAAAATTGAATTTCTTGGACTGGGGGTTTGGCTCAGTGGTTCCGCCGCCTCACAAGTAGAAGGTCCTGAGTTCAATCCCCAGTACCCCAAAAAATTAAATTAAACAAATTTTTAATTTCTTAAAAAATTAAACACCCTAAATGTTGGCTCCCATTTAAAATTCAGACTGTTTCAACTTCTGAGATGTCACACACACAAACACACACACAATATATTTTTTTTCTAATCATAAACATAATTACTTACAGTTCAGAAGTGGTTGCATACAAGAAATATCAGACAAAAGAAAACTGCTTTTTGGTGGTAGCAAGTACTTCTGTCCCATTAAAGTAATCATTTTTGAAAAGCTGGAGTCATTTTCAACAACTCGTGACAGTAAGTCCTGCTCTGCCACGGACAAATCCTCTTCCCTGAGCCGCAGCGTGGGAAGCTCCACCTCACCCAGAGCCTGCGAACGCTTTGCCAGCTCACACAATCCCGGCAGGCTGCAGGCATCCGGCGGTAAAGAGGTGGGCTCGCTCCGCTGGTCCTGCTTTTCAAAAAGCTGGTAAAGAAACCCACTTTTGAGGCCTTCTTGGATTAACCGTAAGGATCCATCCAAAATCTGTTCTCTGATCTGTTAAAGAATTTAAAGAACATTAGAAAGACACTGACGTTACAATAATTTTCTAAATAAGAAAGTTACTACTGTGCTTTGAATATCTGAGTTTCTGCATTAAAACCACCATTCTTAGTGTTAACATGAAAATAATTTTACACTACAATGAAGTGAACGTTCAACTGTGTCTTGGAACTGCTGTTTCCTAATTGCAGAAGGAAATAAACCTCACAACAACCTCGAAACACACATGTATGTCCTCTGAAATGTGCAGGATGGCCAACCATGGTGGCACTTGGGAGGCTGAGGTATGGGGATCCTGAGTTCGAGGCCAGCACGGCTACACAGTGAGAGCCTGCCTCAAATGCCTCAAAAACACCAAAAAATACGTAAGTAAGTAAATACAAGTGAAATAAAATGAATTTGATAATCTGGATATTTCTAGAAGGAAATGGAATTTCCTTCTTTTTTTTTTTTTTGTTCCAGGGATGGAACTCAGGACTCTGTGCTTGTGAGGTAGCCGGCGGCATCACTGAGCTAAATCCCCGGTGAAAATGGAATTTCTAATCTACGAAGAGAAGTGTAAACCATAAATTTAATCTTCAGAATTTTCCAGTGATCTAATTTTTTAAACATAACTTTGATTCTGTATGATACAGCTTGAATTATTCAAAAGAGAAACTCTATAAGTGAACATGTATAGTTTTGTAACAACACAACTACAATAATTACAAAAATCAAAGCTGAGTTCTACTTCTAGACAAGACAGAATGGCGAGGATCAGATTTACTCTTTGGCTTGAAATTACTTTTCTGCTGTCCTTTCGCATACATTTTGATCTTTATCCTCCCCCAAAATAAAGCTCATGTTAAGCCAATTAAATAAGACGCAAATCCAATCCTATGAACCGCTTCCAAAGCATCTCGCAGCCCACACGCCGTGAGGTGAGCTTACCGACCTCACACACTCCCTCTCCCTGCCTCCCCGTCTCACCGCGCCCTGCCTCGTCTTCCACAGTCCAACCACCCTGAACCTCTCGGGTTCCCTCCACAAGCCTCCCTCCATTCGCGTCTGAGCGTTAGCAGACGCTTCATCCTCTCCATCAGCCTCTGAACAATTCAGTGTCCGATCGGCTGGAACAGAACGAGCTCTTCCCTGTCCACACCGCCCTCACGCCTAGGTGGGACTCAATCTGAGACCCAACCCTCCTGGCTGGGCTTCTCCCTCCGGCTGGTAGCTGAGTTCCTCCAGAAACCACGCAACTGTGCATCTCCACCTCCAGTGGGACCAGGGCTGAAACCCGGCCTGACATACAGGTGGCCGCCCATGAATACCGGTAGGTAAAGTGAATCGGTTTCATTAAGAAGTAAAGGGACGAGGCCGGGGATGTAGCTCAGTGGTTCCGCCGCCTGCCTTGCAAGCCAAGGTCCCAAGTTCGATCCCCGGTTCCAAAAAAAAAAAGTATCACCTCAAGAAGTAACTGGACTAAGACGTAAGATATAAATGAATAAACAGATAGGAGGCAGGCTATTTCTTAACATCCCCTATACACCTTTGTTACTAATAGTCTTCATCTCAAAAGAGGATCGGGGACCAGGAAGAGAGGAGAATAAGGAAGGGTAAGGGACGGATACAGTTCGAGTACATTATATACAAGTATAAAACCCGTTCTTCTGTATGACTAATATGCACTAAGAAAGTCTTTATACCAACCCTTTTAACAGTTAATTCCTAAAACTACCTTACAGCTATATACGATGGGCCGGGGGCTGCCGCCCGCCTCACAAGCACAAGGTCCTGAGTTCAATCCCTGGTCCCCCCACCAAAAAGAACCAGTTATATATAATGCAGCAGTTCTACTTCTCAGTATGAACCCACAAGAATTAATAGAGTCTCATAATCTGGTTTCTCTTCTGATACAAATCTGTCTTTTGCTAAAATCAGAGTCTCAGGGGGCTGGGGTGCAGCGCAGTGGAAGAGCGCTGGCCGAGCATGCACAAGGCCCGGGGTTCAACTCTGGCACCACAAGACAAAAACACAGATGCCTCACACCCGTGGTGACACTGCATCATTCAGGACTGGAAGGCGGAAACAAGCCGATAAATGAAATGCGGCATCGGCAGAAAATAAAACGTCACTCAGCCTTAAAGAGGAAAAATTCTGATACAAGCCACAACGTGAGTGAGGCCCGCAAAGTGGAGTGAGCCGTCGGGATGATGTGACCCCACTTCTACGGGGTGCTCCCCGAAGACGCTGAAGTCACAGAAAGGGGTACAATGAGGGGTGCCGGGGGCTGGCAGAAGGGGCAACAGAGGCACTGCTTTATGGCCACAGAGTTTTATTTTGGGCTCATGAAAACCCTCCAGAACTGGACAGTGGCAATGCCACAGAACTATCACCTGAAAATTAAAATGTTATAAAGTTAAAATGTTAAGTTTTTATCATATATATCCTATCATAACATTTAAAAAGAGAAAAATGCCAGCACTGTGGTATGTGTGTGCAGTCCCAGCTACTTAGGAGGCTGAGGCAGGAGGATTGCCTGAGCACACCAGTTTCAGGCACAAGGTTGTCAGCTTGAGCAACGCAGAAAAAATAGAGAAACTCTATCTTACAAAAATAACTTTTGAAAAATCAAGAGAGAGACATATTAACTTAACATGTCCAAAACTGAAATCATCATTCCTCCTAAGTCAAATTCTAACCCCAATTTCCCCATTTCAATCAAAGGAATATCATGCAGAGTAAGGTTTAAAATGTTTGTATACTGTTTCCTCTCATTTCGTTAACCCCTAGACCTTTTATTTCTAAGTTCTAGAAATACAGTCTTCACCTTATTCAGGCTTTCTTCTGCCATTTTAGTACATTATCCATGAAAATAGGTTTTAAATGTCAATTTTTTTCTGTTTTTTCTTTTTTTTGGTACTGGGGATCGAACTCGGTACCTTGCGTTTGTGAGGCAGGCAGCACCAATGAGCTACATCCCCAGCCCTCGACAATGGGTTTCAATAACTTCTCTCTTTGCAGTGCTCGGGGTAGGACCCCGGGCCTAACACATGCTAGCCAAGTGCTCTACCAGTGAGCCACATCCTCAGCCCAACTTCTGTAACTTCTAAACCCTTAAGCTAATATTGTACAGGTTTACTTGTTACCTGTTTACACACACAGGTAGTATCCATTATAGAAATAACAATAAGTCACTATTTTTTGTGTGTGGGGTGGGTACCAGGGATCGAACTCAGGACCTTGCTATGTTTCTATTAAGTTCCAACTCTGATCACAATAATTTGCTTCATTTTTACAAAAATCCTCGTTGACATTGTCCATTTATTTCATACTACATCACACCGATCTGATGTGGCCAATGAACGTTTTACACCTACCTTTGTATGGTATTCCATAGCATCCAATTCTCCTTGATTGAAAACCACACATTTCTTACGCTTCTAGAGAATAGATAAATTACAAGGGAGAAGTTACATTGCCATCTATCACGATACTGACATTTGTAAACATATCAATACTTTTTTATTTTTCTCATTTTCTATATGGTGTATCCCAGTCTTTAAGAAGTAATAATTTCCACTGAGGGCAAAACCAGCACAAAAGTATAGACTCAGGAGGTAGCATTCCCAAAGTTAAAGAGGATGGGGTGAAAAGCCTTGTCACCCTATCTGCTGTTACTGAGAAGGTTCACGTCATAAAATGTAGTACCAACAGCCACCATAAAGAAGGGAACTACATTCTGCACAGACATTAACCTGTACAGTGTCGCCTGTCAGCTGACATATATGACACTATTATTTCCAACCTTCTTCATTTCTGAAAAGCAGAAGTATCCGGGGTTATCAAAGGAAATTCACTGTACTTTCATTAGCTCTTTATGATGATCTGAGGATTAAGTACAAATCAATATGAACATGTACCAAACTCCTAGCCAGCTAAAATACAAGGCTGTTGGCTGAATACATAAATGAACTTAAGAGGATGCTAAATGTATAACTTGCTTTAACATACGATAAAGGTAGGCTTTGTCGAGATAACATCTGTTGCTTAGGTTCGTCTATATTTAATGTCCACTCACGGAACTATAAAGGCCTTTATAAATGATTATCTGAATTAGCAACAGTAATGACTTATTACCTACATACTATTTCCTGAAATATTAAACTGTGTATATTTTCTTTTCTGTGTCTGGCACGTAGATGATCAATAAATATTTATCCAAAGGAAAAAATATGCAGCAAAAACTATCATGAGAATAGTAAACGTCCCACTTCCCATACCTATACCAATGTATTAAATTGTCTCTATTACTTTACTTTTCTAGTTCTCCGATTTTCTTTCTCCTCTGTTCAATTATAAGACGTAGGGGGCAGCGTTTGTGTTATTCTGGTTTTATCAGTCTACCTACAAAAGCACAAAGAAAGACCTCAAACATTTCTTGGTGATAATGAATACTATTCACACCACTAACAAAAGACAACACTGACAGTTTATCTCAAAGGGGTTTTGAATAATCATCTCTGAGCTCCCGAAATATACAAAAAGGATTAAAGCAGAAGCAGCTGATCCTGCATGACCTTCTCAAACTTCACAAAAGGACTGTACCTCTAGGGCATATATATAAATATATATATATTTATAAATATATACATTTTCCACAGTACCTTTCTATTTATCGCTGGAAACGTTTCAAAAATATCTAACTTCTGGGCCTCCGGATTTAGCTCAGTGGTTCCAGTGCCTGCCTCGCAAGTGCAAGGGCCCGAGTTCCATCTCTAGTATCAAAAAGAAAAAAAAGAGAAAAAAAATATCTAAGTTCGCTCAAACTCTTTTTTTTTTTTTTTTCAAAGTCTTATTATATGGGCTGATCTCCAAGGGACAGGTCCTAAAAATCCCTCAGAACCCATTTACAACTTAAGAATTTTCTACAAAAAGAAATTTTTTTAGTAAAAATACTAAGTCTGACTAGCTAAACAGAAAAAAAGGGTTTGGTGATGTTTGGTTTTGTTTCATTTATAGAACAGTGACTTCCAAGCCAACCTTGTTTATGCTTGAAATACACAACTTGGTCCCCTAAGAATGGCAGAATGTTAGAAGAATTAAAAATTACTCTGGATATAGTAATGCCTTCTTAAGCTTTCTGGATTCTTCTTTATATGTAACAAATCACAAGATACTTGAGATGCTGGAATGAAAACTTTGCACTTTGTGGAAGAAAATAAGAAATGTTTTAAATATTCTACCTTCCCAGTAATAGAAGTGGCAGTTTCTTTTTTAACACCATTCGCTGCATCTTCTCTCTCACTCCTTTGCTGGCCTTCTCCATGAACAGCTGCAGTTATATACGGTTTGGTGACATGAAACAGTTCAGATCGAAAAGCGTATTTCTGAGTGAACATTCCACAATTTCCTCCATCCTTATTCCCTGGCTTAGTGGTAGAGTCACAAACAACAAAGGTAGCAGAGGATCCGAAGGAAGACTTAGAATCCATCCGAGGAGAATCAAAGCCGACAGAAGTGGACTCATTTTTCCTGCAGCAAGGCTCCTGAGGCTGATGAACTCTATAGTTTATCTTGTTAATGAAAGAAAGATGATCCAGTAACCACCCAGGGGACAACTGATGTACCACAGACATTGTTCCCCTTATGAAAAAGTCTGGGAATTAGAAATCGGAAGTAAAACTCAACTGCGAAGATCAAGTACTTAATTAAGGTCCTGTATTTCGAGCTGAAACCCCAATCTGACCCTCCCGCTGTCTTCATGGAACCTCCGTAACTTCACTGCTTTGGTCCTTGTGTCTGGCCACTGGGTCCACATCCTCCAAGAAAGGAAGTCACTGAGTCCTAAAAGGTAAAAAGTGACCTGTCAAATCAAACAACAGTAGATGACCTATGTGAATTCAGCCTTTTTAATGAGATAAACACATCTAGGGAGGGTCACAGAATTTCAAAAGGAGTTGTTAACAGATCAGTGCTTGTTTTTCCAAACTAGATCCAGGACAGTAAATGAAGCCCATTCTCCAAAATCCCTTCCCTCCTTAACCACTTCTGTCAGGCAAGAACCAGGGTTAAAAGATTGGACTAGACAGAGCTAGTGCAATTTTGATGGCACACACAAGCACTAATCCCAGCAAAACTGCACAGTTAAAGTCAGATCTACCTCAAGTAACTAGTTTTTTCCAAACTTCTAGATCTTTTTTTCAAAAGATGGTTTAGAGTTCTGAATACAGCTTTATAAATGGAATGTAATAGAGAATTCAGGCGAAGGGAGGGATGAGGGGGAGAAAAAAGAAATAAGCAGTTAGTAGCAGAGTTAATATCATTTAGATTCAAATTTCTAAGTCCACGTATTAGCAGTATAACCATAGAAAAGCTGCTTGATCTGAGCCTCGAAGTCATCATTTTTGCAGAATGGAATGAGATAATCCACACGAAATGCTGTGCACAGTGCCCGACATGCAGCAACTGTCATGTAACCAACTGCTGCTATGGGTGACGGTGACCCTGGGCACCCTTCGTCCCCTTCATAGTCACCATGTGAGGTGAGAAAACCCTGTGCAGTCACTCCTTTAACGACCGAGCTCCATTCCTGCAAGTAGGTCATTAACTGAATCAGTCACTAAGTGAGGAATCTGTACAGAGTATGCACATTTCCATATTCAGAACAAGAAATGGTCAAAGGAAACTCCAACCTGAGGGCTTTTCTTTGCATAACTCTCACATGCAGGACTGTAGAACAGAACTTGAAGTTACAGTACTGTATTGTACAGTACAATGAGCAAAAATTAATGGTACTTCCTAACAAAGGTAAACTGTCCTAAAAAAAGATACAGAGGCTCTATAAACAAGATGTACAGAACTGCACCAAAAAAAAAACACACATACACACATCATAAGTCTGATCAGTGGGTTGTAAGTTCAAATAGCACATCTTCACAAATCAGACAGTCATTAAACAGGCAGGTCATTAAATGAGGAATGTCTGTATTAGATATATAATCAAAAATAATTCGAGCTGCCATCGCTCAAGTGCCGGGAGGTAGGCTGGGCCCAGATCCACGGTGGGAAGGAGAACCACACCTGCTCCCGACCCAGCCGCCATTGCTCAAGCACTGGGAAGGTAGCCGCACGGGCACCCCTGAACCCCCATAAGCCCCCCCCACCCATACGCTCAGTCCTCCTGACTGTGCCAGTCTTTGGACCCACTCTGCAGAGGCAGAGGTGGTCATTAAGTGTATTTTTCTGAGTTCTCAACTTTCAACATCTTTAAAGAAAGGGCATGGGAAACCTGTAATAGAACAGGGAGGAGTTCAACCATTCAGAAGGATGGGGAACTCAATCTGGGCCTTGCAGCCCGAGGTCAGTCAGCGTCAGGGGGTTCAGCAATCAGCTAACTGAGATCAGGGGTGTTGCATCCTCGCTCTGTCTGAGCCATTAAATGGTAAATACACTATATTGAAATTTTGTTCACTGCAGACATGTTCTGGACTGCTTCTTGATTTCAATTTAATGCAAATGATTTAAGGGTGATAGATTAGTGACTACCACATGTGGTCAGTGTTCAACTGTGCTTGATCTTAATGTGTTGCTGATTGTATCAGTTGGGGTAAAGCATTGCCGTTGATTTGATGAGCTGTTTTCTCTGATGTTATGAAGATGAGAATGCCTATGGGTCGTTAGAGACACAGAAACTAGGGTGCAACTATATCAGGAAGATTTGGGTGATAATCCAGAGATTAAACCAAGGACAGTCCGACAACAAAAATAAAAATGAGATTAAGCAAGACACAAGGACAGACTTCCAGTTCACCAATGGCAAACAGTAGGACAAATGAGGATGAAAAGGCCGATAGTGAACCACCAGGACACCCTGAACTCAAAGCACAGGAAGTAACAAAACAGATCAATCAGGCTCTAGAAAAATTCAAAACAGAAATAATTTCCCAGATAACCATAGAGATAGTGAGCAAAATGGAAGTCATGATTTGAGACTCTAGAGCAGAAACTGACAAAAAAATAGATGAGCTCAGGACCATGATAGAAGCCATGAAGACCCAGCATAAGAAAGAAATGGAAAAAATAAACGCCCAACATAGGAAAGAAAGAGAATCCATAAAACAGATTCAAACAGATATCCAGGAGATTAAACACTCTATTGAAAGTTTATGCAACAGAATAAAAGAATGTGAAGATAGACTCTCAGATATAGAAGATAAGATTGCAGTCAGTGACCATGAAAAGAGAGGTCTCTTAAAAACAGTAAGAGATCATGAGAAATCGATCCAACAACTCCTCGATGATGCAAAAAAGAATAACATAAGACTGATAGGAATCCATGAAGTAGCAGGAGAAAATACAAAGGACTTTAAAAAGCTGTTCAAACAATTAATGACAGAAAACTTCCCAAACAGAGGGGAAGAATTTGACATTTACATAACTGAGGCATGAAGGACCCCAACTAGCCACAATCAAAAATAATCTACACCTAGACATATAATAATCAAGATCCCAGAAACCCAACAGAAGAACAAAATACTACAAGCAGTAAAAGAAAAGAAACAAATCACATACAAAGGAAAGCCCATCAGAATCACAGCAGACTTTTCAACACAAACCCTTGGGGCAAGGAGAGCCTGGAATGAGATATTTCAAGTACTAAAAGAGAACAACCTCCAACCTAGACTGATGTATCCAGCAAAACTCTCTTTCAAAATGGA
>NW_022900942.1:62092755-62134263 GCF_012274545.1 Fukomys damarensis
CAACAGAGCAAATCAAATAGGTAAGGCAAGAAATTAAAAGGAGAAGGTGAAAAAGTAAAAAGAGTCAACAAAAGGCCAATAACATGTCAATAATAAGTCAGTACATATCAGTTATAACCAGCAATGTCAATGGCCTCAACTCACCAATCAAGAGAAATAGACTGGCAAAATGGAATAAGAAGCAAAATCCAACAATATGTTGTATACAAGAAACACACCTAGTGCAAAAAGAAGCCCATAGACTGAAAGTGAAAGGATAGAAAACAATTCTCCATGTGACAGGAGCCCAGAAAAAAACAGGGGTAGCAATTTTATTTGCAGACAAAGCAAATTTCAAACCAAAACTGATTCTAGTATTATTGATGTAGGACGGTACTGTATCATACCTCTGTGAATGTAAAATATCTTGTACCTGCTTTATGATACATAGTAGTGACCGTGCTTTATCAGAGCTATGCTTAATGATATTACTCTAGAATGTTCTTTCCAAATGATGATTAAGATGCTTATAAAAAAATGGTGCCAGGTACCACAACAGCAACAGACCTTTGCTGTTTTCTGGATATTATTCTGTTCTTTGTTTTTGTTTTTGTTTTTGTTTTTGTTTTTGTTTTTTTAATGGAGTGTGCTGAATGTCTATAATTTTGTTCAGATGACTGCAGAACCTGGAAAAGCTGTTGCTGCCATCGATGTATAATATACTGTTATTAGTCTTTTTACATAAATATAAATATATATATACATATATATATGTATGTATGTATATATATAAATTGAATTTTGGGAAACTTTAATGGTGCTGCCAACTTTGGAAAAAGTCATCCCAATTTACTGTGTTGACTTGGCATTGCACAGAAATGGACAGCCATATTGGTCTAGAAATGTTAATTTATTTTTATTTTTATTTTTTTCCATGTGTACAGGGGTAACACATCATACTAAATATGTAAGGTCATATCTACATGGGTTTGATTACAGAAACTAATAAAGTATTCTCTAAATAATGAAAAAAGAATAAGATAAGACTATAAGAGCAAGAAGCAATTTAAATATGTTCGGGGACCATTTTCATCTCCAGAATTAAGGATTATTTTAATCTTACATCATTGCCTTTTCTCTTTTACTTTCCTTTTCAGTTTTATTTTAGGATTCCCTATTTTTAATGTTCATATAGAGGATTTTTAAATGAAATACCGAATAGTTTCTTTCGTGCGAAAACTATAATAGTACACAGGATCCTAATGAGATAATTAATAATGTGAAATAGGAAGTAAAGGGCTAAAGGTGTAGGGAAAGTGGGAAGGGTGAGGGAAAGGTAATAAGGGAGAGGAAAAAATATGAGAAACTGAAAAAATGGAAATAAAGTGTTTGTAAATGGGGAGGGGAGGAGGGGGTGAAGGGAGGGCAGGGACAAGGGGAAAAATGAGAATCAAGACCTATTATGTAAAGGTACAGAATCCCAATGATGAATGTAACTGTACTGTATACCTAGATTATACCAATAAACTCAATTAAAAAAATAGCAAAAAAAAAATAATAATTCAACGAAAATGATTTTTTTCTTAAGAACCCATGCTCTCCAAAATAAATTACAGCAGCCACCAACAAATCATCAATCACATCAGCTGGGTTCAGGCAATATCGATCCCTCACATGTCAGAAAAGGCCGGGATGAAAATTACTCAGAAAATCCAGGATATCTTATGGGACAGCACTGACACGGAAAGTGCTCATCAATAACCAACAGATGCAATCCAGATATGATCCCTACCTAGCAAGTCAATAAAGCGCCTATTCCTGTGTTCCTCACACGCCCTTTCCTGGCCTCTGAGCAGCTTCCGTGAGTTCTTCAGGGTTACACTGATCACGCAGTTGGTGCTGCTGGAGGCTGGGTTTGAATGAGCCCTTCTGGCTCGGGAATGAAGGAGCTTCTGCGGGTCACTGCGAGGGGCCAGCGGAACTAAATACTTCTAATACGATATCCCAGAACCACGAACCTGCCGGACTCTGAAAACCATGGGAGACGCCAAATGTCCTGGGCAGCGACACTGGCATTGACGGAGCCACTGCTCTGAACACCTCCGCAGTAAATACCTTGGAGGACAGAAAGACATAAAGTACGTAGTAAGGGGCTGGCTAGCCGGGAGGATGAGACAGAAATCAAACACATAAAACAAGCACAGGGCCAAGAGTAATGGTGGTAATGACTCCATTGTTTCCTGTGGTTTGGAAGGGTATATATAATCCTTGAGAAGATACATGCACCCATATGAGACATTTCCAGGTATCAAAAAGTTTCAAAGGTATTGATCATGTTAAAGTATTTTGTGACACCACCATTTTGGGCTGGATTTCCGGGTTCTTCTACCCCCTAAACCCTTGTCTTAAGTTTCCTTTTCCCCAAGACCACATCATTATATAGAATTGAAACTTGGAGCTTCTGCAAGGCGCAAACTTTAAAAGGCAACATGGCTTGCGATAGGTTAAGGACGGCCTACCCCACCCTAATGGGAAGGTCTTTGGCTCCAAGCCCCATAAATAGGCCAGCACTTCCTCATTTCTCTCTCTCTGCTCTTTCTCTCTGCTCTGCTCCCCTGAATAAAATCTCCAGTCGGTGCGATGGTGTGGGTGGGCAACTTTTTTGAGCTTCGCTGTTCCCTTTCAACTTCTAAGGAGTTTGAGAATTTATTTAATGCCAAATGAATTAGTTTTATCACCTGAGAAATTGCAAGCAAACAGTCCTAAGAAGTGAACCCAATAAAAAGATTTCACTGATAAATTTTCTGGCCCTTTGGCACAGCTGTTCTGACTGTACTGTAAGTGATCAACAGGTCTCAAAAGACTGCTACAAATCACTCCTGCATCAAAACAGGTAAACCATATATTTTTTGGATACTGAGGCAAAAAAAAAAAAAAGCAACCTCATATCCAAAGAATATCAGACTGCTTACTTTGCCCGAGTACCAACCATTCTAGAAATCATACATATTTTTAAGACATTTGTCTTTTCACGAATGCTGTGTTCATGTGCGCAACAGGCTTAGTGACTGTGCCTAAAACACAAGAGGCTACTGGCACTCTTTAACGACTGAGTTCCATTCCTGCGACTAGGTTATTTAATGACTTGGTCACTAAATAAGGAATTGTATATAGTATGTACATTACAATATTCAGAACAAAGAAATAGTCACAGGAAACTCCAACTTGATGACTTTGCTTTATCTGCATACCTCTTACATGCAGTACTGTAACAGAACATAAAACTACAGTACAGGACAGTACAATCAGCAAAAATTACAGTACTGTATAAGCAAGGTGTAGTGTACATAAAAAGACATTGAGGCTCTATCAACAAGATGTACAGAACTGCACATACACACACACACACACACACACACACACACACACACACACACACACAAAAGATGGGGGGGTAAGTCCAAACAGACTCGCCATAGTCATTAATGCAAACAGTCCTTAAGCGGACGGGTCGTTAAACGAAGAATATCTGTAATGGGAAGTGAAATATGGAAATTTAGAACACTGAAACTCTGAAAAGACGGGCCGTTTGCCCAAAAATTACAATTCTATTTAAGAGCTCCCTGTGCTCCAGGTGTTGGGCAACGCCTGTCACTGGGTTCAAACTCAGGGAAGCAGAGATGACCTAATTACAGCAGAATAAACTACTGTATTTAAGGCACCCTTCCCCTACTTTATGCTTCGCGTCCACCCCTGACTACCTCCAACCTCTCAGGTTCGCCCCTACTTCCCGCAGGCAACCGTGAGACGCGAAGAGCCCGCGAATCTCCAGGCCGAAGACCCACGGAGCCACACCAGCGCGATGCTCGGAGCCGAATGCACCGACACTCAGCAGCCTCTACCTCACCAAAAGCGCACACAGCCTTATCAGACTCTCACCATGAAAATAGCATCCATTTAAAGAGAGTCATGAAAGTCATCCCTCTGCCGGCAAAGGCCATTTCTCTTGTTCTAAGGGTACACAGGCGCCGCCATGTTGCTGTACGGAAACCGTTTCCAGGGAGAAATGGAGCGTTCAAGGCATTCTTCGGAGACGTAGAGCCCTCTGGTCTTCACAGCCAACTTTAAGGGTCAGGCTAGACTTGGCCAGGGACGCTCACACAGTCCAAGAATCGGTAGTGTGCAGCTCGGCGACTAGAAGCACCCCGCGCGCACACTTCCGGCGACTAGGAGCGGCGCTTAAGAATTGCGTATGCGTGACGCATGTGCGTGTGACGTAAGCGCCGGCGGAGATTTTAAAAATTCAAACCGACTTGGCGGGCGGAGACAATAAGACTTGTTTTGGCGGTTGCTGTCCTCTCTGGCAATCAGTTGTCCACCTCACAGAAATTCGGCCTCTCGGTCTCGTCAGGAAACTGGAAGGAAGGTAGGTAGTGACGCTGGGTTCATTCAAAACTACCCCAGAGGGAGAAAGTAAGGGTGTGGGGCAGCGTGTTAGTGTTTGCTGTCGTCAGAGGCCTGGCGCCGAATCTGCGAGGCGCTGGATTCAGAATCCAATGATCTCTCAAGCGAGAGGGAGGGGCAGGGCCCCGGACACTGATGAGAGAATGGAAGCTGGAGCGGGGAACCAGGGAAAGGGGTAGGGAGGGAGGCCGAGAGGACCTGCGTGAGGCTTTTTGCTCCTGTACTAACAGTGTGGCATCGTAGTGGCCGTGTCGGGAGTATCTGAAGTCTTCATCTTAAATCTTGAGAGTGCATTGTAAGTGGAGATCGGCGTGGACACGGGGGAGGGTGGAGAGGTCGAATAGGTGAGCGAGTGCATATTAAAGAAGAAGAAACAAAAGCCAAAACCAAGAAAGTTGTAATAATGAGTGTAAAAGCCTAAGGCGTGCCCAGAGAAGGAAGAGGATAAACTGTAAATGCCCTCTTTCCTGGAAGCCAGGGCCAGAGCTGAGAAGGCTGCTTGGATAGTGGCTGATGCCGCAGAGATGAGAGCGCTGCCGGCCAGGGCTCCTTGGGGTCTGAATCCAGCCCAGCTGACTGGGTTTCTGAGTTCTTTCACCCGCCTGCAACCAAGAATACTCAAAAATCCCGTAAGATGGACAAATCAGTTTGTTTACAATTTGACCAAATTGGGAGGGCAGCAATTTCGGGATACACAGCACTTGAATTTATACAAGTGAGCAGTTAATAAATGTTTGTGTGCATTGCGTACTTTAAAATGAAGTTAAGTAAGTATTCTTTGCAAATGAGGACTTGAGGATATCTGCATACCCAGGGGAACAAGTGAGAACCCAGGGGAAGCCCAGTGTAGGAGCATGTGCCTGCAATCTCTGCACTTGGGAGACTGAGGCGGGAGAGTTCCAGGCCAGCCCAGGATACATAGTAAGTTCAAAGCGAGCCTGCCTGGGCTATATAGCAAGAACCTGTCTCACAAAGGCCCAGAAGAAAGATGATCGTGAAGGAACAGTACACTTTTCCCTTCGTTCTGTTTGAGGATAAAGATAATAGCTGTTGCCTGATGTACCATCTACATCTAGGTTGTTCTTCTAACACTGAATTCATGAATGCAGGTCGTAAGCATGAAGCGCAGTTCAGTTTCCACCGGTGGTGCTGGCCGCCTCTCTATGCAGGAGTTGAGATCCCTGGACATGAATAAACCAGGCCTTTATACGCCTCAAACGTAAGTGTCTCCACCTGTGACTCTCTCCTGCCTGCCTCGTTGTCTTGGGAAAAGAAGTTGTAAAAATGGTAGAGAGATGTAGTATGAGTGATGTCCTGGTAAATCCTTTCTGCTTCCAACAGTACCTAATTTAGAACCAATGAAGTCTTAAAAATGGGCATGATACGAGGTGCTGTGCGTCATCTCATTTGTTTCCTAAACTCCCAGTGCCAAGTGCTTTACCTGTCACCTCCCAAAAGGTTTCCCCTCAGAACTCTCGCCTTCTTGTTTTCCTCATTTATTACAGAGCTACTTGTTTAGGCAGACTCTGTGCTGTCACTCCGTTTACTGAGATGTTTCCCACTGCCACAGTTGTTAATATTTGCACCAATAAGCTGTAATATGGTCGCAGCCTCCAGAACACCTGCTATGGCTGTGTCTAGAGGTCCCCCCAGAGCCTCATGCAGTCACAGGTGGGGCCTTTTCAGAGGTGGCTGGATCTAGAGTGTGTGAATGATTCATGGTACAGTGCTAGGATTAAGGGTGGCTGATTACTGAATCAGTCCACTGATTGGTTTGGCACCGCCCGATTCTAGTGGCCTGGATACAGTGTAAGGGACAAAGAGAGGCTTGTCTTCTCCCTTGCTTGCTTTGCTACCTTCTGCCCTCCACGATCTGTTTCTCCTCTGGGATCCCTGTCTACTGTGCCGCCCTGCCTCAGAGCCAGCCAACCATGGACAGAAACCTCTACAGACTGAGCTAGATAAGCCTTTCCCCCTTTAACTTTGGGCGTCAGGTACTTCATTTCCACAGTGGGAAAAGTAACTTAAGACAACACCATTCCTCCAAACTTTTGCCTCAAGATTTGCCAGAAATAAGTGTTCAAAGGAACTTGCTTTGGGAAACTGGAGATTTTCCTGTGAGTGATGTGCTTGGGCTCAGAGAGGGGTATTTCAAGCCACTGTGGTCCTTCCCTGGTACCTAGGCACATGTCACTCACTAGCGGGTTTATAGATTATGAGCCTCTGCTACTTTTAGAAATTTGGACTACTTGTCTTCTTCCTTCTGAATACTTTATAAACAGATTCTGTTGTACATGACTTATACCAAGACATTTTAGGTCTTCAGTTGTTCTAGGGAAAGGTTGCCACTGTCACTGTTTACTGTCCATAATTTAAATAATGTATGTTAAGCACAGATACATTCTGAGAGTTTAAAAGAAAAAACTTCAACTGTAGCTATTATTCTAGGATTGGACATATATTTATTTTTACTTTTTCCTTGAGGTTATTATCTCTAAATGTACAAGGAAATCATGGTGTAGAAGAGATTTTGTTCTGCTTCTTACCATTTTAACATTATAACTGATGCTGACTCTTAGCCCTTCCCGGTCATAACAGCTAAGTTTGCTACTAAAAATGTTGGTGATTTTGAATAATGTTTTCAAGTTCCCAGGAGAAACTACTGCTTCCAACACATTTCCAGGAGTTTTCTGAACTGATATTTTTATATTTATTTTAAAGAGCTTATTTTTCTGCTTTCTTTAAAGCAAAGAGAAACCAACCTTCAGCAAGCTGAGTGTAAACAAACCTACATCTGAAAGAAAAGTGTCTGTGTTTGGTAAAAGGTAATGGTACTTTTTATTCGTTCTATTAAAGGAATTCTCATCGCCTTGCATTGATACAGTCAGAAAACAAAACTTAGATGTCGTGGTCTCTGGAGAGAAAAATTCTTACCTGGTCTTCCTGTTTGAAATAATTAAAATATTAAGTTATACCTGCTATACCTGGTATTAATAAATACATTAACATATTCAGAGCACTATTTGTTATAAGTGATACTTAATTAAAAATCAAGTTCACAGACACTGTGAAGTCATAAATTACAAAATAAGGCAGAATTATCCTGTAGTCCAGAATTTGAGTTTTGCACTCTTAATGATTAATGAGGGCACCAAAGAACGTTTGTTTTGTGGGCTATAATATTAACCATCTTAGAAAGAAAACTGAAGGAGTTTTAAAATATAGATTCAGTTTAACAGAGCAATAAGCCCATTAGGTGGTAATCATAATTAACATGTCTGAGGGGAATTTGGCCGTGTGGTTTTTTGGGGGTTTTTTGTTTGTTTGTTTTGTTTTTTTGTTTGTTTTGGGGGGTTGGGTTTTTTGGTTTGGTTTGGTTTTAGATTTTTGTTTTGAGCGGGGATGGGGGGAGTGGAGGGTTACCAGCGATCAAACACACAGGTCCTGTGCTTGTGAGGCAGGCAGCGGAACCACTGAGCTAAATCCCCGGCCCTTGGCTGTGTTTTGTTTGTGTGTTTTTTTACTTTTTGGAGACAGAGCCTCACTCTGTAGTCCAGCCTATCCTTGGACTCACTGTGTAGCCCAGGGGAGCCACGAACTTGAGATCTTCCTGCGTGAACTTCTAAGTGCTAGGATTATAGAAGTGTGCCACTATGTCTGGCTGTATGTTTTTAATTAAAATCAAAACAAAAAAAATTTCATAAGCAAAACTGTCTTCGTGAAGAGGGTGACATTGGTTTGCAGTTTTGCGAAACTTGTTAATATCTGGCTTAACGGAAGATGGGTACATTTTCCTATCTCCTTCTGCCCTCAGTCTGCGCAGTGCCGGATATCACGTAACCAGCCTCTGGAAGAGTGCTCGGTAAAATAGACTATGGGAGGAGCAGATAACACCCAGTGTTATTACGCAGATAGACCCGACTTTTCGGCGGCCCCTAGGTAATAACACGGAGAACCTCCAGCTGGAGCAGCCGCGCAGGTGTCGGGACTGGAGGCCGGGAAGGGTTTGCTGCCTCAGGCTGATAAACGTCTTACTCTGCCCTTCTCGCCTCTGTGGCCGGGCTTCAGATTAAACTTGACGTAAGACGGATTAACGGGAAAATCTGTGCTTGTGGTAGGACCTGGGGTAAATGACTTCACCTCTCCGTGCGTGCCCTTCCTTATGTCTAGCAGCGGAGTCTGTGACGGTGTCTCTGGATGGGACTGCTCTGAGGGTTGCTCAGAAGAGGGGAAACGAATATTTACAAAATGGAGCATTTGTCGAGCCAGCTCCACAGGCCAGACATTGTTGTAAGCGTTTTGTCCTCGGTGACTCCTAGTCGGTTCCCAAAGACCGTCGAGGCCCGTGAAGGAGTTGGGAGTAAGACAGCAGTCAGGAAGGAGTCGTGGCGGTGCGGGGTGGGGACTGCAGTGAGCTTGCGGGGTCTGGGTGCCGAACATCAAGCCGTGCATGTCCTTCGGGGGTGCTGTGTGCAGGTCGTGCAGAGGGCCACAGGTTTGTTTTTATTCCAGCCTCATCTATCCAAATTATCTGTTAACTGCTATGGCCTTGGACTTCACTCTTTCTGTGCTTTAAATAGTAGGATTCTGTTTCGTTAGAGTAGAATTTAAAAATTAAACCTTAATATTGGTGCTCGTGTTAAAATTTAAAATTGCCTTGAAATAACATAGACTTGACCACAGGCACAAACGGTTTTGACTGATGTTTTTTCAAAATGTTTCCAGGACGAGCGGACATGGATCCCGAAATAGTCAACTTGGTATATTTTCCAGTTCTGAAAAAATCAAGGACCCAAGGCCACTTAATGACAAAGCATTCATTCAGCAGTGTATTCGACAACTCTGTGAGGTAAATTTATAGTTCAGAGAGACTAAGTTCTGAATGTTCTTTTAGGTATTTTCCATGATTTTTCTATTACAATATGTTTGATGGCTCATGAAAATTATTGTAGTTTCTTACAGAAAATGGTTACGCATACAGTGTATCCATGAAATCTCTCCAAGCTCCATCAGTGAAAGACTTCCTAAAGATCTTCACTTTTCTTTACGGTTTCCTGTGCCCTTCCTATGAGCTTCCTGACACCAAATTTGAAGAAGAGGTTCCAAGAATTTTTAAAGATCTTGGGTATGTATGTCGTATTTCCCCTTAGCGTGGAGAGATTGTTAGAATCCAGAGAGGAACCAAACTCAAATTTGTAAAGAATTCGAGTTAGAGAAATAACATGTTTTAAGATGAGCACTGTGAGCAATCTATGTAGTATAAATAAATTAAAGAAAGAAAAAAGTGGCAGTAGCTGTATTTGTCAGTATTTTTTGTTGCCATCCACAAAATAGCTGAAACCAGGTAATTTCTAAAGAACAGGGAGTGATCCAGCGCGTGGCTCTGAGTCTGGGAAGCCCGAAATCAGGACACAGGGCCTTCTGGCTGGGTCAGGCAGCAGGAGGTGTGAGGTGACCAGACAGAGTGCGTGTGTGGGCAGGGATGCGCTCCGGTGGCGAGGCCCCTCCCTCGGGAACCCACAAACCCGGGAATGGACTAAGCCTCGTCGTCAGCCTGTGACTTTGGGGGTGCCGTTTCCAGCACGGGGACTCTGAGAGACCGGGGTGACATTCACACCACAGCAGCTGGGCCGTTGGGAACCACAGCTGGTGACATAGGCCTGCCCTGCTGGGAGGATGGGGGAGGGGGGACAGGTGGTTTTGCTGAAGCAAAAACAACAGAATCACAGTCTGGTGGGATGAAGTTGAAAGGACCATAGAGCAGGCACAGAATGGGGAGAGGGCTTGGGCATGCATAGCTCATGCATGTAGAATTTGAGGGGATGCTGAATTGAGGAGAAAAAAGGTCTTTTGGGAGAAGTTTGCCTGTTGATTGTAAATTAAATTCTGCATCATTAGGGATTAGAGGTGCGGCGTAATCTTCAGTGAAGAAACATGGGAGTAAATGACATCTTGGAGACTAAGAAGACTAGAACACAGTCCCGACAGATGTCTTGTAAACAAGTCAGGACCGTGGGACATGAGTGCAGTTTTTGAAGTGTAACTTCTCGAATAATTGAGCCTTGATTTTTACTGTGTCCACAGAAGCTAACTGATTTCTTCCTGTTTTTCACAGGTACCCTTTTGCTCTGTCCAAAAGCTCCATGTACACAGTGGGAGCCCCTCACACCTGGCCACACATCGTGGCAGCCTTGGTTTGGCTCATAGACTGCATCAAGGTATTTGATTTGACATTTTTACATGCACACAGAGGTCACTGGGGAGGCCGAGGCAGGAGGAGTGCCCAGGTTCCAGGGCTGGGCAGTGAGTTCAAGGGCAGCCTGACCCACATGGCAAGATCAGCGAAAACATCCACAGCAAAAGAAAGTGCAGGAGAGGTTTGTTTGCGTTTTCGAAAAGATGTTCCTGTTTCTCTCCCAGTCCTGCTTTGCCCACCTATCTCTCAAGTCTGCTTCGGCTTTCATTTTTCAAAGCATGTTTGAGCGTTGCTTCTTAGAACTGTGGACACCTGAGGGGATGGGAGAATCCCACTTGTCAGAGATGATTTATTTTCATAAGGCTTTCAAGCTTAAAATCAGTAGGATGTTGCCTTTTTTTTTTTTAATTTTCCCTCGTGAAATTCATTTTTCCTCTTTTTATGTGAAAATGTATATTGATTACAAAAACGTTTGGAAAGTACCGAACGAGGTAGCCATCATCTCCTGACCGAGACAACTGAAAGCGTTTCTGTGAATGAGGCTCCTGTGTTGTTTTCGCAGCGCTGGGCAGACCGTCCACCAAGCTCCCCGCCAGCCCTAGTGCTTTGTCAGTCCACAAAGGTGCAAGGTCCTGTGCCCACGCGGCGGCAGGAAACTGGCAGTGCCTGGCCACTGAGCTTCCCTGGCATGGCTGGTGACACTGGTGAGGGTGAACCCCTCCCCGCGCTGTCGGACACGTGACCGTCACTGTAGTGCGCAACGCTGGGTACCGCACCTGACGCTCCCTACCCCCAAGAAACGCCCGTGCTGGGCCGGGGATGCAGCTCAGCGCGAGGTCCCGAGTTCGATCCCTGGTACCAAAAAAAAAAAAAAGTGTGGTTACCATACTGCATTTTTGTTCCTTTACAATGTGCTCCTTATTCTTTTTAAATGCTTCGTAGAGCAGCGTTAGGACACGGCAGCCTCACGCAGCTGTGAGCACCGCACCTGGGCTGGAGCCCGAGGCCGTGTCTCCGGATGCCTCACCATGAAGCGAGGCGTCACTGTACAGCTTCTCAGGCTTTTGATAACGTAATGATCATCTCCCTCCTGGAACTGAGGAACCAATTAAAAATTCCTCAAGAATGTGTGAGCATACCCGTTTTCCCATGGTACAAGCAGTGTTGCTTTACAGTAACCAATTCGTGGGTGAAAAATAGCTTGTTTTAATATACAGGTTAATGAAGCACTCTATACTTTGTTATTTGTATCTCTTAACTTCCCCATACATGCTTTTTTATCTTGGACTACTTATATACCAAGTTTATCAAGGGTTCGGTTTGGTTCGTTCTGTTATTTGTTTTGCCCTGGCTCATCTCAAACTCCTGGGCCCATATGATCCTCCTGCTTCTCAGAAACAGCCAAGACTATACCCCGCTTTTGCTTTCAGTTCCATCTGCCAGGAATGCCCCCAAGTCCACCACCTCTGTGCAGGGGATTGAACCCAGGGCCTCAAGCTTGGTTTGTTTTGTTTTGTTCTGGTACCGGGAATCGAACTCAGTACTTTGCACTTATGAGGCAGGTGTGGCGCCACTGAGCTAGATCCCCAGCCCAAGCTTGGTATTTTTCATAGTTGGCAACATGTCAGACCAAAGGAAGATGGCTGATTTTCTTCATATTCACATGTTTTTGTTTTTAAAGTGAACATTTTTCACGGCTTCTTCACATCAGCCCTTTCTGACTGACTTTTTTTTAAGATGCCATGTTGTTTTCTGGGGTTTGGTTTGGTTTTGTTTGCAGGTCTGACAATAAAGCCCAGGGTCCTGCCCTTGCTGGGCAAGCTCTCTGTCGCTCAGCCCCAGCGCAAAAGTGCCACTTCGTAGGTCAGAGTGGTTAAGTTCAGAAGTTAGTCCTGTCTATCAGGCACTGGTACCACCCCCCATCCTTTTGATTTTATGTGCTGTATTTCAGCTTTTCCAAATTGTGGATTTTTACCCCTTCTATTGTAATCCTTTCCTTTTTTTTTTAATCTTCTGAGTTTCCTGTCCTACTTTGCTGTAGAACCCTTGAAAACTAGTATAGTCCTTCTGACATTCTCTTGGCCATAAAATAAAAACCTTCAGCTAAACCTAAGCAGTCAGTGGATGGATGGATTTTGACCTAGAAACCATGCCTGAGGTCCTTTTAGCTCTGGCAGTTGCCAGGACAGGAGCAGAAGTCCAGCGCCACGGCCTGTTAATGAGATGTGAGCTCTGTTGGACTTCACGGAGGACCCTGGTGCATACGACCAGGCTGGCCACCGAGTGCCCTCACCTGCGGGTCCCCTGTGTGGGCAGCACCCCTCACCCGTGTCTTCCTGAACAGCTCAGTGGTGTGATGCCTCGTGAGCTGTGCAGTCTCTGCCGTGGTGTTGAGAGGGAGGAAGGGACCTTGAGATGCCTCCGGGGCCCTTATTCAGGCTGAGATCTCCTCCTGCTCCCTGCTGTGCCCAATGTCGCCCTGTGGTGAAGAATCGGGGGAGACTACAGGTCTCTTGTTCCAATGATCCTTCCCATATATATCGCCACACTTAGACCTCCTTTACTTCCTCTTTTGTTTTGTTTGGCCTTCATTTTTTTCCCCTAGTTTTTGTTTGCTTTGTTTGGTTTGGCCCCTGAAATGGGATCCCACTGTGTTGCCCAGGCTGGTCTTGACCCCTGGGGGCCAGGTGCGCCTCTGTCAGCTTTGTGTTGTTTTAAACCATGATCTGTGTACAGCTTCTTTTAGCTTAAGGGAGAAGAAGCATTCATTTCTTCATGTTCACTCGTACATCGCAGTATTGACAGAGCCGTCCCTGCCGACACTTGGAGCTGTGCCCCTTCCGGGCTGAGATGGACTTCTCTGCCCCTTCCCACACCCCCGTACCAACCATTCCAATTCCTGTCTTTTTCTAATATCATTTGCGTTAGAAGAAAATTCTTACAGCTTTTTACAACGTTCTAGCTATTTTCAAATCCTTCTCACTCTTTAATTTTTTTTTTTTTTTTTTGTACCAGGGATCAGACTTGGGCCTTCACACTTGCGAGGCAGGTGGCGGCACCACTGAGCTAAATCCCCGGCCCCTAAATTATTTTATAAATTCCCAGAAATAACTTGGGATCTTTTGTTTCATTAGTATCACATTGAATTCATAGATATATTGGGAAATTCCCATCTTGATAATGAGTTGTGTCATTTGGGAAAGTATTAAATCTTTGATTTATTTATATCTTTTTGCTTTCATCAGTAAGGTATAGCTCTCTTCATTTCAAGTGACATTTCTTTTCATGAACTGTTTGTTCCAGTGTTTTGTTACTGAGATGAGCAGATTTTCTTTTATTTTTTTGGTCGTATTTCTAAAAGTACTATTGCAGAGAATTTTTTATATTTACTACTTACTATTGCCTTATTAATACTATTATCAGTTGATTTTTATCGTAACCACAGTCTTTGAATAAAATGGTTTGTCTTATTATCTACTAATGATGTATTCGGGTAGAGGGTAATGTTTTTCGTATTGAAGTTTACCTACTTTTATCAAGAATGGTTGCAGAAGGCTGTCCTGCTTCTCTTACCGATTGACAGAATGCGTTGTTTACCTCACGTCCTCTGTTTCCTCACTGTGGATTATTCCTTTGCTATATACTGAATCGTTGGTACTTTGCAGCTAAAGCTTGGTTCTTGTCTCATGTTCATGGTGCCCCCTCGCCCAGAGCTTGGCCCCCGGTAACCCGCCTTAGCACCTGGCTAGGTGAGCTGCCTGTGCTCTGGGGATCCATGGGGCCCTTCCAGTTGGTGACCACAGTGCCGGGGCCCAACTTAGCTCAAAGCCCTGAGTCCCTTCCCTTGTCTCAAGTTTCCCAGTGTGGAGAAGCAGTATAGAAAACGCCACCTTTTTCTGACAATGGATGGCTTGGACTTTTATGTCCTTTTCCCTCTGTATGATTTCAAGTTGAAACTATTTGAGCCACATCTCAGCTCAGACCTTTTCAGTTCTTGCAGTAGAGGCTTCCAGTGGCCCCCGGGGATCTGTTTGTCCCTGGCTGAGACCTCCCTTGAACCTCACAGAGTGGCAAGTTTTCACGAGGCTCCTTGAGAGACAGCAGGAACTCTTTACCCTGATGAGCAGCTAGACTGTCCTTCGTCTTGCTCTGTCTAACGTCCAGGCTTACATAAAGCTGCTGTCACCTGAGGCCCAGTTGAAGAGGACAGGTGGGGATGAGCTGACGGTGAGCTCCCTCCACCCACTGGGTCTACGGAAGACCTAGAGTGCCCTTGGGATAGGAAACAGCGGGGAAGACAGTGACTCCGGGCCACAACCCTGGATAAGGAAATGTCGTCCTTTTGCACAGACACCACTTCTTTTATCAATTTGAAATTTAAACAACCATAGCAGTTCTGAAATTTTGTAAGATTCAGTCTAAAGTTCCTATTTATGTGTGCCAAAGGAGACCGCTGATAACATTTGAGCACCAAAATTGAGTTCATATAAGAGAAATAATTATTATTGGTTCACCTGTAACCTGACACTTCTCTTGGAGTCTTAGGGTTGTGTTAAAATTTGTGTGTCCTTACTGGGTTAATAACAAAGATCAGCATATTGTTGCCTATGGAGCAGAAGTAAATATGGAACCCATGCTTTATAAATTCTAAGGGGGTTAGTTACTAAATACCAAGAGTCATATTTTGAGGCTCAATATAATCTCTTAAAATGAAGTTATAGTCGTGCAATTAAATGCTTCTAAAAAATGCCATTTAAAATGAATTTAACAACACATGAGAGCTGTGTTTTTAATGCAGTACTGAGTGTACATGATATGTTTGTGTAACAGATACATAATGCCATGAAGGAAAGCTCACCTTTATTTGATGATGGGCAGCCTTGGGGAGAAGAAACTGAAGATGGAATTCTGCATAATAAGGTACCATATGTTACCATAAACTATAATGAGTTCTTTTGTATTATTAACCAGATTCGTCACTATTGAAATTATTTTGTAGAATTTATCTTTTGTTTCTTAAAAAACTTGTAAAATTGGGTGTTTTTTTTTTCATTAAGTACGCCAAGAAACTTGAAAATGTTAATAAGTAAGTAAAAAAATTCAAGAGGCTAGGCATTGAAGTACCCGCCTGTAATCCCATCTACTCAGGAGGCTGAGGCAAGAGGATCACAAGTTCATGGCCAGCCTGGGCAACTTAGCAAGACCTAGTGTCAAAATAAAAAAATTTTTAAAGGATGAGGATGTAACTCAGTGCTCTTTGAGTTCATTTCCTCTGTACTGAAAAAAACAAATATGCAAGGGCATTAGAATTAAACAGATTATATAGTGTTTCTTTTCCTCTATCTCATAGAACAAAGATCTCAGTAGAGTTATTCCACTGTAATTCTGTCAGTACAAAACATGATAGATCAAATCTTAAAATACTGCAAGTAGGGCTGGGGATTTAGCTCATTGGTGCCACCACCTGCCTCACAAACACAAAGACCTGAGTTCGATCCCAGTACCAATAATAAATAAATAAAATGCTGTATGTAGATTCTTTGTTTATTCATTTTATTCTGAACTTTTTTAGTTAGGCACATCGTCGCCTAGCTCAGAGATACCTCTTTTCAAAGTGACTGAGATAAAGGCAGCAAACAGGTCATCCAAATTATTTCTCCATGTTTTTTGGAACACAACTGATACTTTATATGGAACCCTAAGCATGAGACTCGCCCAACCCCATTCTCTAAACATGCAAATCTGTATTCACATGGAATAAACACCACTGTGAGGATACATTTTAAATGTTGCATGCACAGATGATCCATGCCCACACATGGTCAGAAGAGAAACTGTCCTGCATTCTGATTTTAACCTTCACCCTTTGGAGCCTTTACCATAAAAGTTTGAAAAGTGAAAGTAATTCTAGGCTTGTCTTTCACTGCTGTTTGAGAAATAGTTCAATGACATCTCAGCTTACTGGCATGTTATCATTGCCGTTTTCCTTACAAGAATAAATGTGCCCCTTTACTGTTTCAGCAGAGATCCCAGCTGGGGAGGCATCTAGAAAGCCTTTGTTTCTCTACTTTCAAAAAAAATTCTCCCCCATTGCAATATATATGAAATACATTTAGTTTTACCTCAGTTTGCATCCAAATACAATTACAAACCACTAATTAGCTATTCAATTTCTGTGTGTGTGTGTGTGTGTGTGTGTGTGTGTGTGTATGTGTGTGGTACTAGGGATTGAACTCAGGACCCTGCCACTTGCGAGACAGGTGGCGGCACCACTGAGCTAAATCCCCGGCCCTCAATTTCTTGATATATTCATCTAATGATAAAACCAGTAAAAGTTATTCTTGCCCTATGAGCTATTATTTCAAATGACAATTTATAGAGAAGCACTTTGCAAACCAGAGTGCTGTTTTTAATTGTAAAGATAGATTATCTAACTTCACCTGATTCTTTTTTATTTTTCCACCAGATTCTGATCCTTAGTTGTGAGTCTACAAACTCAACTTTATTGTAATCTATAAAGATAAAAATTGGCCAAGCTTAAGCAAACTGATTCACTCTTACCAAATTCACAAGAGATTGACCTGAAGTAGAATGAAAATGTTTTCATTTACCATCAGGGATACACCTTTCCGGTTCCAGGAATATTCACAAGGCGTTTAGGGTGCCCGTTCCAAGTCAGCCAAGTAATGAGGAGGTTGCAGAGCAGAGAAAGGACACAAAGGGAATTGTTTTGTCTCGGGAGTTACTTCTAGAGTGTGGAGAATTCTGGTCGCCTCCTCACCTCCTAATAAAATATGCGTTCCCAGTGAGCAGAACACTTAGGACTACAAAATGCAGTGTTACTTTCTCTGAGCAAACCTTAAGAACTCTAAGGCCATGTGTGATGGCACACACCAGTAACCCTACCTACTCAAGACCGAGGCAAGAAAGTTTGAAGCCAGCGTAAGCAGCATAGCAAGATCCTGTGTAAAAAGGGGAGGGAGGGGACACTAACATTCTACTGCTGAGATCTCTGATTACCGTGCCATTCTTAGACGGAAGTTACAATGTGATGCTTAGCCTCTATTAATTATACTCCGGTTTTCTCACACAAGTAGACCCTGGCATTTCAACTGAACTTAGATGATCCGTAATTCAGTTCAGTTCTTCATAAGGTGCCTTATTCCTAAAGATGATTAAGTTTCTGCATTCTATCTTGGATTGACTTATTAGTACGTGTCTTGTTCAGTTGATCTGAAAATTCTAGAGATATAGTTTACTATTTTGAAATAATCACCTTTATCCAAATTAAGTGTTGTTTTTCATCTTCATCCTACATGTGTAGAAGTAGACCAAGTCTGTGCAGCGTAATTAATGGTACAGGTTTCTGTCCTTAAATCCGTGGGAATTCGTGTAACTACTGGCTTCTTTTTTATTCAAATTGAAGTTTCCACCCTGAAAAGTCATGACTTTGTTTGTAACGTCTGCTCAACCCCGTCAGTTGTTTTTGGACTACACCATTAAATGCTACGAGAGCTTCATGACTGGCGCTGACACCTTTGAGGAGATGAATGCGGAGCTGCAGGCCAAGCTGAGTGAGTTCTCCGAGCCTGGGCTGCCGCCTGTTTGGCCATCGCTAGTACTTATGTGAGCTGCCTGCTTTAGATGCGCGTGGATGCCTACAGATTTTTATCCCTTGGTTTCTCTGGTGGAGAGAAGTAATAGCTAAGCAGAAAGAACACTAGTGTTGGGGTCAGATCTGAGACAAAATCCACTATAGGCTGTGTGAACTTAACCAAATGCCTGACCTCTTTGCCATAGTAGGTGACAGGGTAATGAAATACCAAACACACTTCTAGGAGCACAGAAGATAATTAGCAAATGTTATTTCTCTTGGGAGTAATCTTCCTGTTATGTCTTTGCTGTACTATATGAGAAATTAAAGTACCAATTAGCCAGAGGGCCTAAGTCTCTTAAAACCTGTCAGACAGTTACTAGGCCATTGTATTTCCAAATAAACAAATTACTTTTTCACTCTAGTGACATTCACAATTAATTGACTGTCAGGCGTGTTGGCGCATGCCTGTAATCCCAGCACTCTGGAGGCTGAGGCAGGAGGATCGCTGTGAGTTCGTGACCAGCCTGGGCTACATAGTGAGTTCCAGGTCAGTCTCAACTACATAGTGAGACCCTGTCTCAAAAAAAAAAAAAACCACACACAATTAACTAACACTTAAGCAATTTAGGGTATTATTTTGTATTATTCTTTGTATTGAAATTGCCTTTTAGGGGCCGGGGATTTGGCTCAGTGGTTCCTCCACCTGCCTTGCAAGCACAGGGTCCTGAGTTCAATCCCCGCCACCAAAAAAAAAAAAGAAAGAAAGAAAAGAAAAGAAATTGCCTTGTATGTAAATGTCAGAGAGGTAGATATGACAGGTGAAGATGTCTAGAGCTGTTCCTCTAAAGACAGTGGAGTTGATCAACAGGAGACTCACCTTATCACTTGAGGCACAGAGAGCTAAGGTGCTCTCTTGTACTCCCCTGGGAGTGTACCTTCCAGAAGAGGGACCTAGTCAATCTCAGTCGGTCCATATGGGGGAGAGCGAGATGCATGATGCTTTGTTTTGAGAGAAGAACCTTCCCAGTACTCTAATACAGAGAAACTAGTGAGTTACTTGGTATTTCTGTGTCTAATTACATATATAAATGCACCTACTTATCCCCATAAATTTTTATTGCATAGCTACAGTGTGCTAATAACCGCGTAGCGCTGAGGATACAGTAATAAACAAGAGTGAAAATAGTCACCGTGTGAGCTCACATTCGAATGTCCAGACAGGGACTGTAATGAAATGATCAACTCTGAGTCACATGGTGAAAGTGCTGTGGAGAAAAACCAAGCAGGACAAGGGGAGGAGCAGTGGGGTGATGGAAAGGGTTCGTGATTTTACCAGGGCCAGCCTTCCCGTCACTGGGGGAGTTCTGAGCAGGAGCCAGAAGCAGGGAGGGAATGAGCAGTGGTGGAAACCTGGGGCGGAGGTCAGCTGCCCATTCTTACCAAGTTTGGGGGTTTTTTATCTCCAGAGGATTTATACAATGTCGATGCTTCCAAGCTGGAATCATTAGCTGCGAAAAACAAAGCACTGAATGAACAGATTGCAAGACTGGAGCAGGAAAGAGAAAAGGAGCCGGTTAGTAGATACTTTTGTGTGCCTGCGTTACAGCTCTAAAGACTTGGGTCTTAGAAAATACTAGCTGTGTCAAAATTTTTAAAACTGGTTTAACAGGGCAAGGGATTTAGCTTAGTGGTTCCAGTACCTGCTTTGCAAGCTCAAGGACCCAAGTTCAATCCCCCATACAAAAAAAAAAAAAAAAAATGGGTTAACAAATTAAGCTTCTTAAAAGTTGGATTTGTACATGGGGTAGAACTCCCAACGAAAACATGTTTTGCATCTGTGGAGCTTTGTTTTCCCTCGTGTGGATTCGTCTTGGTCTAATGGTTTTCAGAACATGATGAAAGATTCCTGCCTCCTTACACGAGCCCGTGAGCGTCACTTCAGCCAGGTCCCCGAGGCGCACACCTCCTGGGAGCGCAACTCAAGAGGCCCTGAGATTCGTTAGTGAAAAGGCAACAGTAATACATGGGATTATACAAGATCCTGAAACCTGACTGGTCTCTAAAATCTAATACCAGTATCTTGATTTTATTTTGCATGCTTTTAGCTAAGCACCCGGACTATTTAGTAAAAATCAAATTCTAAATGTTTATTTTTTTTCCCTCTGAATTTTTATGTCTGATTTTTTTTAATATCTAAAACTGACTTCTTAAAGTCCATCTCCTTAAGTGTATAATAATAACGTACTCCTCTTTTACTTCTTTTGTTGCCTAAAAATGAAAAGAAAATGCTAATTTGCCATTCTCTGAGATAAACTTAAATAATATTTCTTTCCTTTAAAATAAAGAATATGTCAGGAGACTGAGGCAGGAGAATCACTGTGAGTTCGAGACCAGCCTGGGCTATACATAGTGAGACCCTGTCTCCAAGAAAATAAATAAATAAATAAATAAAATAAAATAATAAAATAAAATAAAGACTATGGAAGTAGGCCAGGCATGGTGGCTCACACCTGTAATCCCAGCACTTGGGAGGCTGAGGCAGGAGGATTGCTATGAGTTCGAGACCAGCATGGACTACACAGTGAGTTCCAGGTCAGTCTCAACTACATAGTGAGACCCTGTCTCAAAAAGCAACAACAAAAAAAAATAATAATAATATGGAAGTAATTCACTATTCTTGTCTCTTAAAGAATCGTCTAGAGTCTTTGAGGAAACTGAAAACTTCCCTGCAAGCAGATGTTCAAAAATACCAATCCTATATGAGCAACTTGGAGTCCCACTCTGCCATTCTCGACCAGAAACTGAGTGGCCTCGATGAGGAAATCTCTAGAGTAGGTAAGAAGAGGCTCTGCAGATGGGCGTGTGGACCTCTGTGGTTCGTCTCATGTGAAGATGGCAGTGCTGCCCGTACCTTTTCACCTCCTGTGATAAATGTTTATAGCAGGCCACCACGTTTTCAGTCCCTTCTGTGTCGGAGGCTGTTATAACAAAGTATTACAAACTCAGTGGCTTAAATAGTAGAATTTTATTGTCTTGCAGCTGTAGATGCTGTAAGTCCACGACCCAACCAGTCTGCACTCCCTCTTCCAGCCTCCGGTGGCCGGCAGCACCCTGGACTTGCGTCCGAGTGGAGGCTGGGCCTCTGTCCTTTCTTTGCCTTGCGTGGGTGCACCCTCTTCTCTATCTGTGAGAAGTCCCCCGGTCTGTATCTCTCAGGGACTCTCATGATGACATTCAGGGCCCACCTGGTTAATCCCAGAGTTAGCTTCTCATCAGCATTCTTAGTCACATCTTCTAAGACCCTTTTCCCAAATGAGGTAATGTCTACAAGTTCCAGAGATCGGGACTTCAAATACCTGGGTGGCCATAACTTACCCTACTCTACCTTCAAGGGCATGGCTTTTTGGAACCAACAGGGTGTTGTTACCCTAAGAACCTATATGGCCCCGGTGTGAATATAAATTAAATGACGTATTCTAGGCCCGGGATGTAGGTCAGTGGTAGAGTGCTTGCCTAGCATGCATGGGGCCTTGGATTTGATCTTCAGCACTGTAAAGAAATTAGTTAACTAATGTATCAAAGCAATAAACAGTTAAGGAAGTGTTCTATATACTCTGTTCTACTTTGTAGTTAATGAAGCAGATTCTTGATGTCTGCCTGAGTCAGGTTACTTTACCTATCTCATCCTCCATCACTACCTTCTAAGCAGCTGAAACTGGTTGAAAATAAGATGAAAGCTGCAAATACAACAATTCTAGGAAAGCAAAACCATGACTAGAGAAAGCTTGTTGATACCCTATATCCTCCTTGCTTTGCTTTCGTAAAGATATATCGCTCTTACTCGTAAAACTGGAAGACACCACGGCACAGGATTGCTTGCCAGTCTGTGGTGCCGGAAGTACAGCAGAAACGGGGGTCTACAAATCACAACCACAGGGCTGGTTTGGCCCGACGTGATGGTGCGCGCTTGCAATCCCACCTGCTCGAGAGGCTGAGGCCAAAGGATCACTAGGTTGAGGCCAGCCGAAGCACCTGGGCGAGACCCTTTCTCAAAATGTTCAAAACGGTTGGGGCAGTGGCCCACGAGCAGAATGCTTGCCTCGTGTGTGGAAAGCCCTGGGTTCGACCCCTCGTAACAAAAAAGTAAAGGAACAGACAACCATACTGTTGTCCCAGGACTTTGCTCCCATACTTTATTCTGTTAGGACTTTAGACGTACCTGTCCCTTATAGGAGTTGTGTGGATTCTCTTTCGACTGTTTGCTTTAACTCAGCCTGTAGCATGTCGATCATCTGTCAAATCAAGGCTTGTAATTTTCCACAGTACGGTATTTGCTAAATCGGTTTATTATTTTTTCCAGATGACAAACGGTTATAAACGAACTCTAAATATTTTACATTTGTCCCCTGGTCATTTGTCCTGTGTTGGTCATCATGACAGGGAGCCAAGGAAGAATTTGTTATTCTAACAAATGTAATGTAACTAAGTCAGTGCTTTCTAACATTAATACTCTATCTTCCTTGTCCACGTATAACCAAGAAAATCATCATACCTTCTGTTTATTCTGGTGGGAATTTTTTATCCAGGAGTAGTTGCAAACTGAGTAGAGAAAGTAACATTTCAGCTATCATTTGTCATTCTAGACTTAGTTTGGGAGGATTAATTTTATCACTGTTAATTTAAGATGTTTTCATTCTATGACTATTTCAGCTTTCTTCATTATTTGAAGCTATTTGTAACCAAGAGTGAATAAGACATAATTAAACTCCATAGATGTATGTTTTGGATTGTTTTTCTTCAGATACTTATAATAAAATAAATTTGACTTAAATTGTTAAGTAAAAAGAAACACATATATGCAAGATGCATAAATTTTTACTTAAACGAAGCATTAATTTATTTCAAGCTCAGCTATGGAGTGATTATTATAACAAAACCAAGATATTGGTCCTCCCAGCACTCAGGGTGATTCTCATCCCCATATATTATCCCAGTCTACTGTAAAAAATACTTTCATATTCTGTGGAAGCCCCGAGTCACAGAAGGTTGGAAAACATTCTTGGTAAATAGACCAAGCAAGAACCTAACCAATGTCCATAGAACAAAAGCCAAAAACAGGTTTCATTTAGTACATGTAGCTTGATGTTTGTGAATTATTCCGAGAATTGTGCAGGAAGAAGAGAGAGACTACCTCTTTTAAGTGTAAGGATTCCTAAGTGTAGCCATTATTTTTTTCATATAGACCTTCCTAGAATACATAGTAAGCCAGTAGGGAAATAAGGTGCTCACATAAGGCCTTGATTATATTCTCTTCAAGAATGTTATTAGCAAAATGGGATGAATCAGAATCATCCAAAAAAAGAGGAAGTATGAATATGTGTATAACTGGTATATTTAGATCAGTGCTATTAAATAATAGCATCCGCTCGTTTGGAGAAGTTGAAACTTTAAAATTTTGGTTTTCTCCAATGCAGAATCAGAATGTGAGGCAGTAAAACAGGAGAATGCTCGGCTACAGAACATTGTTGATAACCAGAAGTACTCGGTCGCCGACATTGAGAGAATAAATCACGAAAAAAATGATTTGCAACAAACCATCAATAAATTAACGAAGGACCTAGAGGCCGAACAGCAGCAGTTGTGGAACGAGGAGCTGAAGTACGCCAGGGCCAAAGAAGCGGTAAGTCACGTCATCTCCAGAGCGGCCCCTGGCCGCCCTGACCTTGATGGACGCCTGTCCGGTCAGGAACTCAGCGGAGAAGTTGTACTGACATGGACCGTGACCGTTATTCAGTGCACCCCAATTTCTCACGGTCAAATCTAGACTCTTGTGACAGTGAACCAAGGAGTAAGCAAGAAAGCCTCTCAGCCATGACAGTGATCCCCGTAAATCCCATCCCGCTTCCTCTGTAGGAGAGGAAATGAATCCCCCTCACTTTCCTATCGTTTCTCAAACATTTCTCTGACACTCTGGCATAGAAACAGTACAGACAGCCGTCATCGCGGTGCGAACCTGTAACCCCAGCTGCTCAGAGGGGTCTGGGACACCTGCGAGTTAGGATGAAACACAGCTTGTCAGCGTGGGTGTGCCTGTCGGTGTGGGCGCCAGGCTTACAAGAGTAGAGATGGAAGCTTCACTTTGGGTGTCTCGAGAATCCCACTTCGAAGGCACAAGGAAATTCGTTTCTCACAACGGGTCTCCTCTGGGATCCTCTGTGCCAGTGCGGAGAGGGAGACTCATCCCACCGCGTTTCTGGACGGCCCACTCTGCCTGCGTGTTCCGTGCAGTGGCCATAGAACACCGGAGACTTGTTCTAAACACAGCAGAACTGACGTGGGGAGATAACAGGGACAAACCGCTGCAACCAAGCAGTCGCGTGTACTGTCAAGGTAGAAACCAGGAGGCTAAGGTCCTGCCTTGTGGGTGGAGTGATGTTCTCCGCAAGAGTTCGAGAGCGTGGGTCCCAGACAAGCAATTCTTGGGAGTGCGGGGAGACTTCCCTTAAGGGTAGGGTGGGGTTGAGTACAGCTCTCAGGAGGGTGTGCACCAGAAACATCCATTAGGGGGCTGAGCGCACAACAACACTCAGACGCGGGCCTCTTGAGAATGGGAAACCACGTCTAAGCTTAGGGAGTCGGGGAAAGGAACCCCGCACACTCTCCCTAGTGGTCCATCGGGGAAAATGCTTGAGAACTGGGAAGATACTTCTTGGACTGGGAGTTTACTCACAGTGAATTTACTTGTCCAGACCCCCCGCCCCCCAAAAAAATAACTGGACTCCAGAGGCGGTGAAGGAGAGGTAACATCTGCTACTGAGCACAGATGCCGTGAGGACCCCTATACTTGGGTCGAGGGAGCCACGGAAAAGCACTGGGAGGTGTAAGGTCACCTGAGAAACCCTTAAAGCTGACTCTGAGAAAAAACAGGCGCTCGGGGAAAATGCTTGAGAACTGGGAAGATACTTCTTGGACTGGGAGTTTACTCACAGTGAATTTACTTGTCCAGACCCCCCGCCCCCCAAAAAAATAACTGGACTCCAGAGGCGGTGAAGGAGAGGTAACATCTGCTACTGAGCACAGATGCCGTGAGGACCCCTATACTTGGGTCGAGGGAGCCACGGAAAAGCACTGGGAGGTGTAAGGTCACCTGAGAAACCCTTAAAGCTGACTCTGAGAAAAAACAGGCGCTGATCCCCTCTCCACAAGCTGATTTGGCTGGGATATCAAAAAGCAAAGGATAGGCTGGGAACGGGCAAATTAAAAAAGGACCACCTGTTAGGCTGGTAATGACTGTAGCTGAAACCACGGCCTCTAACTTGGAGGTCTGATGCCTGCCAAGTTCTGTCTCATAGAAGTTCAAAATGTTAGAGACAGCTCTCACAGATGCAAAAATACCTTTCTTTGCCAGAACCCTGTTCAGGGCACCACACCCCGCCTTGTGCCAGCCGGAGTGGCGTCTGGTGGACCACCTGGTGTCGGGTGGACACAGACAGCAGCCCGAGCCTCTAATAAGATGCCCCCAAAAGATAGACTGTGTGTGCGCGGGCCCCCTCCCGCTGACCCCGTCTTATAGCCATAACTGTCAGTAACCCCGCCAGACTAGACTGAGGACCACGTAACGCGGCACCTCGAGTGTGTGAGTCAGGGCCAGTGCCACAGGGTCAGATCCTTCTGGTTGAATCTAACTTGTCTCAACCTAAGGCTACCCCAGCCAACGCCCTAGCTCCCAAAACAGTGTTCCTGAAAGGTAAAATAAAGGTCTTGAGACGGACTAGAGATTAAGACAAGACATACAGCTCGAAATCCCTGGGTAAATCAAATGGGTAAATATTTCAGTACCGGCTCTTAATAAAGTCACTGCTACGCTCGCACCATGGCGGACCACAGACGTGGGCAGTTGCCTTCGCTCTGAGACGGACACGAGTGTCACAGGATGCAGTGCATGGTGGCCCTGTCTCAGGACGAGGACGCCTGGGGAAGTGAGACTTTTGAGAGTGTCGCTGCTGTGAACCAGGCCGTAGAAAATGGACCTGGAGGAGGCCCCTCCCTTCTCCACAGGAAATGTGAGTTACTCCTCTTACCTCCACTTCCGGGGAGAACGATTTTCTTAACCTGGAGGAGGCCTGACTGCCCGCACCCACATCCTAGACGTGACCGGCGGGCCGCACACCTGCTCATTTCTTCCTCTCCCCAGGCCGACGTCTGGCGGTACAGTGGGGAGAGGGACCGCCACAGTGGATTCCCCCAATGGGGCCGGGACACGTGCCTTAGTCTGGCTGGCCATTCCCTTCCCCCTGGCATTCCGTGGGCTCCCAGAACAAGAGGTCCTTATCACACATCTGTTAACTCAATCGGGGTGCCCAGAGGAGTCCCCAGTGAATTTCAGACATGACATAGCCACCAGATTCAAGTCAGTTCTGTTCTGGTGGTCAGCTATTAATAACATTGTAGATTAAATAAACTATACTATAATCAACAAAGGTTTATTAACTATCAGAAAAAAGTGTCAACTTATTATCTTATGATTAAAAAAACCGATTAATATTCAAGAGATTTTAAAACTCAAAAAATAAACCTAAGAATGGGACTGAGGATCCTATAATAAGAGGGAAAGATTGTAAGTGGTAAAAATATTTTAATTGCTACATATTTCATTCACCACTCTAATCAGCTCTTATTCTGAAAATTAGCTTGACGAAGAAGCAGATAAAGACACAAAAGATTCACACCAGAGATAAGGTTCTGGGGTAAGAGACAAATTGCTAGGCAAGTTTTTCTAAATTACTGTCCTGGGAACCCAAAAGGCTAAAAATAACTCTACAAAAAGCAACACAAAGAAAGAAGAAGCGGGAAGGTCGTAACAGTATGGGCTCAGACAGACCGTGGACCCCAGAGGCCAGGCCTCTGGGAGCTGGGGTGACCCCACAAGTCAGCAACGCACAGCCTCTGCAGCCGGTTGTGGGCCGGGTGTCCTTGGGCACTGCTCTTACAAGAGTGGATTAAAGCCTCGCTTTCGCTGCCCAAGTCCAGGTTTTTTGGAGGACAAGTAAATTCATTCCTCACAGAAAGCTTGAGTTTAAAAGGCATTTCTTTTTCCATGGAGAAAAATCGAGACTAGAATATTTCAGACTCAAGCTTAGGCTTGAAATTTTTCACCCTTGTTTTTTTAGTTATGTTTGTTTGTTAGCAAATGTTCTGAAAGCTAAACATCACCAAGAAAAATTCAGCCTCTGTTGCTATAAAAATAATGACTAATTATATCCTATTACCTCCAGCACATTCATGGTACAGTATTTATTACATACATTTGTCACCATCGTTAAAATGAAGCAAGTTGTAGCCGGGCATGGTGGCACACACCTGTAATCCCAGCACTTGGGAGGCTGAGGCAGGAGGATCGCTGTGAATTTGAGACCAGCCTGGGCTACATAGTGAGTTCCGGGTCAGTCTCAACTACATAGTGAGACCCTGTCTCAAAAAAAAAAAAAAAAAAAAATGAAGCAAGTTGTTCAGAGCAGTGGAGACAATACTAGTTTTTTTATTCTGATCACATTGTAAACTACATTATAGGGCCAGGGATTTAGCTCAGTGGCACCACCACCTGCCTTGTAAGCACATAGTCCTGAGTTTGATCCTCAAGTGCCCCCCCAAAAAAATTACGTTATATGCATAATGCAAATAGTGTCTTAGTCATTCAGGATTGAACTGTTAATATTATTAAAAGTCTATTTTACACACCTGCACATGGGATTCTTAACATGAAAAGGATGCCCAGGAGGAGCAGTAAGTGCTTCGTTGTCGGCCCTGTTTTACCATAATTCTGCTTTTCGTGTAGGCCCCGCACAGGAAAGGCGAAAAAAGCCTATGGTCGTGAGCCCAGTCCTTGAACCTAAAATTTGGGGGTTTAGCCCTGGATTTGCTCCTGACTACTTGTGCCCTCAGCCAGCATCCGACCTCTCATAGCCTCCATTTGCTTCTTGGAAAATGAAGTGAGGTTAGATTAAATCAGTGAGTCCAAAATGAGTTATCTCTCAAACTTGTGTGGGAAGGGAAAAGTTATGAATATCTAGACCAGGTGAACTCTCAAATTGAACAAAGTGGAATTCAACGTACTGAAAAGGATAGTGAATTTATTTGGACGGCCAGGATTTTGTTTGGGTTTTGAGGGTTTCCTGTTTGCTGAGATGCGGTCTCAAAGTGTGGCCTCACAGTTGGCGATCCTCCTGCCTCAGCCTCCCAAGTGCTGCAATTACAGGTATGCACCGCTCTGCCCAGCATGGGAAAAACAATTTGTAGTGTAGGTAAGCAGCAGCCCAGGGATGGGCCAGAGCGTTGCAGTGGGGGGAGCACATCAGTGTAAACGTTTCACCCATCACCTCGGTCCTCGGAGCTCCTTGTCGAGAGATGCGACAGGTTCGCCCGTGAGAATGGGCTGTAGAAACCGGAGGCACACGCACGTGCACCACACAACTGCCCTCCCTGTACTTGGCAAGGTAAAGGAGGTGAGCTTTCGAGGTCTTCTTCATGAGCTGGGCCAGGGGAGTGCAGGACGGGAGCAGCTACCCCTGGACTCCTCCGTCGGTGCTCCCTAGAGAGACGCTGTCTCGCGGTACAGCCGCAGAAATTAGTTCTGACTTGCCGGGAGGAGGCTTCCACTCCGTGCTTGAGTGATCTGATGTATTTGAAATTGTTCAATATATACCCTTGCCGTTACACTCCACCCAAGTTAGTCATTTTTACAGCCTAATAACGGCAATGAGTGATTTAAGTATTCAATGCAGGAAGCAATGTAAAGATGCCTAAAATCTGCAAATGTCTCGATTCCGCTTTTAAGCATCTACTGCGCACTAAACACTGTCCTGGGTACCACTGTTTCCCCGGCACTTGCGTTCACATGCGGAGGCGGATGAGCAGTGAGTGCTCTGTGTCCGGCGGTGCTGTGTGCTGTAAAGAAAAATAATGTAAGGGTTTAGGAAAATGGGGGCCATGGGGAAGGAAAGATTTCCCACTGACAGTCTGAGCAGTCCTGAAGGCAGTAAGAACAGGGAATGTAAAATATGTCACGAAAACGTTCTACAGCAATTTAATTAAGGGAGCATTTTGAAACATACATGATTATATTTTATTTAATACAAGTCAAAAATTTTAATTTATGATGAATTATATTTCTCTTAGATATATAATGTATTCTAATTTGATAAAGCAAAAATTTGTTTTTGTGTCATAAAATTTCTGTCTGGCATTTGAGGAAGTAAATTTTAGTTAATATTAATGCCTAAGTATGGACTTTTATTCTAAACTGATTATCAGACAAATAGAACAGTCATATAATGCTTACCAACCAGTTGTAGCCTTTAAGGCATAAACTCAGTGTGATTAAAACCCTTCATTCCACCCTTTTTCAAACTACTAAATGACTAAAAATTGTAACGTTTTGTATTAAATTATGGAAATGCCAGTTGAAAGCCATATGGAATAGGGCTGCTTTATTTTTAACATTTCTTTTTGTATTCTCTCCATACAGATTGAAACACAATTAGCAGAGTATCACAAATTGGCTAGAAAATTGAAGCTTATCCCAAAAGGTGCTGAGAATTCCAAAGGTCATGACTTTGAAATCAAGTTTAATCCTGAAGCTGGTGCCAACTGCCTTGTCAAATACAGGGCGCAAGTTTATGTAAGTAAATTATCTGATTGGTGTCTGAAAAAGTTTAAACTGCAGTACATCAATAGCCCTACTACACAAGGAAATAAAACACTGAACCTTTTTGTCTTCTTTCTTGCTAGTAGAAACCCTGTATTATACCTAACTCTTCAAGTTATAAATCCTTTCTTTATGTCTGCCAGCTTTATCTCTTCAAATATCCAGCAAGAAATTTGACTATTTATAAAACAGATATCAAGACTATACAAATATTGCTAACCTTTTCTCTCAAGATGCTTCTAGTCCCTCATGTAAGAAAAGCATGTGTAAAATAATAAATACCATATATGTGCATCATTAGAAATCTCTACAGGGTCTACAGGCCAAGGATTCAGCTCAGTGGTTCCGCTGCCTTGCCTCAAGCACGAGGGCCCGAGTTCGATCCCTGGTACCGGGAAAAAAAAAGAACAAAGGAAAGAAATCTTCACAAAGTTTAGTAACCAGACCAGCCCTTCCAGGTAGCAGAAAAAGCTCCACAGAGATGGGGACCTGGGATGAACTTTTGGAGGTGAAGTGATTGTGGGGTCTGTGGAAAGAGCCCAGGCACAGGGTGCACAGGAAGGCATGAAGGTAGCGGACCGATAAGGACCAACAGCCAGCAACGGGAGAGCCGTGCCAGAGTGTGAGATAAGACTGAGAAGGCGATGTGAGAAGAAATTTCGGTACTGTGCTAGCACAGCTTCTCAGTTACTAACAGATTTCGTTATGTTTGTGGCCCCCCGTGACAATTTTCCAGCTGCTTATTTTGTGTTAATAGAAGGATGTCAATAAAAGCCAAAAGCCATACATTTCTTCCCTTGAGAAGAAACTCCCTTATTCATTCAGCAAATATTTAACGAGTGCATGTCACGCTCCAGACCAGCTCTGCCGGAGAGAACTACCGAGGTAGCGCTACTGCTACTGCATGGGTTAAATCAGGCTGGACGTCTTTGCCTGCTTTGGTGGACGTGGGGAAGGGCCGGGGATGGAACCGGGGCCTCGCACATGCCGGGCAAGTGTCCACCACTCAGCCGCACGTAAGCATCCACTCGCGTGCTGGACGGTTTCTCACAGGGACCCTTCTGGGTAGCTGGGTAGTTACATCCACTCAGTCAGCGAACAGGTAGGCAGGCAGGTGGTTTCCTCACCACCTGGGACAGCTTCGCATGGCTGATGCAAGGAAGTAATTACCTGGGTCAGATCACGTGAAAGTGATTACCCAGTGCAAAAAGAATGCATATGCTCAGAAAAAGAATCAATAAAGTCCAACTCCAAGAGTTACATATTCGGGGAGAAGTTCTTAAAGAGATGGTAGGAGTTGTCATATCTTTCAGAAAGGAGCAGATGGGCGCCAGGTTTGCAGCTGAGCAGTAGAGCACATGCTACCTTGTGAAGCCCAACTTCGGTCCTCAGCACCAGAAACAAAAAAAAACTTCAGAGTTAAAACTCAATTTCAAAAGATGTTAAAAAAAAAAAAGGAGATACGTGGTCTTTTGGAGAAATGGAACTTGTGGAATCAGAGGTTTTATTTATATTACGTTGTACTAAAAGCCACTAAACTGCACACTTTAAAAGGTTTAATATTAAGTGAAATGTCTTCTAACCCATTTCAGTCTAACCCTCTTTAAATGTGGATTTCAACGCAATGAAAGCAAATGAGAAGAAACAAAGTTTAGTGTTGAAGTAAAGTCAGCAGCCAGATGTGGTTACCGAGTCCTGTGCCAGATAAAAAGGGTGACAGGTGTAGCTCACCGGTAAAGCACTTGCCTAACCTGCACAAGGCCCGAGTTCAGTTCCCAGGAATCAGTAGAACAGAAGGTCAGCGTAACAAAAACAAAGTGTGAAGAAGAGGAGGCCACAGCGACCCCGCAGACCCACCAAAGCCGAGCGTCACCTCCCTACGCCCGGCACCGAGGGCGGTGAAGCCCAGGCGGAGGGCCAGCCTCCGAGAAGACCAGCAAGGCCCAAGCCCCAGCGCAGAAGGGGCCCAGAGGGGGAAGGTGACGGCAGCCAGCCGGGACGAGGACAGCCCTGCCAAACGTGCAAGTCCACACAGACAGGCCCAGAAAGCTGGAGGGGCTGGAGACCCCAAGGGAAGAGTGTGCATTTTGATTACTGTACACTTTGAAATACTATTTTTACCAGTCTTTTATTAAAAATGCAGAATTTTCTTTTCCTTTTCCTTTTCCTTTTTTTTTTTTTTTCCTATGCTGTCAGCACACAGAGCACTTCGCATTTCCTTGTTGCTTTTTTGTTGTCGTTTGTTTTTTGTTTGTTTGTTTTGAGACAGGGTCTCACTGTGTAGTTGAGACTGACCTGGAACTCACAGTGATCCTCCTGCCTCAGCTCCAGAGTGCTGGGATTACAGACATGCGCCACCACGCCCGGCTTCCTTGTTGCTTTTTGGGTGCAGTGCCTCCAAAGCTGGATCCATATGGGGAAATGCCCTCCCCCTGCTGGTGCTGAAACTTCCCCAGGCTCCCAGGAAGGATTTCCAGGCATTGACACACGTGGCCGCCTTTGCACAATGCCTGATAGTGTGGGAAGACTCCATTTTTGTGTCCTCCTCCTCTGCCATCAACAGACCTAACTCCCTGAAGCCCAAAGACCCACCAGGACCTGATCCCAAAGCAGCCTGGCTAGTGACGCTGGGATGGTGTCCACCAAAGAGCCGCGGTCCCTTCTCTAGGTGGCGGATCTTCAGATGGATAATTGTGCTGTTTTCATTTCATTTCCTAAAGTCGGGCTGGCTGTGAAAAGCTGTTCACACCCTGCATATGAAATGTCAGCCCTCACTCTAAACTCTGCTCATTCGGAGCAGCAAGTGTAGGTGTATCCAAGAAGGGAGTTGGAAAGTTGTTGTATTTTGTAACAGTTGTGTGCTCACGTCCTGCCTGAAACATCATGATTGTTTAGGAAAAGTATCTTTAATAAAGCTAGATGCAGTTTAAGAAAAACGAGCAGAAAGTTATGAGACTAAACAAAGACGATTAAAAGAAGTTGATGCATGTGGAGACTGTAACAACAATACAGCTCATGCATGTAAACTGTTTTCCAGAAAATACCACCTTAAACTTCACGTCCTTGCAGAATGCTTGCGTAATATCAGTGAATTTCCAGAATAGAGGAGGAGATCTTGAATTTTGCAAGTATTCGAAGCAAAAAGCAGTTGATCTTCCTCAGTTACAGAAGTTACATTAAAAATGTTGTTTTCTTGTGTGTGGTATCTCAAGATTCAAAATGTCATGACTTTTTCCTCCAGAAATGACTCATCACAGCTGTGTAGAGGCTGCATAAGAAATTTTGTAATTACACATCTTTTGTCAGCCACATTCTTCTGTATTTTATAGGTACCTCTGAAGGAACTCCTAAATGAAAATGAAGAAGAAATTAATAAAGCTCGAAATAAGAAAATGGGTTTGGAGGATACTTTAGAACAAGTAAGTAATGAAACAGACTTTTAAAGATTTCTTAGACAAAATTAAAAATAACTTGTACTTTTTTGACGCTTACAGAATTACATTTTTATTATAATTATGCAAAAGAAAGGTGGCTATAACCTTGAGAGAAATATTTAGAATAATTTAATAAGTAATTTAAACATCTCATGCTTTACCTATCAGTAAAGTGAAGTGGTCTGGAACAAAAGTTCTGTGTGCATGTCTGTCTGTCTGTCTCTGTGCATTTGGAAGAGAAAAATGTCCTCCTTAAAGTAAAATACTTTAATATTTGTTTATATTAAAATAGATTTGAGGTTGCTACCTTGAAAGTAAGTATAAATCATTAACAATTAGTGGCTCTGATAGAGTAAGACGTTTGTTTTTACCAAGTTTTCATTCTGTACCTTGGAATTTCAAGAGGACTTGATGCCTGTAGAATTCCATTTTAAAATTAGTTTTGAGACTCTATCTCAAAAGAAAGAGGGAGAGTGAGTTTTATCACACTATTGTTACTGTAACTTGGGGTTTCCAAAATGTTGGACTATGGAACGAAGGTGAGGCATTAGGACTGCCTTCACAAGTGCCCCATGAGTACGACAATTATTTGAAGTGAAGTCTTTCTTTAACCTGCTTCAGTTAAATTTTGCTTTTTTGCTGAAATTTGCACTAAATCTGGAGATTCTCAAAAAGGTCTGAATTCCAAACAGGGACCTCATTATTGAACATTATCATAGTTACTTGTTCTCATTGCTGAGGCAAAATACCTGACACCCACAAGTTAAAGGATGAAAGGTTTATTCTGGGTCACAGTTTATAGTTGGCTGTTTCCAAGGCAGGGTGGCACGGCAGAGGGGCCTGGCAGAGGAGAAACAGTCCTTGGCAGGCAGGCAGGCAGAAGACAGCAAGCAGCAGTCCTCCTGCCTTCCACCTCCAAACTCTTAACCCTCCAGAAAGTCCCACCTATGAGCCTGTGAGGCTTTGGAGGATGTCTAGACACAAACCGTATTTTTCCAGCTGACTTAAAAGTTTTTAAAGGCTATAGCAGGAGAAGTTGGAGAAAGAAATACTAAAATAACTACTGTAGTCTGGGCCTCATGCTAATGTTCTAAAGATAAATAAAGGCACCCTTCGGGGACTTCCCTTTGGGGCAAGGCTGGAGTGCAGTTATGCTGATTAGATTTGCACGTTTGAAAACCCTTTTGAGCTGTAGGAAAATGTGTCTTAGAAGAGATGTACCTGAAAATGTCAGGAGACTGAGCCAAAGAATTTTTAGTAGAAACAGAGGAAGGGAAATAGGTTTAAGAAATATTTAAAAAGTGAAGCCCAAGGATCGACTAAATGTGCAAACTTGGAGACAAAGAAGTGTTTCTTGAAGAGAAAGAAGTTGTAGGTTTCTGGTGAAGGCAACTAAATGAGCTGCAGTGCTCTCGCCTCGAGGAGGAGAGATGAGAGTAGAGGGTGTCGAGGACGCTGATGTGGAACTTCTGTGGGACAGCCAGGTAGACGTTGCAGTGATGGACTCACAACGCTGGGCGAGTCCTTGGGCGCACAGTAACCGAATCTGGATGTGGGTGGCGTTTCCTCGAACCTAGAGGAAAGTGGCTGAGGATTGAATCCTGAGGAGTAGCACAGAAGGAACTGCCAAAGAAAGGAGATTCTGGAAAAAATACTTGGAAGTGAACAAAATAGTTGGAAGTCAGTCAGTCAGAAGAGAACATGCTATCAAAGCCAAAGTAGGGAAGCGTCTTTAGGAAGGGAGTAATCAGTAACGCCACACACATAAGATGCTGAACCTTTCTGCTTGACAGTTAATTTACCCAAGGAAAGGCATAGGACAAAATAGCAATTGGAAGCGAGGTGTGGAGGAGCGCACGTCTAATCCCAGCCGTTTTGGAGGCTGAGGCCAGAGCTGTTCAAATTCAAGTCCTGCCTGAGCGACCTGGTGAGACGCGGTCTCAAAGTTTAAAATTAAGTAAATAAAAGGGGCTGGGGACAAAACCTAGTGCCAGGGAGTCCATGGGTTTGATCCCTTCTACCACACACACACACACACAAAAAAAAAAGCAATTGGAAATTATAAAGGTTATACATATTTAATAAGTTGGAATAATGAAACTAATCAGTTGAAAAGTATTGAAGAATAATTGCCGAAACTATTCAAGTAAAAGCAGGAAGATGGAAAGTAAGGGACACTCTACTGAGAAGGTAGGGATTTATTTGAATTATGAAATAATATAGTATAAGCAGAGATCTGTTTAAATAAATTTGATGCAATGGATTATAACAACAGAAATCCCAAAGTTGAATCAAAAACTCAAAATACATAAAAATACAGTTGGCTTTCCAAAAAAGATCTAATAGGTGAGTTTTTACAGTTTTCAAATAGAAAAGGTTAAATAATTTCCATGACGTGTGAATCACCATAGAGAATAAAGACCCAAACCATTCATAGGGCTAGGATAGCTTGAATAGTACAAGCTGATAGAAACATCACAAAAGAAGATTAGCTGGGCGTGGTGACTAACACCCACCTGTAGGCCCAGCACTCAGGAGGCGGGAGGCGCAGGCAGGAGGATGACCAAGTTTGAAGCCAGCCTGGACTGCAGAGCAAGACTCCAAATTTAAAAAAGAAAGAAAATTTAAACCAATCATATTTATGAATACAGACATAAAGGTTAAAGTTAAGGGGCCGGGTATTTAGCTCAGTGGTTCAGCTGCCTGCCTCGTGAGTACAAGGAGACCCGAGTTTGATCCCCAGTACCAAAAAAATAATAATAATTTTAAAATAAAGGTTAATGGGGCTGGGGATTTAACTCAGCGGTTCGGTAGCCTGCCTTGCAAGCGCAAGGACCCGAGTTCAATCCCCGGTACCAAAAATAAAGGTTAAAGTTAAGTGTTTGTCACTGAAGTTGACTCAGCAAATACAGTTTTGAGCCCTGTGTTCCCAGACCGCAGTAATCCTGGTGTAGCACTACGCATGCCCTGGGACCCATCATAACATGTGCGTAGTGCGAAGAGAGCACCCTGTGGATTCCCAGACACCCCTAAGATCTGCACGGTTCTCTGTGGAGGGAGGAAGTGCAAGCCGCCCTGAGTTGTGAGGAACAAGTAGGAACCAAGGGAGCAGCGGGACGTGGGAAGAGCCTGGAGAAGCAAGAAGCTCGCTGGGAGGAGCTTGTCTGTGCTTCCCCAGTAGGGGAATTTATTCTCCGGGCGAGGGACCGCTGAGGAGCAGCAAAGGAGAGTAAGCAGGGGGTGGGAAAAAAGTAAGAACCAAGGTATACTATGTAAAGGTACAAACTCCCAGTGATGAATGTCGGCATAGTATGTCTAAAACGTACCGATAAAATAAATCAAAAAAAGAGAATAGTAGTCGCCTGTGTAGGCCAGCAAGCTGACAGTCGTGGCATTTCCAAGAATAGATTAAAGGTGTGTGACACCAGAAACGTGCAAGTAAGAGACAGATGATAGCTGGTCAGTAAATGGCTAGGAACCAAACCACGATTTTATAGTGGAAATGGAGAAAAGAGTCGGGAAGATGGAGGCAGAGCACAGCAGTCCTTTTGTGCAGTTTAAGGAAGAGAAATCAAAGGTCCAGGCGGCCGGGCGTGGCGGTGCGCAGCCTATCAGTGCCGTGCACCTCCCGGACTGCTCGGTGTTGGACCCCAGAGCTGCCAGATTTCGGGCTGGGAAAGCGTTTGGCGTAAGAAGCCGGGTCTGATGGCTCGCACTTGTAGTCCTAGTGCTCTGGGGAGGCTTGAGACACAAGGGTCAGAACTTCAGGGCAGCCTAGGCAACTGAGTGAGATGCCGTCTCAGGAAATAAACAGGGCTGAGTTTACAAGTGGACTAGAGCACCCCTTGGCTGCCTTTATCCCCAATTTTTTAAAAAAAAATTTTTTAAGACCTTCAGTTTTGATTTCAAATGATCTCAGAGCTCAAACTGTAGCACAGTTAACTGTGGTTACTTTATTCCTCTTTGGAAGAATGCATCGCTATAGCCAAATAGCAGGTATTACCCAGTAAAATTAATATAAACACTTCTTTAACATGCAAATGGAAACCTAAATAACTAAAGTCTAATGAAAATAGAGCTAATGAACAAAAAGTCTAATGAAGCTAGGAAAGGAAAACATTCCATACTTATGAATAAATTGGTAATCACAATATTAATAACAAGCACATAAAATATGAGAGCTTATAAGGCACTACCACAGATACCAGTGGAAAAACATATTTGGATTCTTACTTTAAAGTTTCTTTGAAATTAATCCCTCTTTAAGGAATAATAAAATTTTTAGACAAATGATAGGTTAGACAGAGTCTCTAAAAGGACCAGAAGAAATAACATGGTTCAGTTAGTTAATCAACCATTAAAAGTTCAGTAACTTGTTAAAACTGCTCTGATGTGTAGTTATGATTCCTCACCCAAAGTTTCTTTACCCCCAGTTGAATACAATGATAACGGAAAGCAGGAGAAGCGTGAGGACCCTGAAGGAGGAAGTTCAGAAGCTGGACGACCTGTACCAACAGAAAGTCAAGGTGAGGGGCCGGGGATTTGGCTCAGGGATTCCGCCGCCTGCCTCGCAAGCGCAAGGATCCAAGTTTGATCCCAGGTACCAAAAAAAAAAAAGTCAACGTGGGAGTGTTGCCTGTGGTAGACCAGACACATTGAAAGTGGAGCTTTCAGCAGTATTGGATACCTCGTGCTTTAATTTTTTAGTTTAGTCTCCTATGCCAAGGTTTATTGTAAGGAATTACTGTGCTTTATTTCGTCTTTTAAAGGATTTTTTCACCGATCAGGCCCATTTCACCATAGAACACTTTCTGTTCTGTTGTCTCATACTCCGTGTTCAGTACTGGTACAGGACTCGGTGTCCTGGGAAGACGGTTTTCAAACACCTTTCTGCCTTCCTATAGTGATTCATATGTTGCACACTCCCAAAGCTTGAGTCCCCAGCAAGGTCTTCTGTGTGTGTGATTGCGAACTGGCCGGCCTGGCCAAGTTCCAAAGACCACTCACATGAACTCTAGCAGGTGGGGAAGAGAGTAAGATTGTTTCTCCACCCCTCATTCCACTGTCCTACATTTTTACTGCTACACCACTCTATCTGACATTTTGCTTAGAAAAGTATTCGGATGACTCAATTCATTACCACAATTGACGTGAAAATTTCACTGCATCATTATTTTTACTTCGTTATGCCAACAAAGTATCAGGAACTGCAAACTTCTTTCTTGACCTCTGTTACATTTAGGTCTTAAACATTTTGTTAGCAGTGTGAAATGTATAGAAAATATACCACAATGTCACACTTGGTGATCATTTTCAGTTCATCAGATATCCTCATGAGAAGCCTTGAGTTCATTTTCTGAAGCAATTAAATGAGTTTATGATTCTCACCTATTTCATCTTCACAGACATAGAAATTGGTGAATTAGGGCTGCTTTGCTTGTGCCTAGTCAGTGCAAAACAATGATTTAGATTAATTCGTGCTCAGGAAAAAAATTAAATTATCATAATTTCCTGTAAGTCAGACCTGGAAATATTGCTACAGAAAACGCCACCCAGGCCTCTTGCTAGGGCATCGTTTGTGCTTGTGACACAGAACTCCCAAAGGAGCATTTAAAGTCTCCACGTGAAAAGCAGTACGCCTGGGATTACAAATGACGCAGCGTGACCTTTCAGAGGGCGTCCCATAATTTCCTTCCACCCTCCTTGAGTACGTAAAATTCGAACGTCACAAGCATGACCGTGACTTTCCCCTGCTAGGAAGCTGAGGAAGAGGATGAGAAATGTGCCAGTGAGCTCGAGTCCTTGGAGAAGCACAAGCACCTGCTGGAGAGCGCGGTCAACGAAGGCCTGAGCGAGGCCGTGAACGAGCTGGACGCCGTGCAGCGGGAGTGAGTTTCCCCGCCACGAGCCGTGGCTTCCTACAGTTTCTGATGACCCAGATCTCATTTTCCCTACACCTTCAGTAGAACAGTTTAAAACCTGAAGCGCACCCTGCCACTGTTACAGTCCGCCCACCAAGAAATCGTTCGTCTTACATCTAATCCAGAAATGGCTTTTAATCCCTGAGACAGCATGTGATTTTAAATCAATTTAAATAACTGACTACTGGATGGTAAATTTTCATAAACCCCACTAGGCTTCTCATATATTCTAGTTATATTTCCTAGAAGTTAGGATTATTCTATATCAAAATGTGATTACGCTATAAATCACCGCCTACCGTAACAGCATTTGCCTTACTAATAAATAAGTGCCACACTTTGCAGAATAATGCAGTAAAAAAAAATCACAGGACTCGTGGGAAGATTGGTGTTGGGGCGTAATCCTCAAAAAGTCCGTCAAAGACGCACATAAAGGGTGAGAACCTAGTCAAATGTTAGCTATGCACACATCAAATGGTTAAGATAAGCATAAGTGCCGTAGTAAATGTGGCGTCTCTCACCTTAGACATACCCTCGGTCTGCGCCGGTAAGGGGGCCCCTGTGAGTTTCTGTGCAGAGGTGGAGGGAGGGCACAGACACGTGAGGTGCGTTCTCACACTCTCGTAACCCTCTGTCTGTTTTCTGCATTCACCAAGGAAGAAACTGGCATCACGAAAGTTGCATTGTGCTGAGTACTACACTGTGGTCATGTCACTTCTTGATTTTTGTAATTTACATAGAAAAAATTGTGGCCAAACTCTAATAACGCTAGCTGAAAATGGTGGCATCCTTTCTTTAAAAAGTACTCTGCCTTTGTATAACTCTCTTGTGAGACTTATGTAAAGTCAACATACTGAATAATTCATAGTCTTCTATGGACAGGTAGATAAATATATACACTTTGTACAAGTCTTACAAGGTCCTCAACTGAAAATTGTTTACATTGAAGTTACAAATGTAAGCTTTAGGGAGTCACCCCTTTTCATTTCTTTATTTGTAGTGTAGGGTTAAAAAAAACTCAATGATGGTTTATTTGATCTCCAATTTGTTTTGGATTTGAATAAAGGTAAGATTTCTATTCATCATACTCTCAAAATTTTTTCTTGTGACCCCATGGTAATAGGTAAGACAACTGGGGTCTGGGGATATAACCCAGATAGAGAGCTCTTGCCTAGAATGCGGGAGACCCTGACTCAATCCCCAGCAACCCCCAAAAAAGTAGAGGTATAACATTCTATGTTAAAGCAGGAGGTTTTGGTGCTGTTTGGCTTTAGCACTTGCAAAGTGTGTTGGAAAATGTTATTTCTATGTCAGTGATTGGAAACTGGCCCTCTGTGAATTATTTGTATACTAAGCAGTACATAGACCAATCACAGCTTGGCTTTATTGAATGTGGAAATAGCACCTGAGGTCATATATTAATATAATAATTTATTGTCTAGGCAACTTAAAGAGTGTTTATTCCACAGGTACCAACTAGTGGCACAAACCACAACTGAAGAAAGAAGGAAAGTGGGAAATAATTTACAGCGTCTTCTAGAGATGGTTGCCATGCATGTAGGGTCCGTGGAGGTAAGTGAACATCTTTCCTGTATTCTAAGAAAGGTTTTTAAATCTTTGATGTATTTCTGCTTTGTGTCTATAGAAATTAAATGATAAATTTTATTTCTATTGAAATCATCTAATAAAAATTTATCAGAAGACTCCCGTTTCTGTGGTAAGGGGCAGAACAGGTGCATTTTATAAAATAATCCGTGTTGCTCATATAAACAACACACAGTGACTTTTTACATCCGCAGTGTATAATGGTGTTCTCTGTACTGAAAGCGCATTAGTACATGTAGGGTTTCATTAAGATTAAGATGAAAGTGGGCCGGGGATTTAGCTCAGCGGTTCGGTGGCCTGCCTTGCAAGCTCAAGGACCCGAGTTCAATCCCCGGTACCAAAAAAAAGATTAAGATGAAAGGGCCAGGGGCTTAGTTCAGTGGTGCCACACCTGCCTGGCAAGCACAAGGTCCTGAGTTCAATCCCCAGTACCCAAAAAAAAAGATTAACATGAAAGAGCATCAGTTGTTTTTCCTTTCTTTAATTTTATTTAAACATCAAACCAAGTATTCCTGAAACAAGAAGGTTGTTTAACCTTGTCCTTCTCACATAGCCACATAGCTAAAAAGATCAGCAATAAAATTGTTCCTCCAACTTAGTTTTTCTTC
>NW_022900942.1:62134372-62154346 GCF_012274545.1 Fukomys damarensis
TTTCTTTTCTTTTTTTTTTTTTTTGGTACTGGGGATTGAACCTGGGACCTTGGGCTTACAAGGCAGGCGGTGGCACCACTGAGCTAAATCCCTGGCCCTCCAACTTTTTGTACAGAGCCCCTACAACTAGCTGAGCATAGTGGCACATGACTATAATCCCAGTAGTCTGGGAGATGAGGCAGAAGGATCACGAGTTCAAGCCCAACTTGAGCAATTTAGCAGCTTAGCTTACCTTATCTCAAAATGAAAAATAAGAAAAGGGTGGGGATGTAGCTCAGTGCAAAGGCCCTAGGGTCAGTTCCCAGTACTAGCCCCCAAAGAGAATATTCTTTTTATTTCTGTTCTTAACTTACAAATATTTTACTCTTATTTGTAAATTTCACACTTTTCACAAAATGTATGTTTTTACATTAATTATCGCTTATTGTTTTCACTAGAAACATCTTGAGGAACAGATTACTAAAGTTGATAGAGAGTACGAAGAGTGCATGTCAGAAGATCTTTTGGAAAATATTAGAGAGATAGCAGAAAAATATAAGAAGAATGCCACTCTCCTTAAGGCTTCTGATGAATGAAGATAAAATGTTGAGGGCCGGGGATGTAGCTCAGTGGTTCCACCGCCTGCCTCGCAAGCGCAAGTTCCTGAGTTCGTTCCATCCCTGGTACCAAAAAAGAAAAAAGAAAAAGTTGATTATCTTGTATATTTTATAAATCTAGTTCTTTAACTGAAAATATATGTATATATATATAGCCTGGAATTATGATAGCCTGTTAGATTATTTTTAGCTATGAAAGAGCAGTTATATGTGAACCTACAGTTAATAAAACTGCATGAGTAAAGTATGTTTTCTTCCTCTCATTTCTTTGCCTAACTTGAGAAGCCCACCAGAGCCCAGGCAGTGGGCCGCGTGTACTCGTTCACGGGTGTCTGACCTCTTTCACCTGCAGCAGAGCCGAGTGCCTGCAATAGCAGCCATGTGGTCTACACAGCCTACATGTTTCCTCCAACTCCTTTCTCGGAGAAGATTGCTGATCACTTGTGTAAATACAAAGGACGGTGCCATCTTCACTCTGAAGCAGAAGAATACAGAATGTGAGAATCAGAGGAAACGATGAAATCGTCAATCTCAACCCCCGAATTTTAGAGATGATAATTCGTTCCTAGAGAATTCCAGTTCACCTCCAGTCACATCTGGAAGAAGCAACCCTGGAAATTGGAACTGATGCACAGTCTTGAATTCAACCCCAGGGGCGTTTAAGAAGCAGCTCCTGGGGCACATTACAGCCTTGGTAGGAACAGGCGCAGCACCTCCAGGATCGACCTGAGCAGACCGAAGGGGCCAACAAGCTACCCTGCAGGCAGTCGGGCCCCTGGTGCACCCCTCTTTTCGTTTTCACCTATGGAAACAGCATCCCGCACGATTAGCTGAAGGGGAAAGAATAACCCAAGCTTGGTTTACAGGTGGGGTTTGGCAGGGACACAGCCAGACTGAGAGATGGCTCTGTAACCCCGGTCCGGGGAAGATCTTCCGGATGGGCAGTGCGGCGCAGAGCACACAGTCGCCCACTTGTTGAATGGTCTGAGATAAGAACACATTCGGATTTCCAAGCAGTGGCCAATGGCTTGGCCCTCGGGCCAGGGTCCTGAACACAATGGGTACTGGAAGGAAACAAAGTTCTCTGGTAGAGCCAAGTGGCCAAACACCTGCGGTGGGCACAGACCTTTTGTGTCATGTGTTAAACACCTGAAAATATCTACAGCGAAAGAGACACAAAATCGCTCAGCCAACTGAAGTAGAACTGGTGAAGAGCACCCGAGGGGCTGTTAGAAATAGAAGTCTTGTATAGGTCCAATCACAGGGACTCCGACTTACCAAGATTGACCTGGTTACTGCAACTCCGTTTTCATCCTGTCAGCAACAGACACCACCACAGCCTCTGATACAGAGCCATCCCTTGAGAACCACTGGCCACGTGGTGGCAGGTGGGCTCCGAGACACCTGTTCTGTCCTAATAGGCCCAGCACTTTATCCTCACGTGGATAGACCCCTATTCTGGGAAAAGAAAACATGCCAAAAATGTGGGATAATACTAGGGTAGAACCCAGAGGAAGATTCATAGCTTTAAATACATTTGAAACAAGAAACTAAGAATCTAAAAATGGAAGGGAGGAAATAAGTTCAAACAAAGTAGGGGTTCATGAATGAAAAATAAGCAAAATTTTATCAGTAAGAAAACAAGTTTAAGAACTAATAGATCAGATGCTTTTGCTGCCTACAGTTTCTCACCACTCACTATCTTCAGGAATGAGCCCAAACAGGAGTACATCTGTCTTGTGTTCAGATCCTCTGAAGATGTTTTGGGTCACAGCACCAGATAAGCCCAAATGGTAGCTGAGAGTGAGATGAATTTCAAATGGAAGGTAGAGGAGAGAAAGGACGGGTACCAGCTCGAGCACCCAGAACCTGCAGCAAGTACACACTCATTCTTTTCACCGGCCTCATGTTCCCTCAGGAAGACACAGCCATGTGGACCATGAAAGAGTTGTGCCCTGAGCCTGTGTGAAGAGGAGGATATGTGCTGTGAATATGGCGGTGAGGATGTGACACAGACCTCCTGCTACAGGGAGGGGAGTGGCTTCAGCCCGGGAATCCCCTACCGCCTTCCCGCACCGTCTCAGGCCCCCGCCATCTTGGAAGCTTCCAACAAGCCTCTCTCCTTCCCTTGGCTGCCATGTGGTCTGGGCTTGCTCACCCTTCCTCAGCTGCCTCCCTACTTCCTTTCTCTCAGCCTTTTCCCTCCATAAAATCCTTGCACACTGACCCCACCTTGGCACTCACCATTTATAAACAAAATGGGGAACACCCTTTATGATGTGGAGTCTTCCTGACCCCCCCAAAAAAAGCATGGCATATTTTCCTTTTGTTGGGTTTGTAAACATTTCACAAACATCTTGCATATTTTTAAGTTTCTTTCTAGACATCCTTCTGTTGCTATTTTGAATGGGTCTTTGCTTCCATTTTATTTCCTATCTGGTTGTGACTTGTATATATCAAAGGTAATGATTTCTGCATATTTATCTGATTTGTCACAAACTTAATGAATCTTATTTTTCAGTAGTTTTATTGAAGTTGCTGAGTTTGTTCAGTTATAATTCCTGCAAATAATACTCATTTCATTTATGTCTTTACTTACACTTCTAATTGCCTTCTTTTGTCTGTGTTGCCAATAAATCAAATATAATATGTATTAAGTAATCATTGTGAGAGTGGCCATCTGGACATTTTCCTAATTGTAATGGCGATGCCATGAGTGTTTTGCTATTCATCATGATGCCAGCTTTTGTATTGTCATATTTCGGAAGTACTCATTTTTTCTCATTACAGTTGCTGGATTTCATCAAATGACTTTTAAGTATCTATGACATTGATATATGATTTTTCTCCTAATATTTTGATATGATTATTTTCTTAACATATACATGGTCTTGCATTGATTGGTAGAAAATATCACACTTGGTCTTGGAGTGTTTTTCTTTTTTCAGGGATGAGGTAGCCCCATCTTGCCCAAGCTGGCCTACAGTGGCTATTCCAGGTGTGCGTCCACCCTGATACCTAGGCCAACACCTAATGAACACAGCCCCGACTCCTGGGCCCAGAGATCCTCCTGCCTCTGTCTCCTGAGTAGCTGGACAAGAGGTTCACAACACTCCTAATGGATACATTTTTTCTTTTCTTTTCTTTTAATATGCTGTGGGATTCTGTTAACCTTTTGAGATTTTAGTTTTTGTATTAATAGTCATGAATGAGCTTGGTGTAGTATGTTCCATAGTTTTAGTTTCTGTCAGGTTTTCGAATCATTTCAAATAAAGAAGTTAGACATTTTCCTTTTTACAGTGTCTTGGGAATGATATAAAAGTGTTAGCTTTTCACGTTTGGTAAGATTCCCACCTGAGTGGCTGCTTTTTGTGGGTGTAGTGCTTTGCTAGTTTCACCTGGTTCTTCTATACAATCCTGCTCATGCTTGTGTTTCTAATCTCTCCTGTAAATCCAGTAAATTATATTATCTTAGACGTTTTCCTACCTGATCCAGTTTTTCACAGAATTGAAGAGTTTTTGTCTTCTTTTATCCATTTACCCATAAAACAATAATTTGTATAAATTACTAAAATTTATATAAATTATTACAATTTTTAAATTAATTTTTGCATGTTTGAACTATCTTCATTTCCTGGAATCAAATAGCCAATGTTTCCCTGTTAAATTCATTGTTAATATTTCCTTTTATTTTCTCAATCATTAAGAATTTGGCAAAAAAAAAAAAAAGAATTTGGCTTTTTTTCCTTACTAATTAACTCCTGCTTTGCTTGAATTTATTTTGTCATGATTTTTCCCCTGATTTCTCCATGATTTTTGGAGTCAGAGTATCTTCATTATTTTCTCGTTGCTGAGACAGAATAGCTGACACGGAAAGTGAACGGGGCAAAGGTTATTTAGCTCAGTTTGTAGAGGTTTCCGTCCTCGATCGGCTGGCCCCGGGGCAAGGTGGCTTGCACAGGGGTGTGGCAGAGAACAGTTCAGGGTGCCCACAAGGTAGCAAAAAACAAGAACAAAAAAAAAGTTAACAGCATTTTTCTGTCCCTCTTATCTTATCTAGACTATTTAAAACATAGCGCTCACACCCTCAGTCCTAGGGCCCTTAAGCCTAATATTATACCATAAATCAGTTTTAGCCTCACACCCTCGAAGCAGATTGCTGATGAGTGGGGAAACCGAGAGGTAAAGTTCACGTTCTCGCCGTGAACAGCAAAGTTCTTTAGCAAACCGCAGGACCTGAATACAGCAGTCTGACTTCGGAACCTCAGTTCCCAACTGTTCCATCCCGCTGGCTCCCTAGGTGCGCATTACTTTGTCCCTACGTGATCTCACCTGGGGCCGGGCTAATCAGTTGGAGAACAACCTGAAATCAATAAAAAGCATCATGAGGACAAGGGAGATTGCGAAGCGCCCCGCAAGATGTCCAGGAAGTCGCTAGGGAAGAAGCTGAGGAATCGTTCAGAGTGGCGACCCCAGAGGATACAGGAACTGCGCGAAGTTTGGCCCCGGGTTGGTGTGCTGGGGGTGGGCAGGAGAGTGGTTCAGAGCGAGGTTCAGAGCAAGCAACTGAGGGAGCCGAGCCGGGGCCAAGTGGCACCAACATCGCCTATCAAGGTCAGGAGCGCGGAATCGTTTCTCTTCCGCAGAGCTGCTCACTTCTAAGCGGGGAGAGACATCAGGTCTGAAGCAGAAGGTGCCCCCACCATACCCTAGCTGGGCTCGGATCCAAAAGGGGAACACCCCACACGCACAGAAACATTCGACTGCTCATGAAGGCGAGGTGACCGCTCCCTGGTGGCGGACGGGTCCCCCCACAGATCTCTGAACCCCGCAGACAGGGGAAAGACATGGACAGTGGAGAAGCCAGTCTGCTCACTAGCGGAAGTGAGTTTCGCTTAGGAGCTTCGGGTGCTGTGTCTAAAACAGCACACGGCCGACCCACTGTGGGGTCCTAGCAGAGGGTTGGGACAGTGGGGGAAACTACTCCGAATTATCTCAGCCTCAGCAGTAGAAAGTGTCTACTCGAGGGAAGTACAGAAAAGTTATCTGCCAGGGCCGGTGAGAGAAGTGCTTTGCTCAAGATGAAGAATGCAAAACTCCACCACCAGGAGAAAAGCAGAGTGGCTGTCGAATGGACGCCCTGGGCACCTGCCAGCCTTGGAGCAGGATGAGAGCGGGCCTCCGACAGCTGGTTTCCCGGGCATCTGGAGGGTCATGATCCACGTCCTTTTGCCTAGAAAAGAATTCCAGATGTGCTCTCGCCCTGCTCCCTCAGGCCTGAAACACAATACCCAGCACCCACAATTTAAGGGACAAGAGGTTTAATTTGCCTCACATTGTGTAGAGGTTGCAGCCACCGTGCAGGATGGCGTGGCAGAGAACTGCTCGCAGCAGGGCAGGCAGGAAGCCCAGAGAAATGAAAGGAGGAAGACAGACCCTTCCAGGCCACGCCCCGGGACCCCCTCCCAAGTCCCCTTTATCTACGCTCCACTGACCAATCATGACGTCCACTCACCCGCCCAGAACCCCACCTAAGACCCCGTGGGGCTTTGGGCGACACCCAAGTACAACAGTAACAATGTGCGATGGAGTCGGCTGTGGAGACGGCAAAGGCTGTTGGCTCTGACATCAGGGGAACCCCCACCCCCATGGTAGGAGGTGAGCAAGGAGCAGCTACCGAGAGCAGCAAAGCCAAATGCTCTCAACCTGTGTGTGAAGAGGCGAGACCGGCAAGGGGAGAACTGGGAACAGCCTGCCCTCGTGACTTTCCTGAGGGAAACTTCTGGGCAAAGAGCTATGGGACAGTCACTGCGAAAGCTGAAGAAGCTACTCAGAGATGGCAGAAGCCAGATCACAGGCCCTTCCTGCAGTCGCGGGCTCCCCAGGCGAGGAGAGGCTTATTACAGGGGCTGGACTGTATGCGGCTGACTCTGAAAAGGGATTGGCCGTCATCTTTTGCAGCTGTAGGGCATGCTGTCTTACGATTGGCTGGAAACATTGTTCCGCCGCCTTCTCTGTGCCCTGTGACACCACTTATCGGTCTGGCCATCAGCAGACTCTCAAGCCTCAGGTAATTAAAGCTGCTTCTTGGCAGTCTCAGAAGCATTATAGCTCTGGGGCGCAGCCCGTGACAAATTTCACTAAGGAGGAGGAAAATTCAAACAGTAACTTGGAACTGGAGGCCCTGGTGCAGTATCGGAGGTGAATTTTCCCTTGGTGACTCATTCATTATTTCCTGCACATCCATGGAAGCTCTCTCCTGGGAGAAGAGGCAGAGACGCAGGAAGAGAAGAACACAGTCTCACCGGTACTAGAAACGTGCGCTTCCCTTCCCGTTATGGTTGGCCGTGAGCTAGAACACCGGCACGACTCTAGCCTGTACCGGAAGCAGTCTTTCTCTCCGGCGTCCAAAGCTGGAAACAATACACTATTTACTATAAACTTCCCCGTGTGTGCACTTCTGACTCTGCTTTAACGTCTTTATTTTTTGTAAAGCCTTTCTTCATGTCTAGATCACAGAAACAGGAGGGCCACACCCAACAGCCAAGGGAGGCAGGAAACATCCACAAGACAGGCACAAAAACATGCAGACGGACAGTGTGTGTGCATTGCTCCAACTCTCCTGCACACAGAAGTCTGTTTCACACACATCTGGCAGTGGGTGGGGATGCTCTGTTCTCCTTGCCTGGCAAGGTTAGGGTTTTTTGTTGTTGGGTCGTTTTTTTGTTTTGTTTTGTTTTTTTAATCTCTGTGAGTATCCTGTTTCCTGCAGAGAAGAATTTCTTTTCTAGATGGCGTTTTAGGCACAGCAGGAGCTGAGCCCCACGGGACAGCAGAGGGCCAGTTACAGGAGTCACGAGCACTGCAAGCTGGAGGAGGGCTGTGAAAAGGGACTGGAGCAGGCTCGGCAAGGATTGGCCGGCGGTAAGTATTGATGGGAGCATTTAGAACTGAAAAAAATACAAGCTGGGCACAGTAGCATGTGCCTATAATCCCAGCCCTCTGGAGGCAGAAAGATCACAAGTTCAAGACCACCCTGGGCAAGTTAGTGACTTAGTGAGACCCTATCTTTAAAAAAAGGGCTGGGGGAGCCAAGGATTTAGCTCAGTAGTTCTGCCGCCTGCCTCTCAAGCACAAGGTCCTGAGTTCAATCCCCGGTACCAAAAAAACAACAAAAAATAAAAAATAAAAAAAAGGGCTGGGGATATAGCTCAGCCTGGGAAGTGTGAGGGCCTGAGTTTGACTCCTGGTACCACAAAGAAAGAAAAGACTTAGGAATATAGCTTAGTGTGAAGGCCTTGACTTCAATCCCCACTGCTCCCCCCTACAGCCACACACATGCAAACTAAACTAAAAAGATACCCTTTAAGGAACATGAAAAAATAAACACTGTCATTTTTTATAATTCCTGTGGTTATATACAATGAAATGACCTACATGTTCCACTATCTGTCCATTTCTCCTCTCTTTCTCCTCCTCTTCTTTCTTTTTAAGACACTGTAGCACAGGCTGGTCTCAAATTCATGGTCTTCCGGCACCAGCCAGGATGACAGGCATGAGTCACCACACCTATCTCGTGCATCTCCTTCAAATGCTGTGTTTTCGTTGTGTATCAGGCCGACTTCCTGTAAGGAAGGGTGTTTCGTGGCCAGTTTCCAGGGAACAGATCAGTTCTCCGTTAGGAAAGTGAAACCTAGATGAGAAATAGAAACGTAATGCATCCATTTCCTCCTGGGCTTCCTCTCAGCACCCTATTTGACACAACTCAGACCCGAGTGGGGCTGCTACGGACTGTTAGGGGAAGATCGTCTCTGTCCATTGGGAGGGAAGGGCTACAGGCTGCAAATAGTCAGGTGCATTTTAAAAATGTATTTATTTATTTATTCTGGTACTGGGGATCGAACTCAGGACCTCTCACTTGCAAGGAGGCAGACAGCAGAACTACTGAGTTCAATCCCCAGCCCCCAGAAGCCTTTTGTGAATCAGATTGCTTATGTGTTCTTCTTTCAAAATAGGATCTTTTGAGCTCCATTGTCAGTTCACAGCAAAATTAAAAGAAAGGCACAGAGATTTCCCACTAATATCTGGGGCCTGCATCTGCCCAATCTTCCTCTTTAATACGCTGGGAGGCTGAGGCAGGAGGATCGCAAGTTCCAGTCCAGCCTGGGTGACTTATTGAGACCCTGTCTTAAAATAAAAAACAATAAAAGATCTGGGAATTTAAGCATGTGATATTTAGCCTGTATCTGGTAGAATCCCATGGACACTGCCTCATACTTGACCAATTCAAAGTATCTGGGCTGAACCTAGGATCTATAAACACATACAACAGGTGGTTCTTACTCCTGCTGCCATCAGAACACCACAATGGGATCCCAGCTGTGCTGTGCAAATGGAGAGGGGTCAGTGTTCCTGACAGAGCAGGTTACCCACACCAGGAGCGGACAGTGACAAAAGCCTTGGGGAGGACCAGGTGGGTCCCACTATTCCTCAGAGCCGCGCCGACCATGCGGCACCCTTAGTCCAACATCATAAGATCTGGGGTTTCCTGTCGACTTCTCTCTTTGGGAGAGGCCCAGAGATGCTTGTCTGCTGTTTCCCACACGATGAAGCCCGAGGATGTGAAATCTCTAAGAAGCTATCTTTGCCCAAGATAGGACCTAGGTTCCACCTTCTCCGAGTACAGGAGACCCCCAATTTAGGATGATTCCCCTCCCCAACCAGCTGGGGCTGCAGATGCTGGCAGCTGGATCCCCTCTCTGAGTGCTGGGTGTTAGCTGTAGGAGGAAGAAGCCAGGACTGCACCGCACTGCTGAGCTGTGCTGTTTGGGAAGTCAGCTGAATCAAGAGCATTCTTAACGTTTTCATTTTTGTAAGGTTTGCTGCAACAGAACCCATCCTACGACCAGAGCAGCTGTGCTGGTAAGCTTCCTCACCAGCCTTTCACTGGGAGCTGAATCAAAGGTTGGAAATTACCGACCTCCTGAGGTCTGCAGCTGCGGAACCGAAACGGTCCATGACCCCCACCCATTCCCACCCCAGGGCTCTGTGTGGTGAATCCCATCCTTTCCTTCCCTCCAATGCTTGTTTCAGTAATAATCTCTTGGAAAGCAAGAGCGAAACTTCATTCTGCTGCCGGTACAGTTACGCGCACATCACATGCTACAGGAAGCAACAGAATCAAGCAATAAAATAAAGCTTTCTTAGAAGAACTCAAAAATAACTTCCTGACTGATCCCGTCTCCAAAATCATAAACCCTAGAAATTCCCAGTGAACCTAAACACTCTGAACAATGTCTTCCCTGTCTTTTGATTTTAGGTTGTTGTTTTTTTCTTCTCCTTGAGACAGGGTTTTGCTAAATTCCCCAGGCTGGCCTTGAACTTTCAACCTTCCTGCCTCAGCTTCCTCATAGCTGGTGTTACAGTTCTAAATTGCTACAGTTCTAAACTGCTACTGTGATTCCTGATTTTTGATATCCTGATGTCTGAATAGTGAATGGTCTTTGTAACTATGACAGCTGTCTTAGTTACTTTTCATGTTCCTGAGGCAAAATGCTCGATACCCAAAATTAAAGGAGGAGAGGTTTATTTAGCTCCCAGTTTGTAGAGGTTCAGTCAATAATCAGCTGATTCCAAGGCAGGGTGGCCTGGCAGAGGGGCGTGGAAGAGGAGAAACATTGCATGGTGTGCAGAGGTATGACCACAGCTCTTGCTGCCACTTTTATCTAACCCAGGCTACTTGTGGCAGGCAGCACTCACACCCTTCATCCCAGTGCCCTTGAGCCTAGCACTGCACCAGGAATCAATCCCAGCATCACAGACTCTAGATCCAGCTGCCTCTGAAAAAGTCCCACCTATGACTACATGAGGCTCTGGGGGGACATGAGCCATATAAAAGCCTTGCAACAAAATTGCTTCCCCCCAACATTATGAACCTGATATGAAATTGATCCCCTTGGCAATTTTGCCTTTTTTATCCTCTAAATATTTTTGTTTTAGGCCAGGGATTCAGCTCAGTGGTGCTGCTGCCTGCCTCACATGCTCAAGGTCCCATGTTCTCTAGTACAAAAAAAAAAAGGCAGCAAAATAAATAAATATATACATATACATATATATAAAATATATATATGTTTGTGTTTTCAATTCACTGAGCTAGTTTCTTCAGAAAACAGTCTGACACACTTACTCTGATAACAAGTGCAATTTCTCCTTTTTTGAGAGTGGGATTAATTTCATTCTATTACAATTATTTATGTTGTAATGGAAAAATTATAAATATTGTGCTGTACAATATATTTTAAAATATAGGTACATCGTGGAATGCCTAAATTGAGTTATTAACATTTGTATGACCCCATACACTTACCATTTTGTGATGAGGACACAAATTTATTCTTTAAAATTTTTTCTATTTTTAGCCTACATGGTATCACACACCTATAATCCCAGCTATCTGGAGGCTGAGGCAGGAGTATCTCAAGTTCTAAACCAGTCTGAGCTACATAGTGACCAGTCTCAAAACACCAAAAGAAAAGGAAACAACAATAACAATATATACACATATATATATGCACATTCTTCTCTGTCTTTTCTTTTTAACTTAAAAACCTTTTCCTCATTTGTGCAAAGATAAATAGGATTTCAAGGGCCAAAATTAAATAAATGAAAATTTTCATATAGAACCATTTCAAATGATAAATTTCCTGTAATTAATTTCTTAAATAATTCTGAATTCTAGACTATTAAAAAAGAAATTGAGAAAAAACTTAAATCCTGTTTATACATTGCATTGGTCACCCCTCTGCTGCTGGGACCAAAGGCGGGGGAATTAAAGACTACACCACATTGTTGAGCACCATTTTGCCCTGGCTCTAGGGGATCCGTTTCTTCACTCTCCTCGTTGAGTGAGGTCCCACGTTGGCCTCTTCATGCTCACGACTGCAGGAGAATACCCAGGCTGGTCCCAGGGCCAGGGCGGGCCCTCTCCGGTGTGTTCTGCAATAAGCCTGCCCTGGGGAGCTTGCGCCTTTGTTTTTTCTTCCTTCTTTTCCTAAGATTTTGGTGACCTGCAGGGAAGAGACTGAGGGGCTGCCCTGGGGTCCCCCACCTCTTCCTTTGTGGTCCTGCCCTGGAGGAGAGCTCATGCAGAAAGAAGCATCCTGCAGGGACCCCCACTCCCGGTCAGGCCTAGTCAGGGGCTTTCTCTGACCTGCTAGGAGCCAAGAGATGCTTTCCGGCGGCGGGTGGGGGGTCCTGCTTCCCCTCTGCTTTCCGCTCTTCCTCACCAGCTCCGGGAGGGCTTGCCATTTCCTGCTAGCCCTTCGCTCAGGATGCAGCCCAGGACTGGCAAGACCGGCCCTGCCTTTCCCTAGGCGTCCCACACCCCTGGGGGTCCGCAGGGCTGGGCTCTGCGATGGATTTCCAGAGCACCTGGGGCAGGGACACCTGTGCAGACTGGGGAACAGCCTCACTGACATGGCCGGGCCCTGGCCCTGTGTGGGGGACAGCCCGACCCAAGGACGGACTCCGCGGCTCTCTTACCAGCAACTGTGGGCTCCCAAATTTCCCAAATTCCAGCAGACACCCCTTTGGGTTGACTCCTAAGAACTTTCTCCCCTCAGTTGAAATGGAACATTAGGCCTAAACATCTCATATTATGTTGTCTCATGGCTTGGCCTAGGTACGAGCCAGCCAGTGGCAAACAACAGCCTGACTTTGGCTACTCTGACTTCCAAATTCTGGTGATCTTGATAACTGCCTGCAGAGAAGCCGTGGACAGCAGGAGGTCCCTGATGCCCAAGCTTTCTTTACTCTCTACTTGCATCTTTCTCCTTGCCAAGCTTGCTCTGCCCGCCAGATTCTCCTGCTGGAGAAAAACTCACGATGAACTCTGACCCTGACCTGGCAGAGGCCTTGCACGCCCTCTCCTCACCCTCTCAGCCTGCTACCCGCTCCCATGCAGCCCCTGCCACCCCGCTACACGGCAGCGGGGGCGAGGGAACAGCCAATGTCCGTGTCACCTTTTCCACGAGTGACAGTGACTGGGACCCTTCTCCGAGGACCCTGGTAGATAGCGAAAGGAGTTCCTGCACATGACGCAGGCATTCAGCCGCCCTTGGCAAGACAGACGTTGAACTATTCCTCAAGTCTCTACCTGTGAGGGAAGCGTTTGGCCGATGAACTCCACCAGCAAAGCCCGAACAGCCCAACACACATGGTGGAGGCTCACGCAGTTTCCAAAACAGCCCCACTAGACCTGTCTGGACTTCCCAGGATGGGGGCCGGAGTCTCGAGAGGTGTCTCGAGAGGCGTGATCGCATGACTCGCCCCTAGCTGGTACGGAGAAGAATACATAGAAGGAAGTAAACAGCAAGTGAAGAGCGATTACTCAGGAGCCTGCTGAAAATCCAGCCCCTTTTATGTCCCATCCAGTGGACGCCCCAGCAAAATAAACCAGCATGGATCCCGACTCCAGGGAAGGACAGGACGTGTTCACTTCTCAGTCAACTCCTGGTATTACAAAAAAGCTCCAAAATCATAAGAAGGACCCCAGACTCCCAGAAATGATCTCATAAATGCCACATTCCTCATTTATTCCCAACTGAGAGCCATGAGGGACAGAAAAGAAAGAGAAACTAGATTAAAGTACCTTCTTCATGAAGCCCCTCTGCTCAAAATGTCTTGGCGTTCACCTGGCCTGGTCCTGATCCTAACTTCACACAGCAATTAACTCAGACAGTTCTGCCTCAGGAGTTCCATGGTGGCTCCCACCTCTAGGCGCTCCACAGAGGCCTCTCTGACTCTGGCCAAAGCCCTAGTGGCCTCCGGCAGTGTGTTGAGGACCTTCTCCAAGGACACAGGCCGCAGTCAAACTGCTCTCCTAACTTTCCAGCAGACAGACGAGGTGATAGGGTCTCTAAACATATGGCCCGACTTGTGTCCCCAGTGATACAAAAGTACATGGGGACTCTGCGTTGGACGGTATCCTTCCCACTGCCCAAGACATCCCAGAAGAAGAAACACAATTTCCTCTCCAGCCTTGCCCAGGACTAAATGGGAACTTCTCTCTCTCCACGGACTAGAGGGCTATCTCAGGCTCTGGACCCACCACTAACTCACGCATTCCGGGTACTGAGAAAGGGCCTAACCAAGGCCCCCACTTTACACCTTCCCAACCCTAAGAAACCCTCCCACCTTTATACTGCTGCACAAAGTCTTAGGCACTGGGACTCTTGGCCCAGCCAGAGGAGGCTCTCCCTGCTCCCGGTAGCTTGTTTCTCTGAACAACCTGACCCCGTCCCTCAGAGCTGACCACTTTGCCTCAAGGTGAGGACCACTGCCGCTCTCCTCATTCATAAGGCAGAAATAGTGTATTTCCATCAGCCCCTCCAGGTCTGGTCCTCCCCTGGGTTACTCCCCTGTGTGAGGAGCCACAGAGCTCTTCATCGCACTTCTCCCACCAGAGCTCAGATCCTACACTTGACCTTGACACAGCCTCTGGTCTCCGTCTATTACAGCCCCCCAAACCCTGCTTCACTTATGCCCAAGCCTTACCCCAAGGGACTTCAGAGGACCACTCCTGTCCTGAATTAGCTGATTTCTCCTTAGCAGCTTTCACCACCTGACCTCTCCTCACATCCCACGTGTCCCTGACTGGTTTGTTGGTGGCAGCGCCTCTGAGACACCCCCTGGTCAGGCCACTTATGCTTCAGGAGAGAGCAATCATGACAATGACTGTGCCTTTCCTCCAGAGAAGTAATTGAAGCCATGCCACTTCCAGATGGCACCACCTCACAACAGGCCAAGCTTATGACACTGACCTGGGCGGAAACCTTAGCAAAGAGCGGGGATATTAACACACATACTGATTCCAAATATGCCTACAGTACGCTGCACTCTAATGCACCAATCTGGCAAGAAAGAGGATTTCTATCAGCCAGAGGAACACCCATTGTAAATGCAAAGCTGATCCTTCTCCCATCCAAAGCAGCAATCACACATTGCAGAGGGATAAAAAATGTGCCACTGCAGGAAATAACACAGCAGATCACCCGGCTTGAGGAGTGGCTTTAGGCTCCCCCTGCCTAAATATCCCTTTATCAGTTTCCCCAGGCTACACAGAGAAGGAGGAATAGAGGCTGCAGGAACAAGGGCTACCTTCCACAAACTGCAGTGCTTTTCACACAGAAAAAGTCCCCCCTGAGGCCCTCACATCCCCGTCCTTGCTGAATTACACTCCCATCTTCACCCAAGACCTCCTCCCCTTACCTGTTTTCTATACTTGCACATACGCTTAACCCCACAGATCACAGAAACCCGACATCAACTCTCAAAAGACTGCTCCATCTGTCAGGGAACTTCCCCTCAGAAAAACATCCATCCTGCCCCTTGTCCTACACCCCAGGCTAGAGGCCAAAGAAGAATGGCAAATAGATTTCACTCCTATGCCCCTACCCCCATGGAAAGGACCCACTATTTACTGGTTCTAGTGGGTAATTTACAGGATAGATAGAAGCTTTTTACTTTCCTTTCCTTCTGTCTTCATAACTCCAGTAACAGCTAAACTTACAGGCTTTCCTCCCTGGGCTCACTTCTCTGCTGTCCAACTGCTCCCCGACAGGATCCACTGCAACCAAGATCTCACGCTTACCTCCACTAATAGAGGCAAACAACTGGGACACCTTTCTCTCTAACTTCTTTTAAAACATTTCTCAATATTCTGGCACAAGGATTACCCCTTTATTCCTCCCAGGGTGACCTTCCAGAGATTCCTTGTGACTTGTCCCCAACCCGAATAGAGGGTTTTTTTTTTCCTTTTGTACCTTCATCCTATTTTCTTCCACACTGTAACTCAGATTTCTTTCAGATGGAAAGGCCACCGAAGCTGAACTAGCAGTGAGGATGAACAGTCAGTTCTGACAAGTGACAAGGATCTGGCTCATTCTTGGGAGTTGTCTGATTGGGGTAATTATGGCAAATTACATGGTCTCCGGGGCCCACGCCTATGCACAGGTCCACAGAAATTCCCACGAGGGCAGGGGCAGGAGGTCTCCCCGGGTGTCTCGCTCCGGCAACCGCTGAACAGCTTTGCCTCTGTTCAAGAACCTGAACGGAAGAGACACCGCCAGGCCAAGAGAGCTTCCTCCATGAGATGAAACGGGGCGAGCGCTCACAGCGTGTGCTGTCCTCCATGGCCAGGTAGGAGCTGAACATGGTAGCATACCGGGCCCAGCTGCATGGCGTGTTGAACAAAATTCTGCTCCTAAATGCACGGTAGGATGGATACCTGAACACCTGTGACTCCGTATCGCAGAAGCTACTACTCCCCGTATGGTAGAAGGGGGAAAATATCACGGGATCGTCCCCTCGGGTGTGGTTCCGTCAGGACATGGGCGGGCGTGCGGCCCGAACGTCTGGGGGTGTCCTTCTATCCTGGATATATTCTCCCTCCTCTCCCAGGATGACTCCCATCTGAGACGTGTCCACCACTCCCGATGTCACATGAAACGCACACCCTGGCGGTTTTGCCCCCCGGCTGTGACCCTTCCAGGAGCCGCTGCTCTTAACATAGGCTTGGATGTAGAGGACCTAGCCCAACACCTAGCCTGTGCTTCAGAGTCCTCTCGCCACGCTGGATGAAATATCCCAAATGAGAAAGGTAGTTTTGCAAAAATCGCTTGGCTTCAGACCTCCTTCCAGCTGCCCAAGGATGCACGTGAGCCCGGCTTTGTGCGACATGCTGTCCTTTTATCCCAGATCATCAGGTGGCATAACGGCAGCGCTGCGGGGGGTTGACGCTGAGGTCCAGCCGGGGCAACAAAGGTCTCAGCGCCCCTGCAGAGTTCGTGGGATTTGTGGAAGGCCACTGTCCTGTCTTGGATTCTCCCCTTCATAGTTGCTCTTCTCTTTCCCCTGCATGTTTATATTGCCAGGCCCAATCAGTTTCAAAGATTTCTCACCAACAGCATCATGGCCATGTCACAGGCAGGTGCTAAAGACCACGCCAAGACGGCCCGTCCAGACAAAATCCCAACCAACCACTGCCCCTGGTCAGCAGGAAGCAGTTCAGGGAGAGATGTGCTGGCCATTTTCCTTACCTAACCTGGAGTCTGGGATCAAACCTCTGTTCCCACCGCTACGCTTTTATCCTGCTAAAGATGTATAATCTGGGTTAACGACTCTGGTGACCATGGCCACACCCACAGCCCCACCCTTCTCAGCCCTGCTGCTGACAGCCAGCCACCACCTCCAGGGCTTTCTCAAACCCTGTCCCTGGCGGGCAGCACGACTCCTTTCCACTGCACTGCCTTCCCCCAAGTCCCACTCTGACCTCTCCTTTCACAGACCCCCTGTCATGGCCGTGTCTAGTTGGCCCCAAAGCCTCATGCGCTCATGGGTGGGGCTTTTTGGAGCTGACTGGATCCGGACATGTGACACTGGGATTGAGATTTGAATTAGCAAATTCAGGGCTTGCGTAATGAAAGCCCCTGACCCACAGGTGGGGCCTGGATGGAGTACAAGGGACAGAGGGAAGGCTGGCTTGCTGCTTCTGCTTTACCATGGAGTATTCCTCCTCTGCCGTGCGTTCTTCCCTGGAGCCAGCGACTGTGGACTAAAACCTCTAAAACTATGAGATGAAAAAACCTCTCCTCCTTTAACGTGTGGTGTCAGGGATTTTGTCTCAGCAATGAGAAGAGTAACAAAGTGAGGAAGACACCTCCTTCACGTTTATGACCCTAGAAAAGACTTTCTAACTTGTACGGGCTGCTACTCTGGTCTAAGTGCAAGGCTGGTTCCTCATGTTTGCTCTGAAATGAACCTATTCCGTTTAGTTTTCCTCTTCTCCTGCCCTCAGATGGAATGTAGGAATTTCTATCCGGCAGAAGTCACTAAACTAAGTGCCTCACTTAGAAAATGAGTGACAGTTTCAGAGGAGGCACATGAGCCCTTAGAAGATCAATCAGGCTTTTCAGTTGCAAGGAAAAGAAACCACCTCTGGTTCCTTTAAAGCAGAAACAGGCTGCACTCGGTGGCACAAGCCTGTAATCCTAGCCACTTGGGAGGCTTGGACAGGAGGTACCCAAGTTACTGAGACTCTCGGCAACTTAGTGAGATCTTGCCTCAGAATTGAAAATAAAAAGGGCTGGAGTATAGCTCAGTGATAGTGTCTTTGAGTTTGTCCCCATTACCAGGAACACAAAACAAAAACAAAAACCCCCAACAAAACCAAACCTCAGAAACAGTATTTTTGGCTAGGAAATTAGGTTGGAATGCATTTGCTAGTCGATTGGTCAGTCCAACTGCAAAATTACCTAGCCTATGATCCCAGCACTCTGGGAGGCTGAGGCAGAAAGCTGGCAGACGGCAAATTCAAGCCCAGCCTGGGCAATTTAGTGATTTAGCGAGAGCCTGTCTCAAAATAAAAAATAAAAATGGGCTGGGGATGTAGCTCAGAGCAAAGCCCTGGGTTCGACGCTCAATAGTGGCACGTGCCGGGTAGGGGGCGCCTGGCCAGAAGCATAGCTGAAACCATGAGCTGGTTCCCGAGGGTCCCACTTCCTTCCGCTCTGGGCTCAGGCACATGACCTGGAGTTGGCCTCCGCTGTCCTGCGGCTTCTCAGCTGCAAGGGAGACCGGAGAGCATGTGGCCTTTTCAGCCGTAAATTCGGGGGAAGGTGAGCTCTGCCCGCCATTAGCTGTATTGGATGGGGAATCGCCCAAATCTGGGCAGCAACTGAGATGCTGGGTAGGTAAAATAGCACAAGTGTGCACAGAACTTCCTCGAGAGCCACGGGCTTTAAAGATTGGTTTGTTTACTCTCCTTTCCTACACTCCGTGCTTCTGTTCCATGAACACATCTGCCATGTTAAGTGTCACCTTAAAAATACATCACGGACTACCCGCCTAGACCAAGTGCTCACAGTTTCTCCCTGGGTTATCGAAGCAGCTTCCCGGCTGGCCTGCTGGCCTGCGCATTAGCTCCCTAGCTTCAGCACAGCAATCTGTGTATTTGTCTTCGAAAAATATTCAAGGCTGGGTGTGGTGGTGGACGCCTGAAATCCCAGCAATGTGGGAGGCCGAGGCTGGAGGATCACAATTCAAGGCCACCATGGGCAATTTAACAGAACCCCATCTGGAAAATGGCATCACACTTCTGCTGCAATCCTTCCAGTCCCTCCCACTTTATCGAAGATTAATGCCAAAGTCATCACAATGACCCGCAAGGTCCTTTGTGATCTCCTTTCCCATTATTCGTCTTCTCCCCATGGATTCCTCTGGTCCCCGCCCTATCGCTCTCTCAACCGCGCTCAAAACTCAGGAATTTGTAGTCGTTTTTCCCATTGCAGGAACACTTGCTTCCTGGATCAATACACAGCCAGCGCTTCACTTCCTTCTGATCAAACAGCACCTTATCAGAGAGGATTTCTCCAACCCTATATAAAACCGTGACCCTTCCTTCAGGCCCCAGTACCCCCATCCTGTATCCCCCACAGCCTCGGCATCACCAGTAGTGATAGCAACAGCGGCACTTTGCAGTCCGAGGGCTCAGAACTGAGAACAGACGATGAGATCTTTTGACCTGGAGACTGTGGGACGAGACCGGGCCAAAGGTTGCAGACACACAGTGCCACGTCGGCAAAACTCTGGGGGACTTGGTTGAGAGGAAGGGGATCACGCTGCTGCTTCCACGACAAAGAGAGCAGCAGGAGCAGGTTGGCATTCATTGGCTGGGGTGGGCGAAAAGTCCGGAAGGGTGTCTCTCTCTGTGACAGCCTGGGCCTGGCAGGTGATCAGTCCACTCGTCCTACAGGCGGTGAAGTTTGTGTGTTTGGAGTCATCATCCTGTGCAAAACAGCCCAGCTTTGCTCTGGAGCCCCAGAGGGCAGTGGCTCAGGGCCCGCCGAGCTCCTTTCCTAGCTCCAGTCATTGTTTCACCCAGGCCCTGGTCTTGAGAAGGGGCTGAAGGATTTTCAGTGTTGAGCTGCTGGAAAAGCACAATGGCGGGGTAGAAAGAACACAGCCTAGTTTCAGCAGACAATAGGCCAAATTAGCTATGAGCATTCCCAGAGTCACGGACAAAATGGCTCTTTACTCATCAAACAATTAACCACAATGTCTTTGCGCAGAGCTGAGTAGAATCTGACTTAAGGACTAAGAGGGCAAAGGAGACGACACAGTACGAAGACGTAGAGACATAAACGCAAACTTATCCCATTTCTGTTACCCATCAGATATCCATAGGCCCACGTGTAGAAGCAGTGTTCTCAGCAAACGTGGCCTAAGCCAGTCATGTTGGTACATGCCTATAATCTCAGCACTCTGGGAGGCTGAGGCAGGAGGAACTCAAGTTCAAGCCCAGCCTGGGCAACTTCATGAC
>NW_022900942.1:62154474-62157715 GCF_012274545.1 Fukomys damarensis
GCAAGATCCTCTCCCAGAATTAAAAATAAATAAATAAATAAATAAATAAAAAATAAGTAAGGGCTGGGGAGCAGCACAGCTGAGGACCTTGGGCTGAATCCCCAGTACCCGGGTGGGGGTGGGGTGGGAGGAGGGGACTTTCACTTCCCTGGGAAGCACCCCGGCAACTGTTAAGGTAACCCACAAGCCAGGGGCCTTGTCTACAGCGACACACACCGGAAGCTGATAATGTAGTGCCCGGTTCTGACCTGTGAAGTTAGTGATTAAAATTTGACTAAGAGCAAGGCAAGTTGGAAGGCTTCATTTTTCTCGTGGTGACACTTTCTCCTTTTCTGTGCACTTTGCTTGTGTTTTTAGCAGGGTCTCACAGTGAAGCCCCTCCTGGTACAAAATTTAATAGTTCACTGTGCCCAGGTTGTGTTCTGTCAGCCTAGCCCGAACCATATTGTGGTGGGTCCCTAACTCTCTCAGACCACAAGGATACTCTCCCACAGAGCTACATCCCTAGCCCTTTTTATTTTCTACTATGAGATGGCCCTTGCTAAATTGTTCAGGCTAGCCTCCAATTCAAATTTCTCCTGCCTCAGCCTCTTGAGTAGCTGGGATTACAAATTTATACCACCACACCTCTGCTCTCTATAGTACATTGATCACCATATGAATTCTGTACATTTTAAAAATTGTCACTACCTGTAGAACGTGAGCCCCCACGAAGATAGGGATTTTGAGGCACCTTTAATTTCTACATATTTGCTGAATGAATTAAGACACTTTAAATAATTGTCGCTTTATCATTTAAGCAGGGTATAAAGTGCACAGAACACAGAGTACCTCCTTCTCTCTGGCGTCAGTGTCTCATGATTAGAACCGTTCTTACTATACCACACTGTGGTACTTCAGTTCAAAAACTGAATTTGTTCCGTGATTATGGGGAAGATGGCCACGTTCATGTTCGTTACCTGATGTAGAGTTCCAGAGCAGAAGCAAAATTTTGCTGAACATTTCTGTTTGTGACCCAAGTTGTTCGCAGACAGAAGCGTTTGTGACCTGAGGTATTCCAGTGTTTACATCTATAATTTTCCTATTGCTTCTAAATGCTGATGGTCACCATCCTCAAACTGAGGTATGGGAGGTGTGTGTGTGTGTGTGTGTGTGTATGTGTGTGTGTGTGTGTGTGTGAAAAAGTCAGAGGATTAAAAAATATGTCATTCTAGTCCAGAGAGGCAGTGTGACTTTTAGGATGTGGGGTAAAGGGAGAAGTTTCTGACTTTATGTTTCTTCAGAAGTCTCACAGTGCGTGCAAATACGCACACAAGACTCATAGAATCATGTTTTCTTATTTCATTCAGGTAGGTGAAAAACGTGAACACCAAAAAGGAGAAAACTTTACAAAGCAATGAGTGACTTAAAAAATTGCTCCTTCGGTGTTGTCAAAGAGCTGTTCTATTAGTGCTGTAATTGAAGCAAGGCATGTGGCAATTATGAAGATTATGAAATTACAAGGGTTGTGGGATCTGATAACAAGCTTGATGTAGAAGCAAACAGCAGTTTTCTAACCACAATTGAGCGTTTGCGACACCAGTAGTGACAACAGTCAATTCCAGAAGATTCTGATGACAGCCAGGTGGGGTGTGCACACCTGTCACCCCAATGCTCTGGAGGATGGAAAGTTCCAGCTCAGCCTGGCAATTTAGTGATTTCATGAAAACATAAAAGAAGGCCTGGGGAAATAGCTTAGTGCGAAGGATCTACTTTCAATCCCTGGTACCACAAAAACAACCAGAAACTGTAACACTCAAATACGCGTGTCCTGCAGCATTTTGGGTCTGTTCTAGAGATTATCCTGAAGTCCTTCCTGAGGACAGGAAAGGTGTTTCTGTCTGTACCCACGCGATTGTATACTTTGGCATAACAGAGATGAGAAATTCTTGTCCTGATGTTCCTCTAGCTGTGGTCCCAATCTGCAGAAACAGAAAAGCAATCCATTGAGAATTAGTTTGAGGGCCAGGGATTTAGCTCAGTGGTTCTGCCACCTGCCTCACAAGTGCAAGGACCTGAGTTCATCCCCGGTATTAAAAAAAAAAAAAAAATTAGTTTGTATTTTTTCCTTGAGTCCATATCAAACACCAGTATATAAAGAAACAAGGACATGTTCACACGAGGATAGAAAACGAGGCTTCATAGAAACGCCTGGGAGTCTGGGGTTCCCTTTGTCCCCGGGTGCCCCACCCCAGGAACATGAATGCCATTTGGACACAGCTGAATCTCCTCCACCTTCTGCGAACTTTTGCTCCAGTCTCCATCCTGGCAGTGGCGGTGCTTGTTTCCCAAGACCCGCCCTCACACTTTCCTTCCAATGGCCGCTTCTTCCGTAGCCCACCCCCATCCGGGAACGCGTTGCTAACAACAACCGAGTTTGTTTACAACACACAAGAACTTGCTCAGGCTCTCTCTCTGATAAACAACCATGAAGGTTTTGGGCAGTCCTAGTAAATCGGAAAACATACTTTTGGAACCTTGAACCCAAACTTTTGGAAATTTGAATAATCTCTCAATGGGCTTCATGAATTTACCAAGGCCGATCAAAAAGATGTTTAATTTTTAAGAATTCTGATTAAAACAAAGTGCATTAATCCCCCTTTAAATCCACCCCTTACTAACACACGTACCCCTTCGAATTGCCACTTTCTGGCAGTCTTCTCTCCTGAGTATCTTTACAAGGTGCGATCAAAAATACATTGCCTGCTGCCGCCAAGTCCCACTGGATGGACAGGGAAGCTGTCCTCAACCACCTGGTCGCGGATGTGGTATTGTGGGACCGAGAGTCAAAATGACCGCGAAAAGTAAACTCCTGACATGGATCCAGAACATCGAGACAGCCAGGAAGACACTCAGGACTTCCTGGGCTGCTTCAGAAAGTGGCACGAACAAAGGGACGAGTGTGTTGGAAGCGAGGGGAGGATTCTGAGAGTTATACTAGTCAGTTGTCTTTTACTGTCCTAGAGTTTTTAAACAGTCGTGTTTTATCACACCTCATATACTGAATATTTTTAGGAACTGGAGAGTCAGTCTAGTCTTCCGAGAAGGCCGCTTTATTTGTTGCTCCACGCTGGCTGTCAGGGCAATGCCACGTCCCCCGACGGTGACAACAGAGGCCCTCACTGAAAGTAACGCGTCCATTAAGCGCTTCGCGAGCATCTAATTGTACCCCAGCGACCGGCTGGGCGGCGCTCTCCTGGGC
>NW_022900942.1:62158786-62166595 GCF_012274545.1 Fukomys damarensis
TGGGCCGGATCGGGGCCTGCAGGTCGTCCGCGCAGGGGATGCTCTGTGCGCGTCCTCAGTTGGTAAACTTTGAAAGAAAGAGAGCTAGAGCTGTGCCCGCCGGCTCTGTTGCCGAATCGCGGTGTGCGCGATCGCCAGGCTGCTGGACTGGACTTACCCCGAGTTCATGCTCTGCTCATCGCTTGCGAGGCGCGCCCTGGCGGGGCGCTCAGGCTGCAGACACTTGTCCGACCTGGGAGTTCCTGAACCCGCCCGACAGGTGTCCCGGGGCGGCCCTGCGGCGGCGGAGACCGGCAGAGTCACCGCGTCAGTCTGCTGTGAAGCGAACGGCCGTGTGGGAAAAGCTGCTTTCAACTGTGAAGTCGTCCTTCCTAGCCGGCGGGTCGGTATTGTTGCCGGAGCTTTTTAAGGAAGGTGGTCATGCCCTGAATGAATCACATATTGCACTTTTTAAAGCTGTAAACGGCACTTAGCTTCCAAGGAAAGCGAACTTGAGTGTTTTGCCCCAAGTGCACTGATGGTTTTACAGCCATCATAGGGACGTAGCTCTCTACGCTGGCATAATTGAAACGAAGACCTACAGAATGAAAACGATTTGAGAGCAAGGACTGATTTCACTGTTGTATTGGTGGCGTCTAGAGCTGTGCCTGTCACATCGTCAATGCCTAACTTTTGAATAGCTGATGCAGGAATACAGACAAAGACCTACCTAAACCGAGATGGTTTTTTCTGTCCCTTGAATACTTGGTCCCATTGGGTATTGAAAAGTGAATAGTCGTCATTTTGGTTGAATGGATTCAGAACCGTAAACGAAGGGAGGATCTTTGTTTATTGTAAAAACACTGCACATTGAGAATGTGGAAGTGGAGCCCGGCATGGTGGCGCACGCCTGTGATCCCAGAACTCTGGAGGCTGAGGCAGGAGGATTGATGTGAGTTCGAGACCAGCCTGGGCTACATAGCGAGTTCCAGGTCAGTCTCAACTACATAGTGAGACCCTGCCTCAAAAAAACAACAAAAAAAGGATGTGGAGGGGGAGGAAACATTAATCTTTTGCTCACTGTGAAAGTTAACTATACCTTCCCTTGGCACTTGGTATGTCTTTGCACGTTCACATGTTCACACACACACACACACACACACACACCTTTTATCACTATATCTTTTTCACTTAATATTGCCAGAAGTGTCTGTTTTAATGCAGATCTTCATAAAAATTAGAAGTGAATATAACATATTACTTTCCATGATATCATGGTAAACATTTTTTAATACAGTCCTTTGTGTCATGGTTATTATAATTGTTGTTATTGTTTCTATTTGCAATACAGGGATTGAATTCAGGGCCTTCACACTGAGTTACATACTCAAGCCTTACTCTTAGTCTTATTATATTTTATAGAGAGAGTTCCTCACTGAGTCTTAAATTGCCCAGGCCGGGCTTGAATTTAACATCCTCCTGCCTCAGCCTCCCAGAGTACTGGAATTAAAGGCATGTGCCACTGTACCCAGCTTATTGTTCCTTTTGGAATATAAGTAAATTTTCTGTATTAGAGTCAGGAACATTTTTAAAGCTCTTGGTAAATTTTGCAATTGATCTTCACCAAAAGGCCGAGAAGTGATTGATGACCTGTATTTTTCAATTGCGTTCAAAAAAGTTGGGCAGATTTATCCTCCCTCTAGAAATAAACGGCTTCCTGTTCCCTTTTCCCCTGTGAAATGTCTGGGTAACTCTTAGATAGATAGGGGAAGTATTATTAGCCGTGTTTTACAGAATTGAAAATTCACTCTTGGTGATGGCAGCAGCACCTAAGTCTCATAGTAAAAGTCAAGCTGTTCAAACATGGAACCTGTGTTTGTGTTATACTGCTCTGCCTCAAGTGGAATTCTTTGCTATAGGGAAAAAAGAACAAAGTCAGACTAAAACTATCAGATTCTGAGGCTTACTATGCTAAAGTAAATAAGACAGTACAGAAAGTATTGATGGAAATACAGACAACAAGAAAAGAAACATCTGTATGTGGACATATGGCCAAACGGTTTTAACAAGGTTTTACTTTATTTGTTTGTATTTGGTTGTGCTGGGGATGGAGCCCAACCCCTCTCACACACTAAGCTTATACCACTGAGCTGCATCCCCAATTGCTAATTGAAATTGACAGGCAAAAATGGTTTACTTAGGACTGTGTATTTGTGGTTACATCGTGTGCTGATACGTGTATAAATAGTGGAAGAGCTGAGTCTGACATATTTCGCATACTTTTTTGTGTGTGTTGAGAACACACAAATCTACTCTTAACTGTTTTCAAATGTGTACTGTATTGTTGTTAACTGCAGCTGCCGTGTTCTCTTGAACTTTTCATTCTGACTTAAATTTTGTGTCCTTTCACCGCGTCAGTCTCCCACCTCCTTCCCCGCTTCCCCTGTTCATCTCTGGCTCCCCCACTTTGCTCTTTGTTTCTGTGAGTTTCGCCTCTTCACACCCACATGCGGGTGAGGTTGTGCAGTTGTGTTTCTGTGCCTTATTTCACTAAGCGTAAGGTCCTCCGGGTTCATTCACGTTGTCCCAAATGACAGGATTTTCTTTTCTGAGGCTGACGGTCCTCATGGTGTACAGCTGGCATGTTTTCCTTATCTGTTCCTCTGTTGGTGGACATTTAGGTTGATGCCCTGTCTTCACTATTGTGAGTAGTGGACCTAGGAGTGCGGGTATCGCCAGTATCTGGTTTCGTCCCCTTTGGATATATACACAATATGGATGCTAGATCTGCTTTCACACGGTTTTCTTTTTTTGGTACTGGGGATCAAACTCAGGACCTTGTGCTCACAAGGCAGGCATGGGCACTACTGAGCTAAATCCCCAGCCCTCATACTATAATAGCTGCGCTAACTTATATCCACCTACAATACTGTTTATAAGGATTCTCTTTTCTCCACATCCTCACACCCTTATTTTTTCATTGTCTTTTTTGTAATAGGCATTTTAACTGTTGTGAGATAATATTTTACTGCTTTAATTTGGCATTTCCCTGATAATTAGTGATGTTGAACATATTTTTCATAATACAAGTTGAGCATTCGTAATATGAAAATCTGAAATTTGGAATACTCTAGCCTCTGAAATTTTTTTTTTTGGTACCAGGGATCAAACTCAGGTCCTTGCGCTTGCAAGGCAGGCGGAGGAGCCACTGAGCTAAATCCCTGCCCCTGAAACTTTTTAATGCTGACATGATACCACAAATGGAAATTACATACCATGAAACTTTTTCGTGCACATAATTATTAAAAATATGCGCAGACTGTATGTTATAAGACATAAAGGACTCTGTGTTTAGCTTTGGAGCTCATCCCCAGGCTCCCGCGGTATGTACAGTGTGTGCAGATGTTACAGTGTCGGAGGAAAGCCTGAAATTCAAATCACTTTCTGTCCCAAGCATGTGGATAAAGTCGTTGTATGTTTTTTGAGAAATGTCTCTCAGGCCCTTTGCCCTGTCTTTAATTGGGCTGTTTTCTTACCTGTTGGATTTTTAAAAATGCTGTGTGTTCTTTGGGGCAGGAGCTTTAACTAGTTGGCTTATAACTGTTACATGAATTAATTTCTGTTCAAAAAAGTATTTGCAGTAGCTTGTAACTGTACAGTATGTTTGTTAAAAATAACAAAGGTTGAGAAGGAAAATAGATGTACAATAGTAAGATACCTGAAGAAAATTAATAAATTGGAGCTTATTAGAAACTACTTCAGGGCCAGGGATTTGGCTCAGTGGTTCCACCGACTGCCATGCAAGCACAAGGACCCGAGTTCGATCCCCGGTACCCCCCAAAAAAGAAACTACTTCATATTATTGTTAAATCATAAAATCAGCTTTGAGTTCCTAGTGATCAAAGCAAAGAAGGAAATGTAATTAATGCCTGACTTATAATGTCCTTTAAAACAAAGAACATTGGAATTGGGTGTGGTGGCGCATGCCTGCAATCCCAGCCCTGTCTGGAGTCTCAGGCAGGAGGATGTCCATGAGTCTGGGGCCAGCCTAGGCTATATAGTGAGTTCAAATCCAGCCTGAACTGCATAGAAAGACTTGTCTCTACAAACAAACCAAAAACGGGAGAGCAGTGCAGGCTGTTTTAATCACTGACCACCCAAGTTTTTTTTAGCAGTTTCCTACTCAGATTCAGGATCGGTGTTCTGGGTCGTGGGTGAAGCAGCAGCACAGCCGCGCACACTGCCACAGTGCAGGTCGCTAAGGTCGGTTTGCAGGATTCCAGAGCAGTGGGGCCTTGGATTCTGACTCCATCCGTGGATGATCACTCTGGTGCTAGGGACAGAACTTGGCCTTTTGCATGCGAAGTGTACAAGTGACCACTGAGCTGTTCCCTCAGCCCTGTGTTTACATTTCGTGGCCTTTTGTGAATAGTTCCTAGATTTGGCTTTTGAGAGAAATTATGTAGCAGGTAGTTTGAGGGTGATCTAAGGGCATGCAAGGCAGTGTTTTATATGGCCCTTTAAAGACAGATTCATGTGCTTTAAAAAGTAATCCATGGGGCCAGGGATTCAGCTCAGTGGTTCTGCCACCTGCCTCGTAAGTGCAAGGACCCAAGTTCAATCCCAGTACCAAAAAAAAAAAAAAAAAAAAAAGAATTTTTATAGGTATAGATGAAGCAAGGGAAACAGAAGAGCTTATATGTTTTAATTGAGTAATAGTATGTAGTATTTATTAAGTAGAATCTGTGGCTTTTAAATAATAACTCTGCTCCAGTGCAGAAAGCGCCGACCATCCTGATTTAGACTTGACTGGGTTTTTCAACTTTGATGGTATAAACGTTTCAGCAGAAACCATACTTTGAATTTTGATCTTTTCCTAGGCCAGCACTATAAGCCATGCAGTACCATCTTTCACTTTTAACACAGTATTCATATGAGCTATTCGATACTTTATTTTTATTTTTTGAGGTATTGGGAATTGGAATCCCTGGCTTCGTACATGCCAGGTAAGTGCTCTATCTCTGAGCTATATCTCTAACCATTTTTCTTTCTCTTTTGAGCTAAGGTCTCCCTGGCTTGCCCAGGTGGACCTTGAGTTTATGATTCTCCTGACTCAGCCTGCCAGACCTCTGGAATTACAGACATGTCACTGTGTATGTCTCAACACTTTGCTTCAAAATATGCCTTATGTTAAGATGATTTCGCTGGGTGTGGTGGTGCACAGTTGTAATCCCAGTACTCTGGAGGCTGAGGCAGGAGGATCATGGAGAGTTTGAGGCCAGCCTGGTCTACAAAATGAGTTCAGGGCCGATCTGAACTACAAAGTGAGACCCTGTCTCATAAAAAGAGATGATTTTGCTCAACTATAGGCTAATGCAAATCTTCTGAGCACATTTAACCCATTTATGCAGCAGATTGCAATTTTTTGAATCTTTATGTGGAATTCATGTGTTTTACCTAGAAAAACTCATGGAACAAAAATTTAAAGAGAAAATTTTCTTTTGTTCCAGAAGGCATAAAAGGACGCAGGTAGGCGGGCCTAACCTATATTTGGTGGGTTAGGCCTGTGAAATGTGTTTTTGAATGAGTATTTTTAATTTATGGGCTTATTGGAAGTAATCCCACTACAGAGGAACATCTGTACAGCTTTTGCTGGTAAAAATCAGATCAGGATAATAACACAGTGTGAATGTTTACAGAAGGAATAAGGTGTTGGTATCCATACTCTAGAAGATACATGGAAAGCTAGTGTGGTGGCACATACCGTGCACAAGCACTTTGGAGGCTGAGGCAAAGCCAGCCTAGGCTACATAGCAAGACCCTGTCTCAGAAAACAAAAGCCAGGGGTTTAGCTCAGTGGTGCCACCGCCTGCCTCGTAAGCGGAAGATCCTGAGTTCAATCCCCAGTACCCAAAAAAACAAAACAAAAAGATAAAGATGTATTGATAGAAGGCATCTATGTAATGAGTGTCAAGCTAGATGAAATATCCCAGCAGTTGTCCTAGAACAGTCTTCAGGAAAATTTAACAGTAATAGACTCATGGGGAGATTGCATGAGTTAATATACTTTTCAGTTGCACATTGATTTTAAATCATTTGCAGATGATTTTCCAATAACTATAAAACAATATTTTGTCTTACAGGATGCGTAAGCACCTGATCTAACAAGTGGGACTTTGTAGAATTTATTAAAAGGCAGTAATTAATTTAAAAGTAAATAAATACCCACTTGTGGTAGTATGTACTTTCGATCCCAACACTGGAAGTCTGATCACAAGTTGGAACCCAGCCTGGGCAATTTAGCAAGACCTTGACTCTAAAAAATAAAACGGGGTAAGGCTGTAGCTCAGTGTGAAGGCCCCAGGCTCAATACCTAATACCACTGGAAACAGTTAATAACCAAAAAACCTAACTGTTCCATTATATGGAAGCCTAATAAGTGTCTGTAGGATCAACCGCGGCAGTGGTGCATGCCTGTAATTCAAGCTGTTTAGGCTGAGGCAAGAGAATCAAAGATTGAGGCCAGCCTGGGCAACATAGGGAGACCCTGTCCCACTCCACTACCGCCGCCTAATCTGCTAAGATCAGTTTCTGTGTCTGCTGAACAGAGAGAATCTTATTCCCTTTTAATTTGTGTCCAGGGCTTCATTTCTTTAGGGGAGAATTGCATAAGCTATAAGTACACTTAAGTTTACTGAAGCATGCCAAATTGTTTTCCAATATGGTTGTGTACAGTGCCAGTTTTCAGTTCTGTCAGCAGTCTATAGGTTTCTGATTCCTTTTGTGGATGTCTACCCTTAAAGAGATCAGAACTTAAAATTTTGTCTACCTGATGGGCTAATACCAAGATATTTTAACGTCTCTGAAAACTAGTGAGGCAGTGCAAATTCATGTTTCTAGTCTTTTCCTTTACAGCTTTCAAGATTTGTCTTTTCAAAATCATTTCCCAGCCGGGCGTGGTGGCGCATGCCTATATATCCCAGCCCTCGGGAGGCTGAGGCAGGAGGATCTCTGTGAATTCAAGACCAGCCTGGGCTATGTAGTGAGTTCCAGGTCAGTCTCAATTACATAGTGAGACCCTGTCTCCAAAAACAAACAAAATCATTTCCCTATAGTCTTCCCCCTCTTCCTCCCCTCCGCACCCGCTTATACTAAGCAGACACTCTGCTACTGAGCTGCAGCCTCGGTCCTTTGTAGTTTTGCATAAGTCTCACTCTTTTGTCTAGGCTGACCTGCAATTTGAGATCCTCCTGCCTCAGTCTTCTGAGTAGTGGGATTACAGGGGTGTACCCCCCACACCTGGCTCATCCTGTGCTCTCCTTTATGTTGTCATTTAACTTGGTTTTTTTGCATATATATTTGGGAAACCAGAAGTTAACTTTAAAGGATTAGTTAGATTCAGGTTCAATTTTGAGGTGGTCCAGAGACAAAGAGTACTTACGTAGGTAGTGCTGGTTCTTTATATGAAATCACTTCAGGAAGCACATAATATGTGGGTGTTTCTCCCACCTCTAGCAGTAGTAACATTGAATTTGTGGAATTCACTTGGGTTGTTTCATAATAAAATTTTGATCTAATATTTGTCTGCTGATGGTGATAATCCTGATTGTTTCCTTATATTTCTTAGCTGGGATTTTTTTAAACAGCTAACTGCCTCATCAACTATGGCTATTGTTATCCTGAAATAAAGTTGGTACAGGAAAGATAGGTGAAGTGATTTTTCTCTAATTTGTCAGAATTCAGCACCCTACCAGGAATGACCAAGCGTGTCAGTGTTGAAGATTTGAATATCGTTGGTCTGGTTTTTTTTTGGCGGGGGGGGGGGTGGGT
>NW_022900942.1:62166609-62182117 GCF_012274545.1 Fukomys damarensis
GGGGGGGGGGGGGGGATGGGGATCAAACTGGGATCCTTGCATTTATGAGGCAGGCAGCAGAACCACTGAGCTAAGTCCCAGGCCCTGTTTGTTTGTTTTAAAGCTGCTTTCTCAAGTGGGAAGTTTGGCCTAGATTAGCTAGTTTGTGCCTGAAGCAGAAACCTCTTTTGACTGTATGGTGTTGTTGTATTGTTTCATTTAGGAAAACCATGTGTCTTTTGAATTTAAATGAAAAAAGAAGGAGAATGTTCGCTCAGTCTTCTTGCTCTCTTTTTTGTGGTTGTTTTTTAAGACTTCATTATACGTTGACTGATGCTTATTTTCTTTTCTTTATTTCTTTGTTTATTTATTTATTTATTTATTTATTGTTTTTTTGAGACAGGGTCTTACTATGTATTTGAGACTGCTCTGGAACTCACTGTGTAGCCCAAGCTGGTCTTGAACTCACAGTGATCCTCCTGCCTCTGCCTCCCGAGTGCTGGGATTATAGGCGTGCGCCACCACACTCAGCTTACTTTCTTAATATTTTCATTGATCATTTCTATTTTTTCCTTTCAATTAATTATCCTTTTGCACTTTCTATTAATCTTTGCCTTCTTTTCATCATTATCTTTATTTATTTGGTTTTTTTGAGACAGGGTCTTGCTATGTAGTTCAGGCTGGCCTTGAATTCATGTGGAGCCCATGCTGGCCTGAACTCCAGATGAATCTTTTGCCTCAGCCTCCCAAGTCTGGGGTTAAAGGTGCTCACCATCACCCTCAGTGGTTTGAGCTTCTTGATTTTCGTTTCTTGCAGTTTTCCCCATTAATTCATAGTTTTTGAAAGAAAATATTTCATAGGTAGTTTAATCAGTACATGTCTGCAGTACAGGATTACATTCATCATTGTAATTCATAACTTGCTTTAATGCTTTAAAGTTATTCTTTTGAAAGGGATTACTGTAGATGTAAAGATTTTTTTAAATACAGATATTCTACATAGCATGGCTATTGATGTTACAAAATAATATTTTTTCTAGTTTGTTTTTACATATTTAAATATCTAATCTGTATGAAATAAATGTTATTGTGCTTCATAATGGCATGAAATAGCATGTCCTCATCTGGGTGGGCCCTGATAATGTTAAAAACTGTTAAAAAGGTCCAAATAACTAGTGTTCCTGGGTGACAGATAGTAGAAAAACCTTGTTAAATGGTTTAAATGGCTCTTGCTAGGCCTGCAAAAGCAGAATTTAAAAATACTGAGTTATATATTCGTGTGACAAGCATAGTAATTGCTGCAAGATGATAAGATAATATGCTGTCAGTATTTTCACATTCTTGGAAATTTGAATGTTACATTTATTTCCTTTGTGTAATAATTGATTTTATTTCTCTTACTTTGGACAGACACTTGGCATTTCACCTGACGAAAAATTTGTTATTACAACAACAAACAGGAAAGAAATTACTTGTGATAATTTTGGTAAGTAAATAGTGCTATTAAATAGCTAGTGGTTTTATATTTAATATATAACTGTAGAGCAATAACTTATCACACAGATGTGTATCTAAAAGTATTTGGTAAGACCCTTTCTCAAAATAAAATTTTGAAGGGTTGGGTATAAGCTCAGGGGTAGAGCTCTTAACTGGCACAAACAAGACTCTGGGTCTAATCCCCCACTATCACTACTACTACTACTGCTACAAAAAAAATCAAAACAAAACAAAAACAAAGAATTCGATTAGGTAGAAGTGTTCATCCCTGTTCCATTTGATTTAACAAAAGCAACTGAATTTATAGATCCATTGTTTGAGAGTTTACCCGTACCTTTGTTAAAGATATTTCGTGGGTAAGATTTGCATATTCAGAATTACAAGTTCATTGCATTTCTGATGCTAATCTGGCACTTGATTGCAGATGAAACTGTTAAAGATGGAGTGACTCTCTACTTGCTGCAGTCTGTCGATCAGTTGCTGCTCTCAGCTACGAAAGAGCGGATTGACTTCCTGCCTCACTATGACACGCTGGTCAAGAGTGGCATGTATGAGTATTACGCGAGTGAAGGGCAGAACCCTTTGCGTAAGTGTTGCAGGCACCCTGCTAGACAGACTGACGCTCCTTTGTCCCGTTCACACATCCCGCTGCTTCTCATTGTAGAAATCCTCCCTATTTTATTAAAGACGGTAGTGGAGATTGAACCCTAGGCTAGATAAGGGCTATATCACTGAGCTGCATTCGCGACTATTGGAGGAGACCATGACCACTTGTTTTGAGCTTTTTTTTTCTCAACTTAATTATGGTTTACTCCTTTTTTCAACTGAAGTCATCTTCAGAATAAAAATACTCTTTTAAGGCAGTCTTGTTAGTAGCACTCATTCCTTTTGAATGCATGAAGGATCTTGTACCTACGTGTGTTCCCATCTCATGTGCGTTATTGTTCGTGGCTCCCTATACCTCTCCCAATTACAAAAGTAGTTTTAACCTTGCATTTTGACTTGTGTTTTGGGAATGTGTCTCACTTTGTAGCCCAGGCTGGCCTTGAGCTCGTGATCTTCCTGTCCCAATCTGTGAAGTGCTGAGATTAAAAAAGCATGTGTCAGACCGGGGATTCGGCCCGGTGGTTCTGCTGCCTGCCTTGCAAGCGCAAGGGCCTGAGTTCTATCCCCAGTACCAAAACAAACAAGCATGAGTCACCACACCCAACTACCTTGCAATTTTTGATTGATTGATTGATTAACTAGTTTTCGTAGTCCTGGGATCAAATCCAAGGACTGTAGCATTGAGATGCACCCCTAGCTCCTGCTTTGTACATTTATATAACTGAGTTGTACAATAAGTTTGTGCTGTTTTCTTCATGCCTTTATCATTTTCTTCTCCCTTTACTACTTGCCCTTTTCTATCCTACATCTAGACCAGAGCTCACATGCCACAGCCAGCTGTTATCACTGAAAGCTCTGAAAGGTTTGCTGCCACTGATAGACTGTCTCCTTGCAATCTTCATAAAGCAGTTGTCTTTCCACATTCTTTTACTGGACCATGCTAGAGTGCTTAATGTAGTGCTACTTAAATGTTCATTGTATGCTTGTTTATTAAAATTGTTTTTTTCTCTTGGTATGGTGGCACATGCATATAAATCCCAGCACTCTGGGAAGCTGAGGCATGAGGATTGCAAGTTTGAGTCTAGCCAGGGCAACTTAGTAACTTGTAAGACCTTGTGTAAGAATAAAAATACTTTTAAAAGGTTGGGAGTGTACCTCAGTGTGAAGGCCCTGAGTTCAATCCCCAGAGATTAAAAATCTTAAGCATTATTTATTATTTGTAGGAATTTTTTTAAAAAATAAATAAAACAACATAAAATGCACGCATATCTCTACCTCCTAGATGTAACCACTACTCACACTTTGGATCTATTTGTGTTATGTGATTTTTAAAACGGTTTTATTTGACACATTCTTCTTTAACCTACATTTTTTGATTGAAAATAAAATTAGCATCTTTATATATCATATATTTTAGATGATATGATTTATTTAAACAGTCTCCCATTAGATGTTAAGGCTTGGTCTTTTTTCCTTTGTCTTCTCTCCTATATCCAATCCAGTTAGCTTTAGTGATCCAATGTTATGGCTCTAAATGCCATCTTTATAAATATGCTTAAGTGTTCATTTTCAGTGGAATATTGGAAATACTGCCAGACTTTTCTCCTGAATTCTATTTTTATAAAAATTGTGTGTGGTGCTGGGGATTGAACCCAGGGCTTTACACATGCTAGGCAAGCACTTTGCATCTTATGCCCGTGTGGCACCTAAAACTAGGACATCTGGTATGGGAACCCTGAGTCCTATACCACACAGTTTTCCCACCTGAATTGGTCATTATTCTGCCTTCCATATGCCTTCCATTTGCTTGGGCCAGAAACTAGTGCTCACCACTTTTATTGTTCCCAGTGGTCCAAGGCAGCAGCGTAGCACCGGGATTGCACAATGACCACTTAACTGGTTTAAGTAGTTGGGTTGTGTCACAATGGTGAAGATGACTTCATTTTAATATCCATTAAAGACTTAAATTGAGTTTACCTTCTGGATTTGTTGTATCAGTCTTTGTTCCTGCCGTCATGGGTGGAAACAGAGAATCTCAAGTTTGAAACTCTCAGTTTGATTTCTGTGACTTTATAGTACATTCCTTGGTCTTTTCCTCCTTCTGTTTCCCTGCTCCTTGGTTTTGACTATGTGGTGGCTGTTTCTTCAAGTCTCAGTGATCTTTTTTCTTGGACTTTTCTCTTAGCAAATGGATCCTAGCCTTAACTACTACGTCTTTATCAGTGAAGCACAAAGCTTTACACGTGGCTGTCTGCCGTGTCTTAATTAGGGACAGTATCTGCTCCAGCTCCCTGTGTAAAAGCCCTCATTCACTGAACTTGATTTGGTGTTACAGCATTAACTGAATTTTTCTTTCTTCTCTTTCGTATTTTCCCTTTGTGGGAAATATGATCAGTAATTCAGTCTTCTAGACGCAGAAGTTCAAAGTCTTGGATTTCTAAACAATTAGATACTGTATTCATATTTTTTTCCTTCTCTTAACTAAGTCTCTCTTTCCATTTCCTATATATCTTTTGTTTTGTTTTGTTTTCTGCCTTTAACCAGAATATATATTTGATTTGTGATAACTTTATTGTGATTAGATTATAAACATAGCTGTCTGTAGTATTCAGCTGATTGGAAGTGCTTGCTGGAGTGCTGCTATGTGGATTAATTATAACTTTAGTTGGGTTACACATCTATAGAATTAAGATAAATTTAATGTTGCCTTTTTAACATAAGGGACTAAAAATGGGAAATGTTTAAGTAGTGGTGTTGAAGAAAGGAGAGAGTAAGTACTGAGCCAGTGAATATTAAATTCTCCGTGTGGTAGGAAGTCAGTTATGTCAGTTATGAGGACATGTTCTGCCATTTGACAAGCTTCTCTTGGTCTTTAAAATTTTTTCCCTAGATTAAGCACTTAAGACACACTTTCACAGTTATCTATTTGCCTGTGTGTCTCTGAGTGTCAAAGTCCTTGCACAAGGAGCCCCTGCCTGGCTGACTCATGCTGCGTAGTGCCGCACGACTCCTAGTTGCTGACTGCTTTTTATGCTGGCTGTGATTGGTGATGATGCCTGTATTGTGTGTTGTGTTGCTAGGTTCAGGAAAATATTTTAATTCTAGTTCTTTGGAAATTAAGAGTGGTGCCTTTAAGGTTCTTCAGAGTTTCTTCTACTTTGAACTTTTATATGAAGTATTTGGGAGGGAAAAGTTTAAGCAGTAATGTTTTCTCAATCTCTTCCAGCATTTGCTCTTGCGGAATTAATTGACAATTCATTGTCTGCAACTTCTCGTAATGTTGCTATTAGAAGAATACAGATCAAATTGGTAAGAAAATAATATGTAAGGAAATTTCATTTTTCTAAAAATAACATAAATTGATTAGAGAAAAATTAGAAAATAAATGAAAAGTATAAATAATTGTCTGGTGTCTCTTCATCTGTTGGTGACTGTTTTTCACTGACCCTATTCTGTCCCCACCCCACCCATCTCAATGGGGATTGAAACCAGGGCCTTGGCACTGAGCTATGTCCCAAGTCCTGTCTTATTTTGAGACGGGATTCTGCTGAGTTGCCTAGGCAAGGCTTGAAGTTGTTATGCTCCTGCCTCAGCCTTCTAGACTTCTGGGACTGTAGGTGCACTCACCACACCTGGCTGCGCAGGTCCTTTTTCTGTACAGATGTATATGCATGTATGTGTACATTTTGCTTTCTGACCTACTGAACTCTACATTGTACACTTTTGACATACAAACATTTTGCAGTGTACTCCATTTCTGCAGAGTGGTTTATTGGATGTAAGTTGCTTAAGGTCTTGAGTTGCTGACATAGATTCCCTGGATTTTGCCATTAGAAGCGGTGCTGAAATGATGAATGTTGTTTGTATGACTTTGTACACATCCAACTATTTTTTTTTTTGTTGTTGTTACTGTGGATGGAACTCAAGAACTTTTACTTGTGAGGCAGGCGCCGATTTTTCTTTTTCTTTTCTTTTTTTTTTTTTTTCAATAAATTTTTTTTTTTTATCTCCCTCCTGCTTTGTTGCCATTTTCTCCTTCTGTTTTCACTTTTTTTTTTGAGACAGGGTCTCACTATGTAGTTGAGACTGAACTGGAACTCACCATGTAGCCCAGGCTGGTCTCAACTCAAGGCGATCCTCCTGTCTCAGCCTCCCGAGTGTTGGGATTACAGGTGTGCGCCACCATGCCCAGCTTCACTTTTTTCTTGTGCTTTCCTTTTTCCCTTTCTCCTCCCTTATTCCCCTTCCCATTTGAACACTTTTTTCCCATTTCCCAACGTCAATTATACATCTCAGTCCGTATTTCCACTTTTGGTTTCTCACACCAGAGTATGATTATTTTCTTAAGTTCTGAGAAACGGAATTTCTGATTTAAGTAATAAAGTATTCGAAGGCTTTTTAGTAGATATATCTTTGTGAAGTGTTCTGCAGAAAGTATGATTATTTTCTTAAGTTCTGAGAGACGGAATTTCTGATTTAAGTAATAAAGTATTCGAAGGCTTTTTAGTAGATATATCTTTGTGAAGTGTTCTGCAGAAAGTTGTATTTTATACTAGCATCAGCAATGTATCAATGAGCCTGTTGAATTGCTTTGTTCATATTTTAATTTTTACGTTTGAAATACTGATTTTTCCTGTCTTTTGAACTTACTTTGTTCCGTAGCTTTTTGATGAAACACAAGGAAAACCTGCGGTTGCAGTGATGGATAATGGAAGAGGAATGACCTCTAAACAGCTTAACAACTGGGCCGTGTATAGGTTGTCAAAATTTACAAGGCAAGGTGACTTTGAAAGGTTAGAGGATCTTACTTCTTTATGAATAGCTATGTATTTTAATAAGGCTAAAAATTCTAGTGTCTTAAATATATGTGATACATTGGAGATTTTGCTGTTAACAGCATATTTAGTTGGGTCGTTCTGTTACAGCATCTTTATGATCAGGACTCAGAAATAGAACATCATATTGTGCTTTTTTGTTGAAGGGCTCTTTTTGCATTTCCAGTGGTATCTAGTTCTATTGATATGTTGAGTGCCTTAGGGCTTTCTGCCTTTGCATTCTAATATAAGTGTGATAAAAACTGCAGTCTCTAGAGCAGGATGGTTTTAATGTTGAGCTTAGATCATTTTGTGTCACATACAAAATTGGCTCTGTGCGCTCAGTATTTTTCTATTTTGAGGGCTGTTTTCAAAATGTCAGTTATTAGGAATAGAATTGAGTCATGAGTTTTCTTTTCTTTTCTTTCTTTCTTTCTTTCTTTATTTATTTTTTTGAGATAGGGTCTCACTATGTAGTTGAGACTGACCTGGAACTCACTGTGTAGCCCAGACTGATCTTGAACTCACAGTGATCCTCCTGCCTCAGCCTCCCGAGTGCTGGGATTACAGGTGTGCACCACCATGCCTGGCTGAGTCATGAGTTTTCTATCAGAATATGCTTATAGAAAATATCCTGAGGTGTCATAGGGAAAACAAAAGATTCTAAAAGCTGTGAGGGATAGATATAAAGGTTGAGATTTGAGCGGTATTAGAACTGTAGCAAGGGAAGCTTTGACCTGCAGGTCTTTGTATTTTAAGCCATGTTGTGTACTACTGGGACAATGTTCGTAGAAAGAGTCTGTTGGCATTCTTGCTTAGTACTTAAGAGTTCATAACCTGTTTAGCTCTTTTCTCTATCAAGAAGTCACACGTTTAAAATTCAGTCTCAGGGTTGGGGATTTGACTCAGTGGATTTGCCGCCTGCCTTGAAAGCACAAGGTTCCGAGTTCGATCCCTGGTACCAAAAAAAAAATTAAACAAACAAAAAAAGATAAAGTTCAATCTCAGTAACATGCTAAATTAATATAACTGTATTAACATATTAACGTATTATTTGCACATATACTTTCTCAACTTGTGAATTTTCAGCTCCCTTAGAATTTTCATCACATTTGACTTCCAGTGCATCTCTGTCGGGGACAGCTGGGTTGCTGGCTGAGCACTCTGCCCCACCCTTGGGTGCCCTGTACAGGGAAGCTGGAGAGCGCAGTAGCATTTGGCCTGGCTTAACCCTAGCCTTGCCACCTACTAGTTGTGTGACACTGGTCAAGTCCTTTCCTTCTCTTTGCCTTACTTTACCCACTTGTGAAATGGAGAAAATAGCCCAGAGGTTTTGTAAAGACAGAGTGAGGGTTTGTAAACTTTAGGACAGAGTCCATGCTATCCTGTACAGTTAGGGCAAGCCATCATCTTAGTTGTTTCTTCCTTCCTGACCTCAGACTTTTCTACAACCAGTTTCTTTCACCATTTTGATGAATTCATGACCCAGGATTTATAAGTAACCAGAGAGGAGGCAACGACTGATGGTTTTTTTCTTAGAAATGCCAGTTTATTTGACATAGTGCATGATTCAAAGTATCTGACATTTCCTAGCCAACAGTTTTTAACTTCTCTGTTACAGAATACTGGGTACCCTGAATATAGTTAGTTGATAGACCTCATTCTTTTTTTCCTAGATTAAACAGTTTCCCCATTTAGTACCCATTTCACATTCACAGAAAGTTTGGGGAGAGAGGGAAATAGGGATTATTACTGCCCTCTGCACCAGGGGCACTTAATGTTAAAAGGTGAAGCACAGTAGAGTCACCCCGTAGACATTCTGTGTGTCCAGAGCACTGAATGTTAGCATACCATCACTGGCCCATGTGGGACTCATCATAACAACGTAAAAGACACTGATTTCCTTGTAAAAACAAACCAGTATAAGTGTAAAGGACTCATCCCCCACAGCCTTTTCTGAAAAATAATACATAAGAGAACCTTTACATGATTAGTATCACCCAAGCTTCACACATGGAGAACAATAGCTAAAATATAATCTGTGAAAAATTCTCACTATGCAGTCAGAATAAAATCTGGTATCACTTATGGAATCTGTAAGTTAGAAAGAACCTCAAAGATGATGTTTTCCATCTCCTCATTTAATAAATAGGAAACTGTCAAAAGCAGGTGACATGCTGGATGTTGGGATCTAACCCGGTGGCAGAGCCTGGGCAGAACACAGGGACTCAGAAGAGCCTCGTTCAAGATTCTCTGGTTTCCCAGTCCTCCTTTAAAGGTTCACAGAGTAAAACAAGGGGATGATCTCCAAAGATGCACCACACAGTGAAGCACATGTGCTGACATAGGTCAATGATTTGGTCTTGCGGGACAGTTCCTTTGGCCATTAGGCAGATTTGTAACCCACCTCAGGGTGGGCCTTCTTTGCACAAGATTGTTCAGTGTTCTGAAGGAAAGCAAGTGCAGGTTGGAAATAACTTCTTGGATTTTGGAAGGCCCTTTTTTTGGGGGGTGGGTACTGGGGATTGAACTCAAGACCTTGCACTTGTGAGGCAGGCAGCAGCATCACTGAGCTGAATCTCTTATCTTCTTAACTGCCAGTCCGCGGTGGGCAGGCGGCCAGCTCACAGAGGAATCCTAGCTTTGATGCGGAGCTATCGGGTGTGTTCTGGCTTCGAGCAGCACAGTGATACCTACAGCACTAGGACTTATGGCCCATGTAGGATCCCCCTTTCTTCACCTGGTCTTTCCCAGAAGGGGGCCTTTTGGGTTGAGCGTTTCTCTAACCGAATGATAAATAGTCCGCCAGTCTGAAGTCTACTCCCACATGTTCCCCACTATGTTGTGGGAGCCATAACCGTTGGGAGGAAAGGTGTCAATGGGCGCTCTTCCTTGGAAGCCATCCTCTGCAGTGTTGGCTGCAATTTGTTGCCCCAGGAGAAAAGTCTGTGCTGCAGGCCTCTTTGACACCTGTACTGCCACTCAGCCTCTGTGGGATCCATTTCTGTGCCCATGTGCAGTAGGCTGTGGCGTCATGACAGGAGAGGTGGAGCACTGGATGATCTGGCCTGTGCTGAACAGTAGATTTGGGCCCTTCTGCGTGTCTCCAGTTGGCACCTTTAAGAGGTAACCACCAAGTAGCAGCTGCAACCTCTGTGAAATAGCAGGTTGATGGTTCTGCCACCTGCCTTGCAAATGCAAGGACCTCAGTTTGATCCCCAGTACCCCCCACCCCCAATAGCCAGTTGAGTTCACAGACTTCTCAAATTCAGCTTTACTGACTTCTTAGACATCCACCTGAGAGGCATCGACAGCAGCTCTTCTTGCAGGTGCTTCTCCATCCTGTTTTATCTGAGAGTCATCTGTACCCTTGTAAATATTCCAGCTGGGACGAGGACCATCTCGGTGAGTGTGAGCGGCTGCTCTCCCGAGCCTGGGCCCAGGGTGTTTGCCTTGCGGGAGTATCTGTGAGCAGCTACCACGCTGCCCTGGGCCCTGGCCACCGGCCAAGCCGCAGCCAACCGTTGGTTTTTATATGAGGATAGGATTTGGCATGTGATCAAACTAGTAGGTAGAAGAAAAAGGAGAACAGGTGGTAAATTAGGCAGAAAGGTCAGGAATCGATCAGTAAAATTTGTTAAAAGAGTAGAAAGATGTAGGGCCGGGGATTTAGCTCACCGGTTCGGTGGCCTGCCTTGCAAGCGCAAGGACCCGACTTCAATCCCCGGTACCAAAAAAAAAAAAAAGAGTAGAAAGATGTTTTCTACAGTTTGTCACAATTAAAACTTCACTGGATTCCTGGGGCATTGCTTGGATTTTCTCTAGATCTTAACAAACTTTTATTCACTTTTTGCAGAGCTGGGGATTGGACCAGGGCCTTGTGGATTATAGCAACACAAACTTTTAAACTTAACCCTAATGTTAGGGAAATGTTAATTTCTGATAGAAACTTCCTGTTGTTGGTTTGGGCCCTAGCTTTATGGGCCTCACTTTATAATCCCAGCACTTGGGATACTGAGATGCGATTTTGAGTCGGAGGCCATCCTAGCCTACAAATGGAGACTGACTCAAAACACCCTGAAGAAGAAAAAGAATTGCCGGGCGTGGTGGCACACGCCTGTAATCCCAGCACTCGGGAGGCTGAGGCAGGAGGATCACTGTGATTTGGAGACCAGCCTGGGCTACACAGTGAGTTCCAGGTCAGTCTCAACTACGTAGTGAGACCCTGTCTCAAAAAAACCAAAAAGAAAAGAAAAAGAATCAATACCATGTCAGGCTATGGGAAAAAAGGAAATAGAAGGCTCAGAGTACAGGTCAGCTATGAATTTTGTCTTGTAGCTTATCTTTTTTTGCAGGGGGGTACCAGGGATTTAACTCGGGTCCTTGCGCTTGTGAGGCAGGCAGTGTGAAAGCACTGAGCTCAACCCTGGCCCACTTGTAGCTTATCTTGTATGGAGAAACAAAACGCGCAAAATTGTATTTATAAGCATTTAAGTCAGTATTAGTCTGAAGAACTGCAAAGTGATGTGAAGAAGATAATGGGTACCTCCCTGCCTGCTGAGGCATAACAGAGGCCTTTGGCCTTAGGGCTGGGTTGAGGTTTGAACGGGAGGAGGAGCGTCAGCAAAGCAGGTGGTGAAGGTGGGCGTCTTGCTGTGTCTGAGGGACTGGAAGGAGACGGCGTGGCTGGTGTGTCGTCAATGAAGGGGACTGAGCCAGGGAGGAGAGTCTGAGTGTGGGCAGTGTTCGTGGTAACCCTTGTCACCGACCGCTGCCTTGTCCCAGACAATGCGAAAATGTTAAGCCAGCAGATAAGGTGAAAGAATAGCACTAGCACACATGTCACCCTTTCTCCTTTACCTAGATTTATTAGTTGTTAATACTTTGTCACATTCATAGTCTCTCTCCTCTCTGTCTCCTTTCTTTGAATCATTCAAAGTACTGTATGCTGCAGGTACGCTGACATTTCAGTCCTTAGTAGTACAGCGTGTACTCCTGACCCGACTGAGGGCATTGGTCACTTTTGCAGCTCTGTCTAATGTAATGCTCAGGCTTTTCTAGTTTCCTTTATTCTGTGGTAATTCCCCTTTCTTTTTGTTTTTTGTTTTTGTAATGTCCTTTTTTAATTTTTAGAATTCAAGCTAGTCTCCTGTAGCATGGCTGTCAGCCTGAATCTTAGTTTCCTCCGCACTCTTCTTACCATGAACATTTGCAAACAAACAGGAAAGTTGAAACTCTACAGTGAATAGTTATATACTTAACCTGGATTCTGTCGTTGAGAGTACTTTACCACGTACCTATCTGTCCCACCACCACCTGGATATCTTTTTTGATGTAGTTCAAAATAAATTACAGATAATCTGGATATGTATTCTCCTAATACCTAAAGTATTGGTATCATTCCTTGGACTTTAATATTTGATATTCTTTTGAGGTAAAGTGTACATACAGTGAGATGTTCATACTTATTTTAAATGTGTCATTGATTTAATTAAGTTTATACAGGTGGTTCACATGCCACATCCACATACTCACTGTATTGCAATGTACAATTCAGTCATTTTGAGCATGTTATGAAGTTGTGCAGCCATCCTCATCAATTCCAGAACTTGAACCCCTGCTTCAAACCCTGTACCCAGTGGTAATCACTACCCTCTCCCTCTTGATCCTACTAATCGCTGATGTACTTTTGCTTGTTTTTGCAGTACTGAGATTGAACCCAGATCCTCAGGCATGCTAGGCAAGTGCTCTAGTGCTCAGCTGCTTCTCCAGCCCTTTTTATTTTGAAATAAGGTTTCACTGAATTGCCAAGACTGGCCTCAGGCTTGCGATCCTTCTGCATCAGCCTCCTGGTAGTTGAGATTACAGGCATGAATCACTACACCCAGCAGTAACTGTGTACCTTTAATAGTTATTTATATCCATTGTTGAGCTGTTTTTCTAGGGATTAGAATAAGCATCTTAATCCTCCATAGTCCAGTTTGGATTAATGCCAAGTTAATGTCTGTAGTACACCAAAATGTTGCTTCTCTGTGGTTTCATTCCCTTCCCACTGTTATGTGCTGTGATTTTTTGTTGTTATTTTCACATAAATGACGAACTTACATATTGTCACCCAAGTGATCCTTCTATACTTACTGTTTCATACAGTTATCTTTTAAATAAGATAAAATAGTTACACACAATTAATACATTAACCTTTTCTATTTATCTGTAGAGCTAATTCCACCTCACTTTATTCTTTTCCCTTTGCAGGCATTTGAGTTACTTTAGTACTTTTGAGTCTGGAGAACTGTCTTCAGTAGCTGCTAGCAAAGAATTACTTCAGTTTTGTCTGTCTAGGAATATCTCAGTCTCTACATTATTTTTGTGGGCTGATTGTCTGGTTGACAGTCTTTTTAATTGGAGACTTTGAATATCTTTGGCTACTGCCTTTTAGTTCCATGGTTTCTGGTGAGAAATCAGCTGTTAATCTTACTGATTAATCCCCCTTTTTTTTTTCAGTACCCATGGGCCTTTATACTGAGTTATTCTCCCTATTTATTTATTCATTTGGTACCGGGGATCAAACTCAGGACCTTGCGCTTGCCAGACAGTCGCGGTGCCACCGAGCTATATCCTTGGCCTATTTTTTAAGTTTTAAGACAATGTCTCACTAAGTTGCCCAGGCTGTGCTTGAATTTAGGATCTTCCTGCCTCTGCCTCCTAGTGTGCTGAGTGAGATTTGTTGTTGTTGTTGTTTTCATATAAATATGAAATATGGTGGTGTATCCCACCATGCCTGGCAAGGATCCCTCTGCATAACTTCACCTTTCCCATCCTGCTTTCAAGATTCTGTCTCTTAGGTGTCTCTTTGACTTCAGTTTATGGCTGAGTGTGCCCTTGTCTTTTGTTTATTTTTACTGACTTTTGAGGCAGGGTCTCACACTCTAGTACAGGGTGGCCTTGAACTTGCAGTGTAGCCCAGGCTGGTCTACTCCCGCACCTCCTGCCTCTCCCTGAGTGTTAGAGTTCCAGGCGGTACGTGCCGTCTTGGTCTGCTCGGTGTCCTGTGTCCATCATGACAGGGTCTCACTGAAGCTGCCAGGTCACCCTCGCAGTCCTCCTGCCTTGCTGCCCAGAGCGCAAGCTCACCGCCATGCCCAGCCGTGATGTTCTGCTTCATACTGGCACTGTATTCTCTCCGACTATCTTTTTTCCTTTTGTTTTCTCTTTTTTCTTTCTTTTTTTTCGGTATTGGGGATCAAACCCAGGGCCTTCACACTGAGCCACATTTCTGGCCATGTAAAAAACAAGTATTTTTTTCAAGGCAGGTTAGGTTGGGCCTAAACATGATATCCTCCTGCGTCAGCCATCCAAAGTACTAGAATTACAGGCATCAACTACCAAGACCAGCTTTCTTTTCTTTGGTGTTAAATTGGTAACTCTTTCTCCAGCCTTTTCATCTGTTATCTCATTTATTGAGGCAGTAGGTACTTGAATCTTAATATTTGATAATTTATGCCTTTAATTGGGACATTTAAGCCAGATGTGTTTAATGTTGTTATTGGCATGTTTGGATTTAATCCCAATCTTTTAAACATTTTTTTTTCTGGGCTATTTCTTTTTTGTTTTTTGTTTTTTTCCTGTTTCATTTCAAGTATCTTGTATGTATCTGGTTCCATTGTATCTCTCTGTCATATCTACAACTGTTTTATTGGTAACTTTAGGATTCTTTAACAGTATATCAAAGAATATTGTACCGCTTTACATACAAGTACATTATAACAGCATGCTTTGATTTACTCTCAGTCTTTGTGCTTTTGTTTTTATACATTTTACTTTGACCTATATTATAAATAGCAAAATATATCTTTGCTATTTTGCTTTGGAAGTTTCTCGATTTCCTGACTTTCCTTGATAGGCTAGACATGTCTACTTTATGTTCCCATAACATACTGTGTGGTCCCTTTTCAAAGCAATCTTTTCTCAAAATTGTAGAATAAAATTCCCAATTTTAACCATTTAAAAATATACAGTGCAAAAAAAGACAAAAAAAGAAAAAATATACAGTAATGGCATTAATTACATTGGTGGTGTGCTTTGCAACCGTTATTTATTAAAATTAATTATTAAATTATTAAAATTATTAAAAACAAACATGTTTCCCTCTCCACCCACAAATTGGAAGTCCCCACTCTCCCTGCCTCCAGCTCCTGGGAACCACAGTCCTGCTTTTGTCTCAGTGACTTTGCCTTGCCTGGCACCGTGTCCTGTGCAGCGATGCAGTGTCTGTCCTCCTGTGTCGGACTCACCTGGCGTCCTTGCCGTGTGCCAGGCACCGCGCCGCTCCCTCTCTGGTGGATCATCCTCCCTGTGCTGCCGCGCTGTGTTTAAAGAAGTCTCCTCCTAGGTTAATGGGCTCGGGTTGTTTCTGTCTTTTGTCTGTTAAGATGGTGCTGCAGTGAGCATTTGAGACCCTGCGCTTACGTTTACCCTCCGGGCGCAGATGTTCGTTCCTCTGTGTTGATGTCTGCTATCATCTTCTTTCCTGAAAATCTTCCTTTAACATTTTTTTATAACTGGGGTCTGCTCTGATTTTTTTTTTTTTTTTTTTTTTTTTTTTTTTTTTT
>NW_022900942.1:62182130-62185409 GCF_012274545.1 Fukomys damarensis
TTTTTTTTTTTTTTTTTTTTTTTTTTTTTTTTTTTTTGGTAATGTTTAATAAAATCAAGATCTTGGGCCAGGGATTCGGCTCAGCGGTGCTGTCCCCTGCCTCGCAAGCGCAAGGTCCTGAGTTCGATCCCCAGTACCAAAAAAACAAAAGAATAAAGTCAAGATCTCTTACTCCCCAACACCTTTAAAGATATTGTTCCTAATTTAAGTTAACTTTAAGAAATTCGATTAAATACAGAAAAGGTGTCAGTCCGTTTTCTGCTGACTTACCTACTTTATGATGTCAAATCTGTTGTCATCTTTGTGTCTCCGTGTGTATTGTCTGTTTTTCTTTTTAACCACTTGTAGGTAGTGTGTGTGTATTGTAGGGAGGGCTGTGCATTTCAGTTGGAGGTGGTAGTGTCCCCCTCCCTGACCCACCCCGGTACTAGGGACTGAACCCAGGTGTACTCTACCACTGGGCTGCATCTCCAGTCCTCTTCACTTTTATAATTTGAGTCAGGTCTCAGTAAATTGCCCAGGCTGGGCGCAAACTTGAAATTCTCCTGCTTCAGCTTCCTCAGGCGCTGGGATTACAAATGTGTACTGCCATGCCTATCTGTTTTTTACTGTTGATGTCAAACCGTGCTAGCCAGTTAGAATTTTTTGATGTCATGGCCTATTTTGGTATTCTTCTGTATCACTTTTGCTTGGATGTTTACAATGATGTACGTTTCTTCATTCTTTCCTTATTGGGCTCTGCTGGTCTTCCTGGATTTGTGGAGCCAAGTCTGTTGGTTTGAGAATATTTGCAGGTATTATCCATTATTTCCTCTTCCTAGAACTACATTAAAACTTGAATGAGGGGCCGGGGATTTAGCTCAGTGGTTCCAGCGCCTGCCTCACAAATGCAAGGACCCAAGTACTATCCCCAGTACCAAAAAACAAAACAAAACAAAACTTGAATGAGGTATTTACCTTCGGTCATTCATATCTTTTAATTTTATTTTGATATTTTCTTTCTTTGTTTCTTATTGGTAAGTTATTTGATTTTATCTTATTTTCTGATCCCCTCCCCAGCTATGATGTCATATCTGATTTTCTTGTTTTGGTTTGGTTTTTTATTTTTTGAAACAGAACCTTTCTAAATTGGCCAGCCTGGGCCTGAACTTGGGATGCTCCTGCCTCACCCTCTGGAGTGTTGCTGTTGTTACCTTCCTGTGCTCCTGGGGATTGAACCCAGGCGTTGCTTGTCCTGCAGGACTCTAGACACAGCTATAGCCTCCAGCCCTTTTTAAGCTGGTACTGGTGGTAGGTGCCTGTAATCCCAGCCGCTTGGGAGGCTGCAACAAGAAAATCACAGATTGAAGCCAGTTTGGGCAGTTTGGTGAGACCTTGTCTCAAAATTAATAAAAGGGCCTGGGATTGTAACTCACTGGTAGAGCCCTTAATGCAGCACGCACAAGGAGGCCCTGAGTTCAGTCCCCAGTACTGCCAAATCTAACAACCACAACAATAGCAATAGTAATAATGGTTCTAGCTTCACCCCAGTTGTTGATTTCTAACATTGGGAAATGCCACTAGGTTTGAAGGACCATAGTTACAGTCCAGTGGGAGGTTCCCATGACTCTTCATTTGTCACAGTCATGGAAATGTGAATCTCTTTTGCTCTGATCCCCATTATTCTTTAGGAAAAATTTTAATAAGTTTTGAGATCACAAACTGTTTTGAGGGGAAGGTTATAGAGGCATAAGAGTACATAAAGATGAGGATATTTATTAGTAGTCCTGTTTGCTGAGAGAGTTAGGGATCCAAGAATTTTGACCTCATTTTCACTTCTCAGAGTTTCCAGGTGACTGCACTTAGAAAACCCCGAGATGAGGGGATGCCCCGCCTTGCAGCTCGCTTCTTTCTCCCTCCAGTGAGGGGTCTGAGCTGACTTGGAGACCATCTTGTTAAGATTTGATAAATGCAGTGTAACACTTTCTCTTGGGTTAAGCAGATTGTTTAAAATCGCTGCATTAATGCACTGTTTTCTTTTAGTGATCATTCAGGTTATGTCCGTCCAGTACCAGTTCCACGCAGTTTAAATAGTGATATTTCCTATTTTGGTGTTGGGGGGAAGCAAGCTGTTTTCTTTGTTGGACAATCAGCTAGGGTAAGTAAAAAGATTTCTTATAAGTCAAAGTTGATTAGAATATTTTTATGTTGAGTAGTTTAACTGTGAAGAGTTTTTAAAGTACTCCTTTTTAATGTTCAACAGATGATAAGTAAACCTGCAGATTCCCAGGATGTTCATGAGCTTATGCTTTCTAAAGAAGATTTTGAGAAGAAAGAAAAAAATAAGGAGGCGATATATAGTGGATATATTAGAAACAGAAAGGTACAATACATTTTAACTCAAAATTAAATTATTTGAACAGATGACAGGATGGAACTTTTTTCCCAGATTTGTAACTAAGACACCAGTATTGCTGTTTTAAAAAATTGGTGATATGAAATTTTCCAAATGGGTCACTGAACTTTTTCATTCTTTTCCCTTTAATCATGTGAGTAGCAAAACTGTTCATTTGTACCCTTCTTTAGACTGAAACTTTTCATACAATAGTTATATCAGCAATCTTAATAAACTTTCTGTCAGTTGATCATCAAGTTGTAATTATTTCCCCAGCACTTTGGGAGACTCAGGCAGAAGGGTCACAAGTTCAGTCCCAGCCTGGGCAACTTTAGGGACTTAGTGAGACTTTTCTCAGAAATAGAAGCGGGGTGGGAGTGTAGCTCAGCGCAAAGGCCCTGGGTTCAGTTCCCTGCTGATCTGATTCTGGGCTTACTATCTTCGTTATATATAAAATAGTCGTAGAAGGTAGAGTGCAGAGAGCATGGCTGGGCAGTGGACTTTGAGGAGATCTGAGCTCCAGGCAGATAAATGAGAGATGAGATTTCTATTGCTGGTTTGTTTTTAAATATTTTTAATATGATAGATTGTTAACACATTTGAATCTTAAAAGCGAATACATGGTATTTATTGTGTGTACCTTCAATTTTCTGTTTGAAACATTTTTTATGTTTTTTCTTTGAGACAAGGTCCCATTAGGTGGTGGTCTTGAACTTACATGTGGCCTACCTAGCCTGGCCTCAAACTTGGGATCCAAGATCTGGGATTACAGCTGTGCACCATTACACCCAGAACGATCTTTAATTTTAAACATTTAAACAATAGCTGATTGGGCAGGGGATGCAGCTCAGTGGGGCCGCTGCATGCCTCACAAGCACAAGATCCTGAGTTCGATCTCTGGTACC
>NW_022900942.1:62185444-62247554 GCF_012274545.1 Fukomys damarensis
CAAAAAAAAAAAAAAAAAAAAAGCTGATTTTAAACAAATCATGGAAATTTCTTGATAGGAAAATATAAAGAAAATAAAAATACTCCTAGGTGCCAGAGAAAAGTGCTGATAACATTTTGGTGGATTTCCATCTGATCTTCCCCCCCGCCCCTCAGTTTTTACTCCACTTTTCTTAAATTAACTTTTTTTTGAGACAAGGTCTCACTATGTAGTTGAGACTGACCTGGAACTCACTATGTAGCCCAGGCTGGTCTCGAACTCACAGTGATCCTCCCGCCTCAGCCTCCTGAGTGCTGGGATTATAGGTGTGCACCACCACGCCCGGCTTTAAATTAACATTTTGAGTATTTTCCAATTTTATAAAATACTTTAGTATGCATTGCATTTTTACTAGCTATAGAGTATTCCTTTTGAAGACTGTTAATTTGTGAGCATTTAGCATATTTAAAAGATTATGAATATCTTTGTATAACATTTTTCCTGAATTACACATTTAAAAAAATATAAATGGCTTTTTTGGTTTTGTTTTGTTTTGTTTTGGGGCTGGGTCTCATTTCAAATGTGCTATGTAGTCTGAGCTTGCCTTGAACTCAAGATCCTCCTTTCTTAGCCTTCCAGGTGCTGGGATTACAGGCTTGTACTACCATGTCTGGCAGAATTACAGATTTTTTTTTCAGAATTACTGATTTTTAAAATAGATTGTTAGCATTTTAATAACTGACAATGAATTTGAACTTTTTAAACATTCATAGTGTGCATTAAAAATTGCTTGCCCGAAAGGCTAAACTAAAAAAACTAAAAAACAAAATCACATAGATTTCCAACAGCTGTGTATTGAGTTGCCTCTGTTCATTTCTTTGTTCATAGAAAAAAATGAGAAGGCACACAGGTAGCAAAACGTTGCCAATTTAATACCTTTCCTTTCGGTACTAGTTGGCTGAACTTTTTTGGCATGTTTTTTAGCCACTTTTATTTTCTCTAAACTTACATTCTTTCTGTCCAAGAATTTTCTCAATTTTGCTTATCCACTTTTCTGTTTCAAACTTATTGCACTTGTTTAACAAATTATATATTCTAAAAAATTTACATAATTGTTCCATCTTTTTTATCCTCTTGAGCCATCCATCAGAAAGCCCTATAAATACATTGGTCAATGTACTACCTCCTCTGTTCAAACAGGTAGAAGATAGGAATTGGGAATTTGAGTCAGACTGTGCATTGTATGCAGCCTGGGTGGAGCTGGGGTATCTGGATCGTGTTTTCTCTGCATTTTTTTCTATGTTTTGTGCTAAACTTGTCCTAGTAGGCATTTCATAGATACCAGTAGATACAGGATCTCTTTCTTTTCCAGAATACTTCTTTCCAACTTTTGTTTGTTGACTTTGCCATTGCTCTTATTTTAATAAAACAACCAGTTTCCTTGAGATACTAGTTTAATGTTTATACTTAACATGTTTCTGTGTATGTAGAAGCATGCACAGTATGTGTGGTCATGCACACTGGTACCTGTAACATTTAACCCTCAGACCTTCTCCCTTCGCTTGCACAAGCTCTCAGGAGTCTCCAAAAGTGGCCTGGTGCCCATGATGTTGTTGCTTCTTAAACGCAATGTATTTGGGCTAAACCCATGGATCCAGCTGCCCCCTAATTGTCTTTATCATGGAGGGCTGGGCCGTGGTCCTGACTCAGTCCCGTGGTAGGTTTCCCAAGCAAAAAATTTCATCTTGGGGTTAGTGCCTTTGTTTTTTTTAAGGCATTTTAAAACTCAGTATTTGTCTTACCTTTTTCTTTATGAGCCTATAAAATTGGCTTAGCATTGTGAGATAGGTGTTTTTATGTGTGCTAATTTAGTTGTCTATGTGAAAAGTTTCCCATCCTTACAGCCTCGTCACATACTCACCTAGTTTGTTGTACTGGGACAGTTTCCTCCACATTATTCTGAAGATTGTGTCTGCAACCTAATCAACGAGTCGCATTAGAATTTAATGTAATGATAAATTTTATAATTGTAATTTACATGATATAATCTGTTGTATTTATATTCGCTCTTGTAGCCATCTGATTCTGTTCATATCACAAATGATGATGAACGATTTCTACATAATCTGATCTTAGAGGAGAAGGAAAAAGATAGCTTTACTGCGGTGGTTATAACAGGGGTACAGCCAGAACATATACAGTACCTAAAAAATTACTTCCATCTTTGGACTCGACAGTTAGCGTAAGTAATTATATTTGGTTCATGAAGTGTTGCTATGTATCTTTTTAAAGACAAAGTGTTACAGATAATGCTGAAGCCACTTAGGTATCATTTTTGTCTAGTTTTCTTCCCTTTTGCACAGTGTCCACTGTTCTGATGCTGGAGTTAAAAGGGTTTTCTATCCATTTATTCTATAAATATTGTAGATCACCTGATCTTTGACACCTATTATAAAATGAAAAACGAACTTCCTAATTGATCAGACTCACGTTACTGCCATGCCCGTGTTGTGTGCTGCTTTTCTGTAGTATCTGTTAGAATCTTCCGTACGCTTTTGTGCCTGCCTTCCCCATTGTGTCTTTTAATTCCTCACTGCATCTTCCTTGTCTAGAAAAATCGCTGCTGTATAGTAAATGCTGAACAGATGTTTATCACATGAATACGCCATGTCCATTAAAATAATATATCATTCAGTAATACTGAAGTCATTGTGTGTTTATTCCAGTAAAATGGGGCTATATGTGTATATATCCCACTAGGCTGAATCAGAAGATGTGTATGGCTGTAAGTTTTTCTCTATGTCTATAGGATACATATCATTTACGGGGCTGTTTCCATAATGTTCATCATCTGAATTACTGAGTTTTGTGAAGTTGGTACATCTGTACAATGTTCATGTTTCTTTTTTTTTAAATCCCCCTTTTTTGTACTGGAGATTGAACTCAGCGCCTTCACACTGGAGTGTATCTCCAGACTTTTTTATTTTGACACAGGGTCTCACTAAGTTGCTGTGATTCCCAGACTAGGCTCAGAGCTTGCCATTCTTCTGCCTCAGTCTCGCAGAGTGCTTTGTGCCACCATCCCTGGCATCACTGGTACATTATAGAGTTGCTAGGATAATAAGTTTAATTATTCTTTAATATATATGAAATTTTACCCTTTTGGGGGGTGGAACCACTAGGCTAATTAAAGACATATTTTAATTAATCTTAAACCAAAATTCATTTAACTTAAAAAATAAAGTAGCAGTGATTGCTGAAATGGTGGTTTTAAGTGGGACATTGTTGAATTTAGTTTTGTGTTTTGGAACATTGAGATAAGATTGTTTCAGTGCCATAAAGAATATGAAAGTTCTAGAATATTCTCACGCTGAGATTATTTCAAGATACACAATTTGGTCTAGTCCCACTTGAGTACTTTTAGAGTATCTTTGACAAGTAGAGATACAGACTCTTGCCTTCTGATTTGTATTTGTTTGACAAACCCTACTTCATGGCAGTACAGAGTATGTGGGTTTTGAAATTGGAAAGGCTTGGATGGTACCTTCTCCTAACTAGTTCTGTGACCTTATAATTTAACCTGCACTTCATGCCCCCCCAGTTTTTGTATCTACAAAGTGAGATGTAGTAACATCTGCGTTTCAGATTGTTTTTAACGTTGGGTTACTGTATTCAAAACTTCAGAGGGTGGGGTTGGCTCAGAATGTACTTTCAGAGCGTGGCTTTGATCTCCAGCATCAAAGCAAGTCTGATGAAGGGCTTGGCACCTAGTAAGTGCTGTCAAATAGAACTCTGAAAATTTGTTTGGTAGAAGATTTTACAAACTATAATTTCATGTGAATTGAAAGTATAAAGTTATTCTTTTTCTAGGCATATTTATCATTACTATATTCATGGACCAAAAGGAAATGAAATACATACGTCAAAAGAAGTTGGACCTTTCAACAACATTGATATCGAAGTAAGATTAAAAATCCAATTTAAGCTATAACAAATATAAATGATTAGGTAACTGTACCAGTCCCAAATGACTGAATAAAAAAATGAGACCAAAATGAGACAACTTCTCTCTCCTGTGTGTGTAACCAAAGTACTTCAGTTATTTGGTATCCAAATAAAGACATCATTCCTAGATAGTTTATTTTTTTTTTTAACTTTTTCCATGGTATTTGGTTTCTCTTGTTCCTGTCCTATAGAGATACAGATTGATGTTGGTCATTGTATCTCTAAAAGAGGAGGAAAAAAAAATTGTGTGTGTGTGTGTGTGTGTGTGTGTGTGTGTGTGTGTGTATGCATGTCAGTCAATCAGTTTTCCTTTAAGTCTTGTGAGATTTTTGAAGCACAGAACATTTCAGTTTTGGGGGTCTCAATCTTGTCCACGCATTAGAATTTCACTTAGAATGTTGAAACCTTGAATTAAAAGTTCACAACACTTATCTGTCCTCTTCGTCTGATTTGTTTCCCCCCACTTTTCTTTTTTTGATAGGGTATCGCTATGTACTCCAGGCTGGCCTTGAACTCACTATGTAGCTCAGGCTGGCCTCAAACTTGAGGACTCGAGGTGACCCTCCTGCCTCAGCCTCTCAAGTACTGGGATTATAGGCATGTGCTACCACACCTGGCTAATTTGCTATTTCTTTGCTTACTTTTTTAGTATTGTGTTCCTTACAGAGATGCTACATATACCTGTTCAACCCATATATAAATGTATATATTTCATTAAGCTAGGTAATTTTTTTTTTTTGTACCAGGGATCGAACTCAGCTCCTTGCATTTGTGAGTAGGTAATTATTAATAAAGATACTTTTCACCTATTCTGCTGTTGGATCATGCTGAGAAAAGTAAAGTCACCACCGAATTTTATTATTGTTTTATTTTTATTTTAGATTTCTATGTTTGAAAAAGGGAAGGCACCTAAGATTGTCAACCTAAGGGAAATACAAGATGACATGCAGACATTGTATATCAACACAGCATCTGATAGCTTTGAGTTCAAAGCTCATGTTGAAGGAGATGGAGTAGTGGAAGGCATTATCCGATACCATCCTTTCTTATATGATAAAGAAACTTACCCTGATGATCCGTGCTTTCCCTCAAGTATGTTAACTTGTCCTCTTAGCTACAAATGTGATGTTGTGGTTTAGAATACTGGTTGTATTCAAAGTAATGATTTCCAATTGGACTCTTAAGTTAAGATAATTAAATATAAACTTCTTTTCTTATGCAAGTCTTGTTTGGTATTTGTGATTTTTGTGTTCCATATTTTTAAGGAACACTGCCTATAAGAAACTACTTGTTTTTGGTATTCATCTTTGTGTGTTAATCCTTTATATATTTCCCCAAATTCTGTTCCCTTTGTAAATATTCATTAAAAAGTTTACACTACATGTAGTCATGTCTGTCCATTTTTCTTCATATTTTGATTTCGTCTTGGTATAGAATTACTTTCTAGACTTTACATTTTTTTAAAGATCCTGTGGGTTTTGTGATCTTTTAAATTTTTTGTCATTTTATGTGGACTGCATCACCATTTTCCTCTTTTGTATGGACAGTAAGGTAGGGATTTAATGTAATATTTTCCATGCAGTGGTCATTCACTTAAAGGAAAATAGCTTGTGGGATTATTAGTATCACACTGAATTGATAAATTAGCAGTGTTAGGTATTCTCATCTCCAGTTCTTCAGTGTGTGCTTAGTTTTCTGGGTCCTGCAGCCAGAGTTCCTGATCTGAATCCCATCTTTGTCACCTTCTATTGCGTCATTTTGGATGAACTCCTCTTTGCCTTAACCTGCTCGCTGGGGAAAGGAGCTGTGAGGGCTCTCGGAGAAACAGGCAGGGCCATAGGGTGCTGCTCAGCACATACGACTCGGTGCTGGTGCCTCTGGTGGTGTCCCTGACCTGACTTGATTTGCTGTTTCTGATTTCTGTGTGCTTTTACATAAAAAGATACTAGTCATCAAGTAATGCCTTAAAAATAAGAGCCGATGAACTGAGTGATGATCAGAGGAGTTCTCGAAGAGCCAAGTGACATGGTTTGATTGAAAGAAACTGACACATAGGGACTTGTAATGAGGGCTTTAATTAATTCTAAGAAGAAAGCTTTCCTTTAGGTGGATGGCTTACTGCCGGGACAACTAAGGAGCTAATATATTAGACTCCTAATGTTTGGTCTTAATTAATCTGGGCATAAATGAACATATTGCTAAGAAACACAATAATTTACAGATAATTCTGCTAATTATGGTTTTGATGCGTGGTATCATTTTTGTACACAAATCTCATACCTATCTATATCTAATCTTCAACAGTGTAATTGTTTATGTAAAATTAAATTCAGTATTATTGACTAATTGGTCCAAACTAGGCAAACTTGCTGCTACTAAATACTTGTAGTCTTTCACATGATTTTTCATGTGTACTTGTTCTACAGAATTTCTAAACCATGTTTTAGAAACGGGACTCAGCGCCTGCATTTGTAGGGAGAGGCCTTTTGCTCTAGGACATAATCTTTGTCAGATGTGTGACTCTAACTCTGTAAGTAGCCTGAAAGGTCTCAGCTTATCAGCCAGCCTGGCACTCTCAGCACAGGCTGATTAGTATATAATTAGGTATTGACTTTAAACAACAAACACTGCGAGGGTGTGAAACCACTTCAGAAATCTTCCACTTTGAGGGCTAACAGTGAAGCTAACTTTAGGCTTTAAAAGGATCACACGTGTTTTTGTGTTCCGATTTTACTGAAGCACTTGTAATACATCACCGCTGTTCTACAAACTGACTTCTTGGTAATAATTGCTGCCTTATGAGAATAAACATTTTGTTCAATCTACCCCTTTGACATAGGACTAAAAGATGATGATGATGATGATGATTGTTTCATACTTGAGAAAGCAGCAAGAGGGAAAAGACCTATTTTTGAATGTTTTTGGAATGGACGATTAATACCATATACATCAGTTGAAGAGTAAGTTTTGATTTTTGCTAAAAATACATTGTTTTGTAACCCAATCTTGTTGCTAACTGGCATCTTGTGTTCCAGCTTTGACTGGTGCACTCCTCCTAAGAAGAGAGGGCTTGCGCCAATTGAATGCTACAACAGAATATCCGGCGCTTTGTTCACTAATGACAAATTTCAAGTCAGCACAAATAAACTGACCTTCATGGACCTTGAGCTAAAACTGAAAGACAAGAACACCCTTTTTACAAGGATTTTAAATGGACAGGTATGGCTTTCAGTATCGAGTTTTGAGTATTTGCAGATGTTTTAAGTAAAACCAAAGATGCTAGAAGTGTAGGTTTTTACTGGTATTTTGTATACTCTGAATTATTTAATCAAGGGATTATGATGGAATTATTTAAAGAAATGTAAATGTAAAATGTTTAGAGAGTTAAGAAATGTTTAAAGAGATGAATGTGTTTAACCTTTAAACATTATGCAGTGTTATCAGACGTGACATGACACCCCACTGATATGTACAACTTTTATGTCTTTGTGTATCAATTAAAAATAAAAAATTTGCTGGGTAAGCTGGGTACATGCCTATAAGTCCAGCACTTGGGAGGCTGGGGCGGGAGGATCTCCATGAGTTTGAGGCCAGCCAGGACTACATAATGAGTTTAAGGGCAGCCCGAGCTACATAGGGAGACTCTATCTCCAAAAAAATTAAAAATTAAGGACAGGAGGATCACTATGAGTTTGAGGCCAGCCTGAACACATAGACCCTGTCTCAAAAAGCCAAAAATATCAAATTTTTTAAATGTTTTAATGTTTTTAAATGAGTTTTCAACTATTCATAGTACTTAAAAATTTCAAGCTGATTAGACTGGCTAAAATTTATCTGTATGGTTTTTTGGTTGGTTGTTTTTTTTTGTTTTCTCTCTCCCTGGTACTGGGGATCAAACTCAGGACCTTGTGCTTGTCAGGTAGGCGCAGTGCTGCTGAGCTACTTCCCCGGCCCTTTGTATTAGATCTTAATATCAAGATTTTTGACATAGTGAGTGGAAGCCTCAGAAACATCTTTGCTTAATGAGAACATATGTCAACAATTGCATATACTTCATGAGCTCTGCACAATAGCGTAAATAGCCTTGTGGTATAAATGGGGTAGACTATTGAAACGTTTTGATCTAAAAGATGGAGATTGGCCAGTATTGAAAGAGGCTTTCAGTGTTGAAACAGTATTATACAAAGATGCTTCCATTGTAAAGAAAATTTGTAACAAGTTGATCGAGCCTAGAGTACTTTTCTTCCCACATACTTCCGATACTTTTAGTTGATATTAATCTTTCAGGTGCTTAATGTTTAGTTGCCAAGAGATAGGAGATTTTTATCATTAATTTAAGATTACTAAGCAATAAGTATAACATGTAGCACAGTAATTCTTATAATATTTTGAAATTACTGTTACAAAGATTTGAATTATAGCATATTAAGATAAAGAGTTATCTAGGGGGATGGTGGGTATTACTCAGAGCATGTGTGAGGCCCCAGGTTTGAAGATGAGCACACGGAACATGTAAAATGTTTAAGACTAATAGGATGAATGGCCACATAACCCTCTCCTGCTTAACTGTCACTCTTCTGCACCCATTATGTTCTGCACTCACTTTTCATTCATGCACCTGTTAGTTCGTTTGGTTGATGGTAAATCCTGGGAGCTTCGAAACATGGGTTAAGAATTTGCTAGGCAGACTCCCCCATTTCTAGTTAATGATTTTAGTATCCACGTCTGCTTCTCAGACTGACAGCAATGACTTGCTGATTTGGAAAAGTTAGTAGTTGAGGAAGTAGATGGGGGACAGATTTCCTTGAAAATATGTTCCATCTTCAACCTCTGAGTTTTTTACAGTGTACATGCATGTCATATTCAGGTAACTTTAAAATCAAATGTTGTTTGTGACTGATAGCCTTTCAACTGCAAGCTGTAAAGTATTTAGGTGAAATCATTTCCAGTTTTGTCTCATTTTTCCGCTGGAAATGGTTTAATAAGGTATCAGATATGCAGGAGGAAAGGAAGAAGCTTCGGAACCTATGGATTGTCCTCTGAAAGCGTGTGATGGGGAGGTATCTTCCTGCTTGGTTCTACAGACAGGCGTCAAGAGTGTAGCGGCCTAGGCTTGCATATTAATATCTATATTCCCTGTCTTCAGGATGAAGAGTGATTGGCATAAATAGATCACCTTTTTTAATTACTAGAAAATAATTTAATTTTGGAATAGAGAAAAATAAGGGTCCGTACCTCAGAGGTGTAGCACTTGCCTTCTGTGCACGAAGCTCTGGGTCAGGACCCAGTACTGGGGAAAAGCCTTGCAGAACAGTACTGCGGGGGGCCAGTACTCATCGCTTTTTCAGAGTAGCCTAAGGTTTAACGTAGGAAGAACGTTTTGTTACTGGCGTTAGCTATTGCGACCTTGGTTCCAAGGATGATATCAAAGTTGTTATTTTTGTATATTTTTTAGCACTGGGGAGTGAAACCAGGGCATTTGCACTGAGCTACATGTCTGTCGTTTTAAAAATCTTTTTATTTTGAGACAGGGTCTTGTTAAGTTGTTCAGTTGCCTAGGCTAAGCTCAAGCTTATGATCCTCCTGCCTCAGCCCCCCAGAGCGCTGGGCTTACATACTAGCACACCCAGGAATAGCAAAGATTTCTTAATAATGCTTTTGTTTGAAATCTAAGTATGTATGGGAGCAGATACAGAAAAATATTATTTAACTAGGTTTTCTGAGATACAGTATATGGAAGGAAAAATAAAATGAATAGCAGGTGTCTGTGTCTTGTTGTTTACATGTCGCTGTATTTCATAGAATGTTTAAAATTTTTACAGGAAATACGAATGAAAATTGACAGAGAATTTGCTTTATGGCTGAAGGACTGTCATGAAAAATATGACAAACAAATAAAATTTACACTTTTTAAAGGAGTAATTACACGTCCGGATCTTCCGTCTAAAAAGCAAGGCCCCTGGGCAACATACTCGGCAATAGAATGGGATGGAAAAATATACAAAGCAGGACAGTTGGTAGGTTTAACTTGTTTTCAGATTCAGTGTCTGGTAAAATTTGAAACTAAGTTAGATGTATTAGAATTTAATAACAATATATAATACATGTGTTAGCTCCTAAGGAGCAATAAAGAATGAAAAGCACAGTTATTTTGGTTACATGATTTATTATAGCATTTTTTACAAACCCATTTATTGCCAAAGACACATGGAGATTCCCATGTTTTCTTTTTTAACGTGTTGTGAAAATGACTTCTTAGCCTTTATCGTTGAGTTCTGCCAAAATGCTGTGCCCTTTTCCTATATTGTGGAGAATGCTGAAAGTTAGGAAATTGCTTTGTTCTTAGCAAATTTTAGCCTAAAGTGGATGTCATGTAAACATCATAATGAAACGTAAGGAAATAGGTTGGTTGGTGCTTTTAAGAGAGGGGTGCGTTTTCTGACTGGATAGTGTTTGGGCTTGGATAAGGAACGGCAGTTGTGTCAGCCCTGAGAGAAGTGGTCTTGGTCAACCCAGATAATTACAGACAAAGGACGCCCATCCATTTTCCCCAAAATGTGAGGAACAGCATCAAATACTTAACACCAGGAATCGGATGAGGTCACTTAGAAGTCGTGAATATAGCTACAGAGGCCAAGGACTGAGCCTGGGGCTTTCCTGACATGTAGGATTAGAATGACAGGGCCTCACAGAGGACACAGAGGGTGGGCAGCAAGATGGAAGCGATCCTGAAGCCAAGGGGAGAGTTGCAGGAGGAGAGAGCAGCCACATCTGTGAAATGCTGTGGTGGCTGAGGAAGCCCCTTGAGGGCAGGCATAGGTGTCCAGGGAAATAGCAGGCGGTGAGAGTTGGGTTGTCCTGTAGCCTAGTGGTGTGTGTAAGGAGAAGGTAGAGTGGGTAATAAACTCTTGGAGTCTGTTTTGGGGAGTTCGGAATTGGATTAATGGAAATATTACCCTTAGATTTTTTTTTTAAGGCAAAAAAAAATCTTATACAAGTTTTAAGATAGTTTATTTAAGAAACGTGTTAACTTGTCAAGTTCATAAGCACATGATTCACTGTGACATGCTTGTGTGAAGAATCTGCTGTATCTTTATAGAGATTTAAGAGTAAGTAGAGAACTTCACAGATGCACTTCTACTAGAATAGTAGAGTGCTTCATGAGTCTCATGATAGCAAGGGTTTTTGCCTTCTATAAAAGTTCTATGAAGTCATTATTAAGTCTGTTTCTGTTAGTAAATATCACTACTGACTTCTTGTATTAAACAATCTAAACATTAGGTCAAGACAATCAAAACACTTCCCCTCTTCTATGGAAGTATAGTAAGATTTTTTCTGTATGGTGATCACGATGGAGAAGTATATGCTACAGGAGGAGAAGTTCAAATTGCAATGGTAAGACAGCAAGTAATAAAAATACTTATCAGAAGAGTCTCTGTCTTTATTTTTTTTGGCAGTACTGGAGATTATAGAACCCACTATCTCTAGCTCCAGTGTTTTACAAACATATATTATTGCTAGTTTCCACAGTAACTTTATAAAGTACACATTTCCTCCAGGGCCTGTAAACTAATAAGTATAGGTACTGTCTCAAGGGTAAGTGCAAAACCACAATGAGGTTTTTTTCCTTTACCACCTCTTGTTATTTATTTGGTGTATTGCTAGAATTAGTGGAAGTTACATAAAAATGAGAATAAATACTCTGGTGTATAGTGTATGCCATTGAATATTCTGGTATGTAATGTATATGAGCTTATACAGCATGCTTAATTCAGATAAAATAGAAGCCATTGAAAGAGACGAGTGGGTTCTATGTTTTTGCAGCTAAATTTAAAGTTTTCTTTGAAATGTTATAAATTCACTTTATTCAGGAACCTCAGGCATTGTATGATGAAATAAAAACTGTGCCAATTGCAAAACTGGATAGGACAGTTGCTGAGAAAGCTGTTAAAAAATATGTAGAAGATGAAATGGCAAGGTAAGTTTACATTTCAGGAAGCATGACAATAGAATTTTAAGAGGAATTATAATGCTTTTAATAACTCTTGATTATATCATTTACAGTTCTAAAGGTCATTTGTAGTTTAAAAATATTGCATACGGATGAATTTTTTTACTTGTTGGGATTTCTTTTTTGTTTTTTTGAGACAGGATCTCACTCTAGTTCAGGCCGTCCTTGCACTAAGCCCAGGCTGGCCCCAAACTCAGCAGTCCTACTGCCTCAGCCTCCTGAGTGCTGAGATTACAGGCATGTGCCATCACACCTGGCTTGACGTTAAATATCGAGACACATAGTTATAAAGTCAGTGTTCCAGATTTGTAGAGAAAGAAAGAAATTAGATATTTACCTAAAGTATCATATTTGTAGATACTGTGATTAAGCCATTAAAAAAACCTTGGTTTGATTGACAACTACATGAAAATTGTAGAAACTTCTGAGAGGTGAAGATTAATTAAAAAAAAAAGAACAGCAAAACTGTAGTTGGATCTTCTGCTTTTATAGCTAAAGATGCAATCATTTTGTTTCTTACTGGGCTTTTTTATCCTTAGAATTTATCCCAAAGGTAACATGTTTTGTAAACAAATAGAAAAACCACAAAAGAATTTGACAGCTTCTGGATCTTAATAAGTAAGGTCATCATTAACAAAGTTCATGAAATACTAATATGCTGCTTTCGTAATAGGCTCCCTGACAGATTGTCAGTAACTTGGCCTGAGGGAGATGAATTATTGCCTAATGAGACTAGGCCTGCTGGAACTCCCATTGGTATGTTGGTGTTTTCTCTTAATACTAAAACGTGCTTCTGTTTTGCCTTTTTTGTTGGTACCGAGGATCGAACCAGGATCCTTGTACTTTACAAGGCAGGCAGTGGAACCACTGAGCTAAATCCCTGGCCCTTGCATCATATTTCTAATATATAAGACACCATGAAAAGTTAAAATGCAGTGTGGTGATGTAGCAAATTCTTTAGGTGTAATTAAGACTCAATTTTCAACTCACAGGTGCATTAAGAATTGAAATACTCAACAAAAAAGGGGAAGCAATGCAAAAGCTTCCAGGAACAAGTCATGGAGGGTCAAAAAAACTCCTAGTTGAGCTTAAAGTTATACTACACTGTAAGTATGCAGACTAATTCACATCTTTAATATTGTTAAAATATAATACCAATCTGAGTATTTTCGTGCAATTATTGATGGACACTGAATCTGATTAAAGTTAGGAATTTCAGGTGTGATACAAATAATTATTTTTTAGGTACAAGATCCCAATGATGAATGTAACTGTACTGTTTTTACCTAAAATGTACTGATAAACTCAACAAGAAAAAAAAAAAAAAATTCTTTTTTGTTGTTGATAGTTCTCTATTTTTTTTCCTAAGTGTTTTGTTTTTAACATACTGTTTCCTCAATTTTCTCAGAACTGTGGTATAGATATGCAGAGAAATTTAGATAATCTGCCAAGGTCCCTTTCAGATCAAAACTACTGTGGCTCTGAACCTGGGGCGAAAGTACTTGGTTCTGGTAATGAGCCTGGGCCTCTCTGATGCAAGGGAAAGAGCTGCTTCTAGTGTTCGTCTCTCCCAACCGTAACCAATTTCTCAGTTAACTTGGGATCTGTTGTCTTAACCACTTAAGATATTTTCACTGTATGCTTTGACTAATCTGTTCTGTCACATAATATTTGTGTGACTGGGCCGTGGAATTTTCAGATCATTTCCTAGAATGGCTCACAGAACTTCGGGAGAATAAATGTTACTTATGTTTTCTAGTTTATCAGCCAAATAGATGCACAGGCCAGGGTGTGAAGGATGGATGTGGCGCTTCCGTGCCCTCTCCAGGCGTACCGCCCTCTTAGCACCTTGATGGCTTTCCTGGTGCAGACACTCTAGAGCCCCTTCCTTTTGGGTTTTCATGGAGGCATGATAGATGAGTTTGTTGACTACTGAGGAGTGACTCAAAACCCAGCTCTTCCCACTCCTGCGCAGAGCTGGGAGAGCCCATGTGAGAGTGCTACCCACTAATCACATGGTCCGTTCCCTTGGCAACCAGCCCTCCATTCTGGATACTTCCCAGAAGTCACCTCATTAACATAAATTCACAGTGCTTGAATGACAAAATGAACTCCTCACACCATCACTCAGAATCAGACTGGCTGCAGGGCCTCTGCCAAGAACTGGAGGGCAGCAGCTCCTCCGGCCTCTACCTGCAGGCTCCCTCAGCGCCTCCAAACAGCTGAGGGGAAAAATATTTGAGGAGAAGAAATTGTGTCTGCACTAAACCTATAGACTTGTTTCCCTTTACTGCCTACATAGTACAGTATAGCAAGTATTTACATGTGATTTACTTTGTACTAGGTTGCATACGTAATGTAGGAGATTAAAGTTCCTAGGAGGTTGTGCTTAAGTTAAATGCAAAACTAGTACCTTGCAATTTTGGTCTGTGCAAGCATGGGGGTGGGGCCCTAGAACTGCCTCGGTGTGTATCAGGGGTTGATTGTAGATTTCTTATTACACCAGGTGTCATTTAAATTGTGCCACTGTTTGTTCTGTTTCCTGAAAAATGGAAGTTAGCCATAAAACCTTGATTCGGTTTAGATTTAACACTTTTCCTGCTAAAGCGAGACTCATCTTCATAGGTGATGTTATGGTATCACATCAAGAGGCACATACTAGTGGTCCTCGTTTTAGTACTGCCAGGACAGACCATGGAGTCTCCTTGACTAACGTAATGGTGAAGTCCCCAGCACCTGCACCTGCTGTGTAATAGTTTCATCCAGTAACGTGGTGTCCTTTTTGTATTCTGTTGGGTATGCAAAAGGATGAATTTTTCTTTTCATTCTGATTCTTTCATTCTTCCTAATTATCTGGAGTTTAAAGAAATTTTCTTTATCAACCAATCCACTTGGTTACTCTGAAAAACAGCTTTTATGGAAAAAGCAGTATAAAGGCTTAATTTCCCCTTTTTTTTTCATTGCAAGTTATCAGAGTCAGGGATTGGTGGTGTACAGTAATGCCTAGTGAGGATTATTTCTGTTTTTGTGTCCTTGCAGGTATTATATATTTCACAGGCTTCATTTTTTCAGATGTACCTTTGTGATGGGCCCTGTGTCCTTGCAATGAACCTTTTAGTCTTTGATGTAAGCTTTCTTGCTTAAAATACTCTAGTATTCCCTTCATGTGTATTTGACCCTGGATCCGGATTCAGCCACTATCACTATTTCTTGCTAATGGAGTGGTCTTAAAAGGTTCCAGTCTGAGTGTTAGGATTGCTCACTGAAACTGCTTCTTGGCTTTTTCAGTTGACAGGTAGGAGTGACTACTTCTAAAAAGCAGAAAAACTATTCATGCTGAATACTGGTACTTTGGGTTTTTAATTTAACATTTTGGGTTTTTTTTTACTTGTATTTCCCTTTTGTGTTGTTGTTTTGTTTTGTTTTTTGTTTTGGTGTTGGCACTTGAACTCAGGGCTTTGCACATACTAAGAAAGCTCATGCTGTGACACTGAACTATACCTATAGCCCCTATTGGGCGCTGGCCTGCGAGCTGGCAGGAATGCTGCCATCCTAAGCTAAGTGAAACCATTTTAGAGTTAAGGTTCTGTTTTAGTGACTAAGTTTCTGTTTCCTAAGACTGTAGTTCCTTATCTTTGTTACCCAGCCTTTATAATTGCCAAGGTTACTATTACCCATGATAGTTTATGTTTATGCCTATTTCTTCTTATCTTGCTAAGACATTTTGTGCTGCTCTGAAATTTCCAAATTTAACAACCTTCGAGTTTTTTGAGTCATCTGGTGTTTTATGACGTCCTGACTCTGTAGAAGTTTCCTAATGCTTGTCTTAGGTCAGATACGATTGTTATGTTATTATCATGTCCCCTCCTCTTAGGTTTGTGGTTTTTTGCTTTAAAAGTCTGATGCTTGCCTGCAATAAACGTCGCCTTGATCAGACTCCTGTCTTGGCGTCCTTCTTTCTCTCCTTGCCCCATCTCCGCCCGATGCTCTTTCAGGTTTGAGCACCTAAGACAGTGCTGTGCGTCGCCGGCTCGCGACAAGCTCCAACATCTTGGTTCATGATGTTAATAATTCCCTATTTGCTTTATCCCGTACTGTATTTAAATTTCAAAATAATATTGATGGTATTTCTAATAAAATTTAATTGAATTTGATTTCTTTGTCTTTAAGATATTTTTCTCTATGTAAATAGTGAAAAGTCTAAAATAATTTAAACAATTACCTTTTTCTTTTCCCCACGTAGTATTAGGGATTGAATGTAGGGCTTCATGCATGCTTTGCTACTGAACTATACCTCTAGCCCCCTTTTTAAAATTTTATTTTGAGACAGGGTCTGTTAAATTGTTTAGGATCTCCTTGAACTTGGGATCCTCCTGCCTCAGCTTCCAGAGTAGCTTGGGTTATAGGCAGGCATTGCTGCACCCACCTCTTTTTTTTTGTTTGTTTGTACTAGGGTTTGAACTCAGGCCCTTGCGCTTGGCTTGTGAGGCAGTGGAACCACTGAGCCAAATCCCTGGCCTCGCCTCCTTTTTTCTAATGTTGATAAACAGTTTGGTTTTATTTATGAATTGCCTTATTTTAATTGTTTTTTAAAAATATTTGCACTATCCAAAGTGGACAGTGAACATTAAGGAATGTTTCAGAGAAGTCATGTCATCCCTTCACTGTGTTTTCTTTCTGCTTTTTCTTCTCTTTATTAGTGTTTGGCTTATCTTACTTTTTAAAAAAATTCTAAACAATATATAATTCGTGCTCTTCTAACAGTAGATCTTAGAGATTGCTTTCTAGTAAAATGTGCTATTTTAATTTTGAAGAAAACTTTTAAGGAAAGTGGTTTTTAATGTCAAGGAGAATTCTGTCTGTTATCTGTGCCAACTAAACTTATTTACAAATAATTTAAAGTGCTAGATTTTTGAAGCTTCACAACAGTTTTAAAAAGTTTATAGTAAATAGAGATAACTGCATGTAATGCCACAGTGACTTCTTCCATTCATATTTGGTGCTCATTTTCTTAAGGCAATATTGTGTGTTTTTTTTCTTTTAAGCGTCAAGTGGAAATAAAGAAATCATTTCACATATTAGTCAACATGGAGGAAAATGGCCTTATTGGTTTAAAAAAATGGGTGAGTCGTTATTCTGAATGTTAAAAACTATCCGGGCCAGAGATGCGGCCCCATGGTAGAGTGCGTGCCTTGTGTGCTGAGGCCAGGGGCTCAATCCCCAGTGCTGCCTCCCTGCCCCTCGCCCTGGGTGTGGCCCGGGCACACCCATGCTCAGATACACGTTGCTAATTTCAGACAGTGGTATGTTGGCTTGATTTTTACCTTCTTCTTAATTTATCCAGAAAATATTCAAAAATTGGGAAATTACACTTTGAAATTACAAGTGGTATTGAATGAAAGTAATGCAGACACCTATGCGGGAAGACCATTACCATCTAAAGCTATTAAATTTTCTGTTAAAGGTAAGCAAGACAGTAATAAATGTAACTATCTGTACTAAAGGTGACATTTTAAATCAAGAGAGGAATGATAGGTCATTTAATAAAGGCTATTTGGGCAGTTGACCAACTTGATTTTTAAATGGCTTTATAAATCTTATTGATAGTCATGTTCCTTTCCTAATTTTGAAAATACTGTTTTTTCTACTTTGTATTTTTGCTGATAAAGTCTAAAGCTGTTCAGATTCTTGACCTTTTACACAACCGGTATTTGAGGATCTTTTTTTCCGGTTTCTCCAATTTTCAGTTGCATGTTTTAGTGTGAGTCTGTTAACATCAGGTGCTGTGTATCCCTTTCAGTCTGGAAGATCCTGTTATTTTCTAGGATTTTTTGTTGAATTATTTGATATTCTTTCTGTCTCTCTTTTCTAAAATATATTATGGGTTGGAGATTTAGCTCATTGGTTCCACTGCCTGTCTCGCAAGAACAAGGTCCTGAGTTCAATCCCTGGTACCCAAAAAATAAATAAAATAAAATATACTACGATGTTTGATCTCAATTAGTATACTGATTTTCTTTTTTCTGTCTCTTAGTTTTAGTTTTCTAATTTGAGATTGCTTCAATACTCTATACTTACTGGATTTTTCTTTGTTTGGGGGGGGTTGTTTTTTTTTGTTTTTTTTTTTTGAGACAGGGTCTCACTATGTAGTTGAGACCGACCCGGAACTCACTATGTAGCCCAGGCTGGTCTTGAACTTGAGCGATCCTCCTACCTCAGCCTCCAGAGTGCTGGGATTACAGGCGTGCGCCACCACGCCTGGCTTTTTTTTAGTTTCTATAATTGCTTTTTTACTGTCTGGTTATTCCCTCTTTAAAGCATTCTCTTCCTACCTCATAGATTTAGGGTCTTCTTTGGATAGTAGTAATAATGTGGTTTGTCTTGATCTTCTCGCTTTGTCTTCCTCACGTGCCTTTGTCCATTTGCCCTAAGTGCCTCGTGTTAGTCTCGCACATGACTGACCTTTGGTCACTGCAAGACTAGAACACCTGAAAGTACTGTTTCACAGTGGGACCTTGTGTCACGAGGGCTCCTGTCTGGCTGTGCCAATTCCTGAGGGTGGAGCCTCGTGGTGTCGAGTGGTGACCTCACTGCCTGCTCTGGGAGTGAGGAGGTCTGGCCTGTAAGACAGTCTTTCCATTCACCTTCTTGTCAGTGAACTGAGTTCCATGGTGGCGTGTACCTTCTTCCCGCGGCCGACCCTTTTCTTTCCTCAGAGGATGAACCTGCCTTCGCTGGGGATGGAGAAGACATTTGCCTTCGCCTACACATCGAGGGCTGGGGATTTAGAGAACTGTTTCTTAAACCGACTCCCACCCAGTCTTCTACGTTGCTGGTTTCACTACAGCTGAGGCACCTGTTCCTGAGACTTTTGAGGACCCCAGGGGCTCTGTGCAACGTATTTTAGTATGGATTTGCTGTAGTTTAAACAGTTTTCTCTTGATGAGCCCTTTAGATTTTCAATTTTTTGGATATAGAAATTATGCTGCTTGTGCCATAATTTCTCTGGGGTGAATACCAAGAATTCTCAAAAGGCTGTTCCAGTGCTACTCCCACCCACAAGCAATGAAAATTTGTTTCACATTAACCAAAGTATATGTTTATTTATCCAAAGTGGCAGACGATCTCTGTAATTTCTGTGTGGTGTACCTGCTCTGAGCACTTATTAGCAATCGTATGCCATCCAAAAGCTTGTTCGTTTACAGTCCCCCCCTTCCGGTACCAGGCTTGAGCTACATCCCTGGCCCTGCAGTGCCCATTTTAATACTTCAGAAAAAGGCTTTAGTTTTCAAATTTAAGTTTGAATCTCAGCCACCTAAAAGCTTATTAAAACAGCCTCCTGGACCTTAGCGCTAGAGTTCCAGATCCAGCGTGTTTCGAGGGTAGGCTCTATAATTTGCCTTTCTAACGAGTTCCGGACTGCTATTTTTGGCGACCACATTTTAGGAAGAGCTGGTTTGGAGTTGGGTTGTAGCTTAGTGTGGACCATACAGGTAGAACTTAGTGTGTGTGAGGCTGCGGGGGTGGGGGGAGCGGCGGTAAGAGCGCTGGTGTATTGCTTCTCAATGTGTGAATTTTAATTCTTTGTTGCATAGGTTGCAAGTCTTTTGTCATATGCAGCTTCCCTTCTAAACTCATCAGATCATCTTATTACTATTCTGTTTTATCTCAGAAAGCCTTTCTCATAAGATTGTAAACATTCTTCATTGTATTCTGATAATTTCGCAATTTAGAATATCTATTTTTACCTCTAGAATCTTAGTTTTGTATACGGTATGAGATGGAGTTCTGATATACTTTGCTGGGTGTAGTGGCCTATACCTATAATCCCAACACTCGAGGAGGCTGAGGCAGGAGGGTTACAAGTTCCAGACCAGACAGGACAACTTACTGAATTAGTGAATGAGACCCTATCTCAAAATAAAAATGACAAAGGGCTAGAGATGTAGCTTAGTGCAAAGGCCCGTAGTTCTATCCCAAGTACCACAAGAAAAAAAAGTCCTAATTGTTTTCCCCTGTGGATTGTTGGTAATAGTTAAATTTTTGCACAGATTTAAAATGCCATCTTTATCCATGGTCTGTAATTTCCCTTACATGAATGAGTCTGTTTCTAACCTTCAGTGAATTTGATGACCAGTGAATTCGCTTTTCATTTGTATTTTTGTTTTTGTAAGAGGGCAAGCCAGAGAAATTTTCCTTCGGACTTATGGACCCTGCTTTTCGAGTTGGTGTCCCATTCAGTATCCCTCTGGAGTTTCAGGATGAATTTGGTCACCCTAGCCAGCTAGCAACGGACATTCAGCCAGTTCTTGAAGCAAGGTAAATATCCACGTGTGATTGTCTTTTCACGTTTGCCAAGTATTCCTTCTGTTGTTAAGTTCAGATTATTTACGTGAGGTTGGCTTCAGTTTTGTCATTTAAAATATGCAGTTAATTTTATGATGATCTTGGGATTTATTTGATCCAAGCTGTCGTCTGTGACTGCAATGTCGTATGTCAGTTGTTTCTCTGAAGTTTGTCATTTGACTAAATCAACTGTCGAGGCCCTTTAGGTGGTTAGGTTTTTCTACCCTTCCTTCTGTGCTTATGAGATGTTGTTTCCGGGCAGTTCTGTCAGTTGTTGTTTACTTAGAAGCCCTGGCCATTTAAACGTAATAGTGTTGTAACATATTTTGGTGTTTTTAAAACTATAAGCACGACACAAGCACAGATTCAAATTCCATATTTTTGTTTCAAAAGTATTTTATTATATGTGCTAACTTGTTTCATTTATACTACTGATCTATCTTGGTTCATTGAAAAGAAAGTTTTGTGTCATCATCTGTTTGTTTCTGTGTAAGAATCTTTTTAGTCTGTGTCTTGTATTCTGAATAACTACTTTGAAGATGATGATACAGTGTGTTAACTTGTTATTCTAATTATTTTGTTAGGAAATTTTGTTTTGTTTTTTCATAAAGTAAAAAGAAAAAAAACATAAGCAATGACGTTTTTACCTTCCATAGCAATTTGAGTCCTTTCTTGAAATTTGCTTTTGGTTAGAATCCTTAAAATGATACGATTGTCTGTATTAAGAAATAGTTTTTGAGAAACTTAATAGCATGTCCACTGGTGTTAAGGATGTTCATTACTTACCATTACCCTCTTTTGATATGCTTAGGAAGAAATTATTGATATGTCTTAAGAGAGTGAGTTCTGTTTCTTCTTCTACACAGTTATTCCTAAATATTAAATATATCTTTTGCATCAGTTGCCAAATTTGTCTTTATTTGCACACACACCTCCCATGCTCCACCCTCACACCCTTGTGGTGCCAGGGCGGAATCCAGGGCCTTGGGTGTGTGAAACAAGACGAGAGACTCACTGTGCTGCATCCCAGCCCAGGCCCACTTTATGTGTCCCTCCTTATGTCGTGTCTGTGTATAGCTGTGCCTTGTGGAAGAATTATCTATTCTTTCAGTCACTGGGATATATATTCTAGGCACTTGGTAATTGGAGATAACAGTTGTAAATAAGGATATTTGCCTTCTCGACACTTTCAGACAAGTGAGGCAGATTGTGCTGTGTTGAGAGCATACTGTGGTTAAATTCCTAAAAAGCAATATATAGTTGTAAAAAATTCAAAATTAATTTTTTATAGTTTTAATTTCCTTGAAATTGCATACGTGTCTTTTTTTATTGAGACCAGGGCCCTTGCATTGAACTGCATCCACAGTTCTTTATTTATTTTTTATGTGAGACAATGTCTTGCTAAATTGCTAAGCTACCCAGGCTGGGCTTGAATTTGTGACCCTGCTTCCTCCGGCCTCCCACAGTACTGGGATTACAAGTGGGCGCCATTGCCATAGCTTGACTAGAGCAGTCTTGCAGGGAGGGGGCCAGAATCTTGTCAGTTTCTTTAGGTCTTTTCTCAGGCAGGGTAGTTTCCTCAAAGAAGAATCTTGAGACTTTTTAATTTTTTTTATTATTTATTTATTTGTTTATTTATTTATTTTGGTTTTTTGATTTTTTGAGAGGGTCTCACTATGTAGTTGAGACTGACCTGGAACTCACTATGTAGCCCAGGCTGGTCTCAGCTCACAGTGACCCTCCTGCTTCAGCCTCCTGAGTGCTGGGATTACAGGCATGCGCCACCACGCCCGGCTTGAGATTTATTTTTCTAGAGGGGCAGCATTTGGCCCAAGGCAGTCAGGACTGGGCTGGAGTGGGAATAGGGGACTAGGAGTCCTCAGCACCGTGTGCCTTTGTTGTGATTACCCCTCCTGTTCGCTTTGGTCTTTCGCCCTCTCCTTCAGTATACCTATGGCCGCTGTTGCACAGGTCTTCTGTTTCCACCTTGGCAGTGAATACTCATCCAGTCATCTGCCAGAGGGAGAGTGGGAGATCTGAGATCTAAGCTCTCTTCACACTCTTCGGCCTCTCTCTTTTGCTCGTACTTCTAGGGGCTCCTGGTTCTATCGCCACCCACTCCTGACTGGTTCCTGGGAATTCCGTGGTAGATTGGCTCCCAGCTTTTATTGGTATTTTTAGCCTGCAGCTTTATTGGAATGGCTGATCTCTTGCCTGTCTACCCTATTTTCTTTCAGATGTTTTGTTGTCCCTGTCCTGTGCTTCCTTTTCATCTCTTCCTTAACTCTGCTTTTAAAAGTAAAGAAATCTTATGCTTTCATGTTGTTATCAGGAAGCTGGGTCTCAGTCGCTCCTCCACCTTTTGGCCAAGGTAAATCTTAGGAAGCTGGATCCTGACACCAAGGAGCCAGCCCCATGCCCCTTGGGCTTCGATCTTGTGTGCCTTTTATGAAAGATTTCACCTTAGGTGGTTGAGGTGAAGAAGTATGGAGTTTATTGTGCAACAGGTATATAGAGAATCTGCACTTTTAAGCAAGAAGGTGGGCAGTGTCCCAAAGACATCTGCCCCGAGTGGAGGTTTGGTTATCTTTGTGAACAGGAGAATCATTCCTGGGGTCAAGGAACTATGATGATTACCTTGCTTTATTTACACAGTCGATCTGCTGGTTGGCTTTTTTCTTAGGGGTTTCTTTGGAATATGTCTTGTTCTGAAGTGGTCAGTGTTCTGTCAGGGACCTTAGTCATAGGAGAGGGAAAAGGGATGAAGAAAGAAAGGAAGATGTGTTACGTGCCCGTACCAGTGCCATACAGGGAGCGCAAACATTATGTATTGCAGACATGTACTAATAAAATTTTTTTTAAGAAGGATGTTTTAAAAAGTAAGAATATTCCCTTTTTTCAAACAAGGAGTATTAGTTTGTTAAACAAAAATTATAGGAAGTTATCATTTTGGACTAGGCGTCTGCCAGAGGTCCCAACAGACCGGGCTGAAAATCAGAATGGAGTCACCTACACAAAAATTCAGTCCCTATGATGAAGCTTAGCTGTTTGTCTGAACTTCTGAGGCACCTTCAATTGGCATGATAGTGTGTGACTTAAGACCTCTGTCTTAAGTCTTTACATACAAGAAATAACACAAAATAATCTGATATTAGCTGATCAGTTATTTTCCAATTTTTCTATCTCCTTGTCTTTACCTTATAAGAAACTTTTAAATTATAAATCTGTTTTTCTTTTGTTTTTGTTTCTCCATCAGCCCTTTTCTAGGATTAGGGATTTAGTTCAATGGTACCACACTGCCTGCCTCGCAAGCTCAAGGACCCAAATTCAATCCCTGGTACCAAAAAATTAAGACCCTTTTCTTAATATAAAACCAGCCCCCTGGCCTGTTCTGGTCACTTGGGCACTATTGGAATGAAATAGAAATGAAGTATTACCAAATTCTTGAATCAAAAATAAAGCCAGTTGAATCTTTAAATTGATGTAATTTTAAATAAATTTTATGATTTATTTAGAAAATACCTGTTAACACGTGACTTCTATTCTTCTGAAAAATTAGGCTTTCTCCTTCATCATGGTGTATTTTTTTACTTTTTTCTCTTTCCTTACCTTAGTAAAATGTTCCTCATAAAGATCTCTACATGTGTCAAATTTCATTTACCCACAGACTAGATTAGGGGATCTTAGTATATATTCTGTCCAGTTTATACCACCACAGTAATGTCTTTGATTATTTGTATTTTTTCTAAAATCGCCATTCAATTTAATTGGTATCAAAATTTCTGTAAAATCCCACTGAAAGATTAGAAAGAATCCATAGCAAAGCCTGAGTACACCCTTAAACTTGGCCTATTTGAGTATTTCTTTTTCTTGGACCTGTATACATGTCTATTATTTGGGTTATTTCTTGCATTATAGTTTTACTAATTCAATTTGTGAAGTTTTTAATTTTTCAGTAATATGTTGTATCATTTTAATTGTTATCCTTTGGTATCACTTATCAGTACTTACTGAACGAATTTTCCCTAAAAGAAATTTGTGGGAATTTGTTTCTATTTTTTTTCTATTTAGAAAAAGTTATTTTATTAGAAAAATGAATTAAATATGCCTATGGAACCTTTGCAGCTTATTTTTTAGGTATGTTGGGAAAGTTTAAAAATAACTTATTTTAGGGCCTGGGATTTAGTTCAGTGGTTCTGCCGCCTGCCTTGCAAGCTCAAGGACCCAAGTTCGAGCCCCAGTACCAAAAAAAAAAAATTAAAAAGTAATTTATTTTTTCCAGTGGTTTATCTTTACATTATGAAGAAATAACCAGAGGACCGAATTGTGTAATTCGAGGTGTTACAGCTAAGGGCCCTGTGAACTCTTGTCAAGGCAAGGTAAGCACTGGACATAGATATTAATAAGTCCTATTACTTGTTTCTTACATGGTAAAAATGAAGTTGGAAATTTAAAATTAAATGACCTGTTTTTATAAACAAGATGACAATACTGAGCTGTAGGAATTAATCCTCATCATGTCACTTGTTGCATGGATAAGAAAAATTGGCACTTTCATTACTGTTTTTGTTGTTGTTTTTGGTTTGGTTTGGTTTTCATTTTGCTTGAACTCTCCACCTCCGTCCCTTTTTGAGATAGGATCTCACTAATCCTGGTCTCCAACTTGTGATTCTCCTGCCTCAGTCTCCACAGCACTGCGATTACAGGCTTGTGCCACCTCACATAGCTACTACAGTTGCTTAAACATTTATGAATTAAATGCTTTTCAGCTCCTTCCCTTTATTCAAAGCCTTTTGTGTGTGTGTGTGGGTGTGTGGGTGTGGTACCGGTGATTGAACTCAGGCCCTTGTGCTTGCCAGGCAGGCGCGGTGCCACTGAGCTACATTCCCGGCCCTTGATTCTGTTAATTATTCAGAAGTGTGCATCTAAATTTGGAGAGACTGTTGTCTATAAGGAAGCAGCACACATCCCATTATCCTATATAACTGATGATTTTATCAAATATAAAGTTGGTGAGTAGATTTAAATAATGATATGAAAAAGCAAAATAGATTGCAGTTGAGATGCTAAACTACTTAGGTATGTATTTTGGCTTGGTTTTAATTTTTACTATTTTTTTCAACAGAATTTTAACCTGAAGGTGATTCTGCCGGGTTTAAAAGAGGATTCACAAATTCTAAAAATTAGATTACTACCAGGTAATGTTATTTTAAGAAATATTCCAAATACTTAACTTGTAAACAATATTTTTATAATAAATTATGTCATAATGGTAATAAAAGTTTGAGGGTTGGGATGGTAAATGGTATGAGTTTTGAAAATACATTTGTAGTTTCAAACATAGCATGGACAGAATTGGCCAGTTTTTAAAATGGAAAAGATTTAGGAATGTATTAGTGATGTTCTAAAAATTTTAGGAGAAAATTTTTGGGTACTGACACATACTGGGAGCTGTTTTCCTGGTGGGGTATACATACTAGGTTTTTATTAGAACTGGGTCCGTCCTTTGCTTTTGTTGATACAACTGTTTCATATTTTAAAGAATAAAAGTTTGTGGTTTCATTTATATTCACTTGATAACTACAGCTTTAACTTGAGAAAATGAAGTTGCACTGAAGTTACATGGGGTGGGAAGTGCTGGCTCCTTTGAGAAGCCGTCTTTGTAGAGATTCGGAGCGCGTGTGGAGTCGGCCCCTTGGCTTCCGTCTAGGTGGCTGTGCCTCAGTTTCTTCACATGTGTAGGGAAGGAGCATCTGCTGTGGCCAGGCTCTAATGACGGGTGTGCAGGTGCTCCTAGCGCTGTGTGCCACCACGCATGCGCTGCCATCTACATAGACGGGTCCGGTGCAGTGCGGGAGCTGCTGCTGCCAGGCGGGAAGTCAGCTCTGACTCCCACACCTGGTCTTCTCTTCCCATTCCCGGGAGACCTTCCGTACTGGTTTTCAGCCAAACGAAATGTATTAGCTGCTTACACAAATTCAAGTTGTTTGTGGTCTCCCGTAAGCGTGCATTGGCAGTTAGAAATTTGTGCATTGATAGAGGTATAAGAAAAAATTATTTCATTTTAGGGTTAAGTAGTAAAATTCATAGAAACTAAACATTTACCTCTTTTTTATTTGAGGGTAAAAATGGTGAAGTAAGAAATAGCATATCATAGTGATAAAAGTCAAGGAGTTTCAAATTACAAACCAAGATTTAAGTCTGTGTCTATCACTTGTGGCCTACACAAAATACTTAAATTTACTGCAGGCAACTTTAATTTCTAGATTGATTATATAAAGTTTTTTCACGTATAAAATGGAGATAATAGGGCTGCTATGGTTCTGTTGACTGCCTCGAAAGCTCAAGGTCCCAAGTTTGATCCCCCAGTACCAAGAAACACAACAAAATCATAAATAAATAAATTAATAAATTAATTAATAAATTAATTAATAAATAAAATTGAGATAATAATAATAATAATAATATACTACTTTCTTCATTGAGATTATTGTGAGATTTGCAGTGAGACTAGTGTCTCATTTAAACTAAACTGTGTGCCATTATAGTATTAACTAATATTACAAAGTAAAATAAGTGTTTCCAGTAACTGTTTTTATAAACTTATGTTACCAATACTTACATAAATTGAATTATAAAATATTAGTGATTGTGGAGTCAAGGTCAACTTACTGCAGAAGCATAAGCCCTTTTGATTCATCTTACATAAACTTGTCTATGGCACCAGAGGCAGTGCGTCGTGGAATGATCATTGGGAGGAGTGGATCCAGCCATGTTGTTACTTACACTAAAGAAGTTAGTCCTTACCAGTTACAGCTGGTAAATAAAGAGTTTCATACATTATTCTTAAATTCCCCCCCCTTTTTATCATTACTTTTAGCAGGGATGGGGAGAGTTGAGACAGGGTCTTGCTGTATTATCCAGGTTGGTCTAGAACTCTCTATAGAGCCCAGGCTGGCCTTGAACTTGCTGCTTTCTTCCTGCCTCAGCCTCCTGAGTGCTGGAATTACATATAGGTGTGCACAGCCATGCCTGGATTTCCCCAGGATCTTTTTTAAAATTTCCAATGTTGAAGTGATTTCTAGAATGATTTGTCACTACAAATAATGTCTTAGTGTGGCGCATAAAACAGCCTAGACTGTCAGTGCTCTACTGTACAGTTGAGATAGCTCCCAGCGCCATAGAATCTGTTCATTTGGGGGATTGAAAATCAAGTGTGGGCATTGCTTAGTTTTTTTCTTGGCATTTTTCATAAAATAATCTTTTTTGGTATTTCATTACTTCAGTCTCTGAAACCTAAATGTGTATTTCATTATGTAATATCCTGACAGGTCCCCCTCGTCGATTGAAAGTGAAACCTGATTCGGAAATTTTAGTTATAGAAAATGGAACAGCTTTCCCATTTCAGGTGGAGGTTCTAGACGAATCAGATAACGTAACAGTGCAGCCAAAATTGATTGTTCACTGCAAGGTAAGCTTACTGGGATGTGAGCACCTAGACTTTGAGTCCTGTGATAGTAAAAGCATTGGCTGTATCTTCGTTACTTCATTAAATAACCATTAAAGAATTCATAGTAAGCCTTATGTGTAAATCTTTAATGATTATTCCATGGAAACGTTTATGAGGTCTCTCCTTGCCAGTACTGTTTCAGTATCCCTCAGCCAATAAATATGTCAGTTTTTTCCAGTTTCGTACATTTATGGATGAAGGTTTCCTGCCTTGTCTTCCCCTCCATTTTATTTATTTAAGTATCAGAAATTGAACTCAGGACCTTGTGTTTGCAAGGCAGGAGGCGGCACCACTGAGCCAAACCCCCGGCCCTTCCCCCTCATTTTAAATGAGATATTTTACTTATAAATTGAATGTTAAGAGGCTGGGGATTTAACTCAGTGGTGCCGCCACCTGCCTCGCAGGCACAAGGTCCTAAGTTTGATTGCTGGTACCAAAAATATAAAAATATAAATTAAAAAATAGAATGTTAAGAAATACTTTTTAGGGCCGGGGATTTAGTTCAGGGGTATTGCACCTGCCTCGCAAGTGCAAGGTCCTGAGTTCAATCCCCAGTACCAAAAAAAAAAAACAAAAAAAAACACCAATACCTTTCAGCCTTGGCAATGTGTGGATAAATGAAAGTGAGTAAAAAGACCTTGAAAGAAAACAAAAAACTTAATTAAGTTAAAAAAAACAAAACTGTAGTGGTCAAGAGAGTTGATTTTCCTTCTAAAACAAATTTCATTTAGCTTTATAGAAAATTTTTCTTCAGAAATTCTCTGAAATTCTGGGTTCTAGTTAGAATTTTTCAGTTTACAGCCTAAAATAGTAGCTGTAATAAAATATTTGAAAATGTGAACAATGAATTGAGCGATTGGTTACATTTGACTCCATTTTCTGTCATGTTTATCTGCCCTTTAGTTCCTAGGTGCCCCCAACCTTCCAGTGTATGTCGTAGACTGCAGCAGTTCGGGAACCAGTATTTTAACGGGATCTGCAATTCAAGTCCAGAATATTAAAAAAGACCAGAGCCTTAAAGCAAGAATTGAAATACCTGTAAGTTGTACTGTTACTCACTGACACTGTAGTCTTTAATAGCTTTTAACAGCATCGTGATATTTTATGCCAAGTTCTTTGAGTTTAAAAATGAGAGAAAAAAGAGAAAGAGAGAAAAAGAGAAAAAGCAGCACATAGAGGCATAAGGACTAATTTACCATTTTGTGTCAAATAGTAACTTTCTCTATCAAACCTTTTGCAACATCTACAGCAATTAATAATCCTCTAAAAAATGTTTCCTAATACTAAAATGCACTATGTTCTTTTGATTTTCATTTTTCCTGTTTGTTTTTTACAAAGTTTGGTAAATATTCCCACTTTAACTACCACCGAAGGACATAGGAGCCTTTAATTCACCTGTGTACTTTTAGATAGTTTTTAGTATTTGTGTGTAAAGCAATTTCTTTATATTTTATTGGAACTGAATCGTGGCTGATGGTGAGGCCGACATGGCAGTCAGTGTGTGCGGTCAGTCTCTAAGATCGCTGGAAGGGGTAATAGATATGTAGGCAAAACACTGCAATGCGGTTTCTTAGTAATTGATATGTGGTGGATATGCTAATCAGCTGATTAATTCATACTTATCTATTCATTGCACACCAATTATCAGTCTATCTTGAGCCTCAGAGAGGCTAAAGATGGCTTTTACTTCCTTAAGATGCAGTGATTTGTCTTTATTCTAACCTTTCAACCTCCTCCTATTTGAGAAAATAGTTATAATGCACTTCCGTTTTTGCAAGAATATTGGCAGAATTTTTGAGAATTACTGTATAAGAATCACTTATAAAAGGTCAGAAGGCACAGAAGTTGAAATTAGGAAGGCATCTGGATTTTGAGGCAAGGTTAACAGGCAGGCCTGATGTAAACCACACAGAGCTTCAGTAGGCAGGAGACTTCAGGACACAGGGCAGCTGAAACCAACACCACGGTGTAACTTGCACCACACAGCAATGAAATCTTACCCCAAAGTAATAATAACTGAGTTTAAGGAATCCAGCAAATAAGATGTTTCTAATTCTGTCGTGCAGGAATTTCAGTATGTCGTCTGTAGAGTGAATAGGTGTCCATGAGAATGGCTGCCACTCCATGAGGAGGGAGATAAAGTAAGATTGTAAAGTATAAGGTTAGGCTTAGTTTAAATTTAGCGTATGCTACAGAATGCGCTGTATATTACTAGGTGATGAAATAGTGTAATATTTCAATTTTATCTTCCTAAATTCTGTTTTAATTTTCAGTACTAAGGCTCGAACCCAGGATCTTTAACTGAGCTACATCCCAGCCCTTCTTATTTTATACATTGAGACGCCCTCACCTTGAAGTTGTGGTCCCCCTATCTCAGCTTTTCAGATAGCTGGGGTTAAAGGCGTGAACCACTTCACCAGGCCCCGAATCAAGTTCTGTAGTATGATCCAGCCCTTCCTCACTGTTCTATGGAATGCTGCTGTGCCAGTCACAATCATAAATTTCTAAGTAGTTCAGCTCAGCCTTCGGGGCATTTAGAGCCCTTTTCTGGCTGTAAGCAGTTGTCTCAGAATGTGCCAGTGTAGAAAGCGGGGAAAGCTTCAGTGTTAACCCATTGTGGTTAAGTGGGACATTGTTTGGCAAGTGTTTTTCTCCAGTTTTATGGATAGTTACTAATTTCTTACATGCTGTTCTCAAACGGTTCTTCCTGCTGCTGTTCACAAGTCTGTGGCATTAAAATTTCCTGTTTGTAGTACTTATAAATCAAATTATAAATAAAGGGAAAGGATTCCTTTTAGTCCAAACATACTTTTTGTTAATCTTAAGAATGTGTCCAATATCTTTATAATCTGATGATATAAAGCACCGTTATCAACAGTAGATGCCCTCTTGGTGATAAGACCTGAAGTGCAGCAGTGTACACAGGGATTTCCGTAGTGCTGGACCTGAAACCCTCAGCAGTGTAGTGGATCCACCATTACATTGTTGCTGAAGTTGTTAGTACAGCTGTCACTCAGTGAGCATTTGCTTCCCTCTCTTACTAGAGCTGTAAAGATGTGTCGCCCGTGGAAAAGACGATCAAGTTGCTTCCCAGCAGCCATGTTGCACGACTGCAGATATTCAGTGTAGAGGGACAGAAGGCGATCCAGATCAAACATCAAGATGAGGTTAACTGGGTAGCAGGCGATATTATGCGTAATCTTATTTTTCAAATGTATGATGAAGGAGAAAGAGAAATCAATATAACATCAACTTTAGCAGAAAAAATTAAAGTAAGTATCTCAAATAAATTGGTTAATTGTAAGAATTTTTTTGTTTTATAGGACTCTGACCAAGAAGTGTTTTGAGTAGCCTCTAAGAAGAATCTTGCCAAGGAAAAATAGTATTATTTAAAATTCTGAGCTAAGAAAAACTTTCTGTCTACGAGATGGAGATGTGTTTTCACCTGTGACAAACTTGTACTTAGAGAAATGATTTTTTTTTAAAAAAATGATTTTGCTTTGTTAAATTGTTTGAGGCTTTAGAATTTTATTTGTATACTTCCTGACTGATATATTTCTGTAGTCACCGTCACGATTGCCACATTACCAACCAACCTACTCCTGGCTGTTCTCACATCGCTCCGCAGATGAGGGACTAAAAGCAAGTGATGATACAGAGCTGTTAACTCCAGAGCCCTGATGCGGCCATTCGAGTTGCTGTGCCACTCTCTCAAAGCTCAGTGTCCCTTAGGGAAGTTTTGTGGGTGCTCATCAGCCAGCTGTGATCTCATTGTAGCATTTACACTCTGATAAGCTTGAATCCGCATGGTGAGACCTAACACCCCACCGAGAAGGAACAGTCAGACCAGTACAGTTCGCAGCATGAAAGCAGACAGCTGTAGCCTTCGCCTTCGGGTTGATGGACAGATAGTGCTTGCAGCTTTCTGAGCGCAGTTGGTTGTATTGTACTGAGACCATGCACGCCCACATATCACTGTGCTCTGCAAAACCATGGGCCGGGGATGTAGCTCAGCGGTGCCGCCGCCTGCCTCACAAGCACAAAGTCCCAAGTTCAATCCCTGATACCAAAAAAAAACAAAAAACACAGCTTATGGGGAAAATGGAGTTAGAGACACAGCGCACAGACTTCAAAGTAACCCGTTTAAAAAGAGATAGGAACCTAGTAGAACTGGCAGAAACAGGAACAGTAACACACATGCCGATGGTTCAGAAGCGCTCACACCGTGGAACTGGCAGCTCACCTTGCTTGTTGCACGAAATGTTGCTACTTGTGAGCTCCTGTGAAATGGGGGAAGGAGGGTGTCTGAAACTGCGTGAAGTTGTAATGCTCTGTGGACAAGCGTAGCTTACAACACAGCCACCAGAGGTGACGGTGCTGTTCGCTGTACATCATTTCGTGTATTCTCACACGATTTGGCTTGGCTAAGGTACAGTGTGAGGAGTTACATTTTTTCATGAGCAAAATTGTACTTCAGTAAAAGTAAAATCTGCTTCGTGCTTCATTTGTTCCTTAACACATAATTGCTTCAGAACAGACTTGTACTTTGAGACCTGAAATTGTAGCAGCACTGACTGAAAGGCAGTTGTATCTGGTGATGTCAGTGGAGATAAAACTCAAAGCTTGAGTTTTGATGGGGGAGAATCATTTTCTAAAAATCCAGTGTCTTTGAGACAGAGAGAACCATGTCTAGAGAGCAAACCTCTGTGACCTCAAGGAAGGGGCCCAGTTAGCCAACTTCGTGGAGCGTTGCCTTGTGGGACACGATGTAAGAGCTGGGCTTCCCACTGCTGTACCCGGTACCCAGCCTGAGTCTTCAAAGGTGGGATCTGGTGATCTAAGGTTATTTAGTAGGTGTACAACTGGCCTTCTTTTTTCAAGAATAACCCTTACTCTAGACAGTTAATTTTTCCCTTTTGATATCAAGGAAATGGAGGCTTTAAAGAAAAATAGTCCAGATCTTGCTTGGAAGGGAGGCAAGCCATTTTTATCTCTAGCAGGTTGAAAGGTTAGTGGCTTAAAAGTGGTTCCAGAGACCTGGCTTCTGAACTCCCTCCCTGCTCACATTAACGCCTCTACTCATGGAGGAGTTTTGTATCCAGGTTAAGAAAAGGCATTGAGGAAAACCTTTCCCTATACGACGCCTAAGCTTTTCCATGTTGTTCTCTAAGCTTGTGGCCTGCGTTTGCAACATTTTCCTCAGATGATAACAGTAGTAGCCATGTGTTTCATGGGTACCAACCGTTTTACATTATGTACTTCCTCTTCAGTACTAAAAGATGCCGAGATGAGGGTACAGTCTTCCTGGTGGTTTTTAGTCTGTAGAGAGTTAAATCAGTGTTGGGAGTGGTTGGCCTGAATGGAGTGTCACCTCCGAGGTGCAGGGAGCGCACACAGCTCAGGGAGGGCAGGAACAGACTGTCCTCTTGGGTGTCTCCTGCTCGCCCCTTACCTTCTGCCGCAGAGCAGTGTAAGCTAGAAGGCGGTGTGAGTCGTCAGTGACCTTCGTAAATCAAACTGTAGAAGTCTAAAAGCAAAGGGAGAGTTGAGCTAAAAGTTCTTAAATAGAAAGGATTCAAAGCTTAAAAATAGAACCCTGAAGGGTAAGACTTGAAAAGGTAACAAGTACAGGATTCAAAAGATATAAAATTTAGAGCTGAAAATATCCCAGAAAGGATTTAGGCCAAAAGGAGACCAGAAAGGTAATTACATCAATAGATATAACTTCTTCTTCTTCTTCTTTTTTTTTTTTAATCTGGCCAAATAAAGACCCACCTAGCTTTTGTTCAAGCCCCTGTCCCTGCTTCTCAGAAATGATTGCATAATCTGATCTGTTGAAGTTTTTAAAAATTTTTATTTCATTGGTTTTGCAGTGCTCAGGATTGAACCCAGGGCCTTTACACTGAACTTCAATCCTAAACTCGTCCTTTTGGGGGCGGGGATAGGGCAAGTAGGTTCTCAGTAAATTGCTCAGGCTGGGCTTGAACTTTCAACCTTCTGGCCTCATCCTCTCAGAGAACTGGGTTACAGGTGTGTACTACCACACTTGGTCCTGTATTTTTAAACTGTAATGAACACTATAATCTTACACCAGAGTTCATAGAAAATGGACTTTAAAACTGCTATTTTATTTCATTGAAAAACACAGCAATGTGAACAGTAACGATAAAAAAGGTACTTTTTTATCATAATATATGAACAACCATCATTTCTGACCATAAAGAGACTGACTTTTTCCTTGGAGTAAGAAGATGGATTAATTTAGCTTTAAGATTCTTCAGAGCCAGCTGTGATGAGGGGAGGCTGAGGCCAGAGGATCGCTGCGAGTTCAAGGCCAGCCTGGGCTACGTAGTGAGTTGAGGGCCAGTCTGAACTACAAAAGGAGACCCTGCCTCTAAAAACAACAAAAAGATTTTTCAGTAAGATATGCAGCGGGAGGGCATTAGACAGGCTAAGCTTTATATTATTCTTAAATGTGTCACTTTCTCCTAGGTAAACTGGACTCCTGAGAATAACAAAGAACACTTGCTACAGGGCCTGCTTCCTGATGTGCAAGTACCAACGTCTGTGAAAGATATGCGCTATTGTCAAGTTTCATTCCAAGATGATCATGTATCTTTGGAAAGTGCATTTACAGTAAGGTTTGTGGATTTGGTGTTTTTTCAGATATTCTTTGGTGAGGGGTGGTACTGGGGATCAAACTCAGGACTTTGTGGTTGCCAGACAGGCAAGGCAGCACTGAGCTACATCCCCGGCCTTTTCTGAGATACTCTAAAATTCATATGGTACCAAAAATTTTTCTCTACTGCACACATGTGAAAATTACTTTTCTTTCTTTTATTTTTTTAATTGATGTGAAAGTTACTTCTAAGACAGAAAATAGTGTAGTTTCTATGAAACAGGTAGGTTGTCTTTGGAATGAAGTTTTGTTCTAGTTACTGATTCTTATCTTGATTATAACTCTGTGCTGAATTATACAAATATGTAAAAGCCCTGTCCTGTTCCTTACAAATTCCTTGACACTTTTTTCTCCCTGCCTCCCATACTGGGGACTGAACCTGGGGTTTGTAGCCCTGAGCTACATCCCAGCATTTTTAAATTTCTTATTTTGCCAAATTGCCCGGGTGGCCTCAGGCTGCCTGGTGCTCCCACTTCAGCCTCCTGGCTGGTTGGGGTAATGGCCTTGTGCCACTGCACCCAGGTGGCCACATCTTCCAGTAACTCCCTGCAGCAGAATCCCTCTGCTCTTTCCCATAGTATTCCCAACACTTAGAACAACCCTGTGTTTGTTTGTTTGTTTTTTCTGGCACCAAGGATCAAACTCAGGTCCTTGTGCTTACAAGGCAGGCCACGGAACCACTGAGCTAAATCCCCGGCCCTTCTGCATTTGAGATAAAATAATTCAAATGTATCTCTCTGGCCATAGCAAGTATTCTTCTTTGAGTGTGTGGGGAAGTTGGCATGGGTGTGTGCTCCAGCCAGCCGAGAACTCACACGGTGCTTGGGCTGGCCTCAAACATGCAGTTATCCTGCCTCCTCCTCCTCTGAGAGCTGGGTTGCAAACACCACTCCTGGAGCGTGCCGTAGCTCTCTTGATGAGCCGTTGTTACCTCTCTGTTGATCTCAGTGCTCTCTTTTAACCCAGCATAGATACTTTGACTTGACATGTCTTCTGGGTTAATAGCTGTAATCTATAAATTAAAGAGGTGTTTTAAAGGATGCTGTTGTATTTTTAAACATTACATATTTATTGCTCTTTAGTGTACTGGAAACTAAATTTTTTTGTGCTCAATTAGTGGTGTTACAAAAGCCTTTAACTTGTTAACTAATTTCAGACCACTTCCTGATGAACCCAGACATTTAAAGTGTGAGCTAAAAGGAGGAAAAATAGTGCAGATGGGCCAAGAGCTTCAAGGAGAAATAGGTTAGTATAGTCTGACTTCCTGCTCCTGTGCTGTTCCCCTTATGTTCACGTTTGGCAAAATAGTTGATTTTTAAAGATTTTACTGTTTGTTAGAAGAAATAAGTGTAATCTATGTTCTTTTATGCTTTGCTTTTGTTTTGTTTCCCTGGACAGCATCAGGGGTTGACTGTGTGACCTCTGGCATGGTGCACAAGCACTATCCATGACATTTATTATTTTGAGACAGAATCTCACTAAGTTGCTTAGGCTTGTCTTCAGTGTGCGATCTTCCTGTCTCAGCCTCCCGGTAGCTGGGGTTATAGGCATGCACCACCATGCCCAGTTCTTTTCTTATGTCTTGAAAATTGCATGTTAAAATATTCCCATCAAATTTTCATGAGAAATTTTTTTGCTGAGCGTGCATGAAGCCCTATCACCACACACACAAAAAAAATCGGATTAACATTAGCATCATATTAAATATTTAAGTATACTTATATAGATTCCTGGTTTATTTTTTAGGGCTTGTGAGAGTTACTATTTTAATGGCCCCCCAAAGTTCCTAAAAGAACAAAATTAATGTTTCTAAGTATTTGGGGGGGGTGGTAATGGGGATCAAACTCAGGTCTGTGCTTACGAGTCAGGTGGTGGAACCACTGAGCTAAATCCCCAGCCCTCTAATTATATTTTAAGTGTTGTACATATTTATATCTTTTGTTTAAAAGGTAGCACTTTAAGATAAAACTTGTTTGTTTGTTTGTCTTTAAGTTATAATTATTACAGATCAATATGGAAATCAGGTTCCAGCATTTTCACCAAGTACTTTATCTGCTTTGTCAATTGCTGGAGCTGGACTGGATAACTCAAGTGTGAAGACGGCTTTGCAGGTATGGCCACTTTGTAGAACATTTGGCTCATACTTTTGTTTGTAAAAATATTTAAGGAAGGCTGGGCGTGGTGGCGCATGCCTGTAATCCCAGCACTCAGGAGGCTGAGGCAGGAGGATCGCTGTGAGTTCAAGACCAGCCTTGGCTACATAGTGAGTTCCAGGGCAGTCTGAACTACATGGTGAGACCCTGTTTAGGGAAAACAAAAGTAAATAAAAGCAGTTTGATTTTTACTTTTTTAATAGGAGAAGGCATAAAAGACATTAAAACTTTCATAATGAAAACATTTGGACGTAGACTAACTTAAGCAATCCCTATGTTCATCCAGCGGTGACCGTCTTCACTTCTTCCCTCGCGTGTCATTTTGCAGCACATCGTAGCTGTGACATCATTTCTCCATCCATATTTGGGATGTGTGTACACATGAATATCCATGTATAGATGGGTGACTTTCCAAGCAGCTGTCTGAATCACACTTCAGGGTGCTCACACCTTGCATGAAGCAGAATGCTAAGGAGAAAACTAACTGTCGGAGTTGCAGCTGTTCCATTAATTCGGGTCAGCTTGAAAAGTAGAATCAGGTGGAGTCCTTTTTTTTTTTTTTTTTTTTTGTTTTTGTTTTACCTGGATTGACCTGGAACTCACTATGTAGTCCAGGCTGGTCTCAAACTCACAGCGATCCTCCTGCCTCAGCCTCCCGAGTGCTGGGATTACAGGCGTGCGCCACCACGCCCGGCTTCAGGTGGAATTCTTAACAGTTTGAGACAAGCAAGCATGAGTGTACTCTGCTTGGAGAAGTCAGAGCTAGGTTGAAGGAAATGGCCCTGCTGGAGGGGTTTCAGGGAACCTTCCAGAGCAGTGTAGCTGAGAGAGGAGAGGAGAGGAAGTCTCAGAGGTTAAGGGAAGTTGGATTCCTGTAGAACCTTTAGCTTTTTCTAGACTCCTCTTGAGCCTCCATGACACTTTTTAGTTGACAAGACAACCAAAATAATAGCCTCCTTGTCATTCCTAAGTGGAGTTTCCGTCTCCACTAATCTTCTATGCTGCTTTTTCCTAATTTTCACTGATGAACCTTTAGTGATGTTTTGTCCGTACAGTGATGAAGACTGCTCTTTGACTCTCAGGTTTCCCATTGTCCCGCTTCAACCCTATGTGTAGATTAGGGAAATAAATGTGCTCCTGTTGTTATGCAAGAACACTCTGTGCTTCCCACTGCTCTGTGTACTGTGTCCCCTCCTCGGTCACCTAACTGCGCCTGCCTTTCCTGGCTTCTGTGTCTTCGGTGTTTCCCATCTGTCAGAGCGTTCTCATTAGCACATAAAGCTGCTGTCGTATCTTTCATCTTTAAGAATATACCCTCGCCCTTGCAGAAAGTCACCAAAACTTAGGGCCTGTGCTGTATTCCTGTCCGTCTGACCTCCACTGTTTTTACAATAAAAATCTCCCCTTTTTATAGTGCAAGTTCGTGGAGGTTTTACATGGACTGTGTTCACACCCTTTTCCAACATTCCCTAGCAGTCCACTCTGGGAAGATTTTTATGCTCAGCTCTTGGCTGGGCCCCATCACATGCCTGCAGTCAGGGCCCCGGTCAGCGCCGTGCATAGTAATACACTTGGGCTTGTGGCCTGCAGTGCCTGTAGTAGTGCATCGTCGTAGTACATCATCCCACTGCAGTCTCAAGCTCCCTGCCCCACAGCTCGCTGCTCTCCAGCCAGACACGCGTCTTTCATCCTTGTAAACTTTGTACAACTCCAGTGCACTGTCTTGGCTCGTTTTCGGAATCTTACATTTAATTCTGTTCATACTGATCTATACTTTTTTAATGCACTTTTCATTTTTAAGATTTAAGATTTAAAGTAAAAGCAAAACAACCTCCACTATGACTTTATAGGAAGGAGTGAGCTCAGGTCATTTTTTGCATACATAATTTTCAACTCTAATATGTTTAACTGATGAATATCTATTTGAGTTGTTTTCCAAACGAAAACTCCCCAGTGTCTGTTGGACTTTGCGGGCAGATTAATTTGGGTTTTTTTTTTTTTTGGTTTTTGAGACAGGGTCTCACTATATAGTTGAGACTGACCTGAAACTCACTACGTAGCCCAGGCTGGACTCGAACCTGCAGAGATCCTCCTGCCTCAGCCTCCCGAGTGCTAGGATTACAGGCATGCGCCACCACGCCCGGCTGTAATTTGGGTTATTTTTAATGTCTTTTTTTTAAAAAAAACAAAATGCTTAGCTGGGGATTTAGCTCAGTAGTTCCAGCGCTTGCCTCGCAAGCACAAGGACCTGAGTTCAATCCCTGCTACCAAAAAAACCCAAAATAAAACAAAACAAAATGCTCTACAAACAGTTGTTTCAAAGTTGTTTCCTTATAAAACATGAAATTTTATCTCTGATTTTTAAGTGTTGATGAAGTAGATTTGTAGTTAGGGAAATTTAAGATGATTGATCACTAGAGGCCACTATTAATACAGGGCTCGTATCAGTATGGAATCACTTGAGGTCATTCAGTCATATAGCAAAGATTTTTCATTCATTTCCATTAATATGATATTTGAGACATTATCCCAAGTAATGGGGTGAGCAGCGGCCAAGTCCTTACCCTTCTGGAGACCATCTTGTCAAGGAGAGGGCATGCAGTAGATAAATAAGTGATGAGAAAAAGTAGGTGAAGTAATGGTGTGTCCCTTAGGGTGACTGGGAAGACGCTTTTTATTGCAGTATCATGTGAATGGTTAACTGAAAAAGCCTTGAGCTGTCGTACGGGAAGCTGCGGACAGCAGGAGAGAGCACAGTGCAGAGGCTGTCAGGCGTGCATGTGCTTGACTGTGTGCATAACAGGAGAGGAGAGCACTGATACGAAACTCAGAAGATTTCAGGTTTTAATTAGGAAAACTTAACCAGTAAGGTCTTGCTGTCTCAACTAGTTCAGGTAAGGGATATATTCAGCCTGGATAAAGAAGTGAGTAGGAGATTGGTGGTAGCCAGAACCTTTTAGATTCTCCCCCGCAAAGCAAAAACAAAGAAACAAAATTCTGCTTCTCCTCTTGTGAAAATAAATTTTTTGATGCCCACTGTTGGGGTTTGGTCTGAATGGCCAGTGGTTAATGACAAAACATTTTATTTTTTAAAAAGCTGAGTAACACCACCCTGTCTTTTTCTTCATGTGCTTTTCCTCACTAGGAAAACTCACAAAGTGTAAGTGTAAGAGGCGTCAGATTTATTCCGGGACCTCCTGGAAATAAGGATCTTTGTTTCACTTGGCGTGAATTTTCTGACTTTATTCGAGTGCAGCTCATTTCAGGACCTCCTGCAAAGCTTCTCCTTCTAGACTGGCCAGATTTGAAGGAGGTGGGTACTTCATGTCTCAGAATGAATGAGCTGTAGCGCCACATGGGGTGGTCCTTCCAGATCGTCAGCAGGTTAGATTGTGTTGTTGACGTCAGCTGGAGCAAGGTAAGTAAGGTCCATTTTAACACCTCATTGTTTAGCTGATACTTCATGAGGAGGGCCGGGGATGTAGCTCAGTGGCACTGCACCTGCTTGGCAAGCACGAGGTCCTGAGTTCGATCCCCAGTACTATTTGTTACATAAATAATGAATGTAATAGTTCAAAACTTTAAAACTGTATTAGAGAAATTTTCAAACATGCATAAAAAAGTAAAAGGATAATATAACGAATGCGAACCCCAGTGGGCCAGTAACCTTGTTTCATCCGTTACTGATTTTTTTTTTTGAGACTGGTTCTTACTAAATCACTAAGTTTGCCAGGCTGGGTTCAAATTTGTGATCTTCCTACCTTAGCTTCCCAGAGTGCTGAGACTACAAGTGTGCATCATGTGGAAACTTTTAAAGCATATCACAAACACTGAATCGTTACATCCACACACGCTTCATAGGCCTTCCTGTGAAAGGATTGAGATCTTTTAATGCTGATTTTGCAAATGTCTGCCAGATCTTACTGTTATTGAACTTTTTACTAAATTTTTTAGAATGTTTAGTAACTTTTTTTTTTTTAATTTATTGATACCAGGGGTGGAACTCGGGACCTTGTGCTTGCAAGGCAGGTGGAGCCACATCCGTGGCCCTTTTATTTTTTAATTGAGAAATAAAAAGTCATATGTCTTTTACCGCACGTAGAAATATATCTAGCCAGGGATATAGATCAGCGGAGCAGTATCTGCCTATCAAGCTCAAATCCTTGAGTTTGATTCCCAGTTCAAAAAAATAAAAACCTAAAATTAATTTTTCCATCTGTTAGCTGTACGTTTATAGGTAGATACCACTGAGAAAGTAATCATTCATAGCTGGTTTTTCCAGAATTTCCTAATTTAATTCTTGACCTACCTTCCCTGCACAGACATTCAAGTATGTAAATATGCATGTGTATTGTTATTTTATAACTAAAGAAACTAAAAACATGAAATGTTAAATAACATTCCAAAATGTAAAAGTGACCAGGAACAGATTTTTTCAAATTTAGTCAATTTTGGAAATGGGTGTTGCTTACTATTTCCCAGAACAATTTATTAGCACCACCTTGAGCTAAAGTCATTTACTGAAAGACATCCTTTAAAATAGTTAGGAATAGGGCCGAGAATTTAGCTCAGTGGTGCCGCCACCTGCCTTGCAAGCACAAGGTCCCGAGTTCAATCCCCAGTACCAAAAAAAAGGAATCCTTTTAAAAAGTTAGACCGTTGTTTGACAGGGTCAGTTGTGGTGTGGTGAGGATTAAAGTCGTGTGTGCTCAGTTGCAAACTGTCAGCTCGCTGTGCAGTTCATCCTTCTCAGTCTCTTGACTGTGAGGGAAGCCAGCCAGGGAAACCTTATGAACTTCATGGTAGACAAGTGTCATCCCTAAGCTAGCCTCGGGATTCTTGCTTTGGTGTCTTATCCGTAGCTTAGCTTCAAATTCTTTCCCGTTTCCAGCAACCAACCAACACCATTTGATAACTAACTCCAGTAAGAGTAGGGCTGGGGGAGCAGAAGGAACATTTTAAGTAGAAGAGAGCTGGGGATTTGGCCCAGTGGTGCTGCCATCTGCCTCACAAGTGCAAGGACCCAAGTTCGATCCCTAGTACAAAAAAAAAAAAACAATAGAAGATAAGCGTGATATTAGCTTTTCTTTTCTGCTCCATAGTTCCCTTCTATCTTTAGTTGACTTTTACAGTCTGACTTAGAAGATTAGGCCTTTAGGAGGCATCTTGCTTGCTGATACTTCCTTTGAAAAGATGCAGTATGCATTAATAGGCCAGCAGGTGAGTCCTGAGAGTTAGACAGGCCTTACAGAGGGGGAAAGCAAGACATGTTTAAAGCCAACAGGACAGTGTGGCTTGGTAGAGCAGTGCTGTGTGCTGTATGATTGCTTTGTCTACTATGATGGAGAACTGAAAGTTGACAAGAGCTAACCTGCAGTTTGCCGAAGCTAAACTTGAGAACCAGAGAAAAGCTGTTTCTACTGCAGTCATTCTAATAGGCAATTTTTAAGAACCTGTGTTAAAAGTCACTGATGTCAAATGCTGTTTTTCTTTTTATCCAATTACTCATCATTTCTGTAAGAGTCATTTGTGCTTGTGTAAAAGCTTTCAAGTTTATTTTCATTGATGAAAGAAGTGGTCTGTGAATAGATTAGAGATAAATTAAGTAATTTGTTTTGCAGGTAATTTTATGGTTTTACATATATATGTTTTATTGCTTCTTAAAATATTTATATCCTTTTCAGGCCATCCCAGTGATAAATGGAAGAGAATTACAGAGCCCTCTCACTGTTCAACTTTGTGATCAGTGGGATAATCCAGCAGCAGTACCTCACGTTAAAATAAGCCTCGTTAAAGCTAGCATCTTAAAGGTAAGTTGTGGACTTCCTGAAATACTTCCAACCTAAAATTTGGTATTTTGGGGCTGGGGCTGGGGCTCATTGCTGGAGCATTTGCCTAGCATATGCAAAGCCCTGTGTTCAGTGCCCAGCACTGCAAAAGAAAGAAAATAAAATTCGGCACTCCAGCCAGACTTGATGACACACACCTAAAATCCTAGCCCTCTGGGAGGCAGAGGCAGGAGAGTGCTGCCAGGGTAATGTAGTGACTTTACAAGACCCTGCCTCAGAATAAAAACAGTCACTGGGGATGTCAGTCAGTGTGAAGGTCCTGAGTTTAGTCCCCAGTACAAGGGACAAAAATGTGTCCTTCATTCTCATGAAAATACGTTTATGTGGCACATTTTATTTCTTTTTAAAAGTGTAGTCTTATATAATTACTGTTTAGTATAAATCAAACTAAAGATCCTTGGGGTTTTGTTTTGTTTTTAGGAAGTAAAGCTTGTATCTCAAAATCAGTGTAACAAAAGGCCAACATTTTACAGTTGCAGTGGTTTGACTCTATTATATAGAACAAACATTTCAGGTTAGGGTGGATAATTACTTCTTTTTTAAAAAAAGTAAATGAAGGCAAATACCACAGTGACTTGCATTGTGGGTTAAGGAATAGCATTTTGGAGGCAATGCATGTGCAGAGGCTGAGCAGAGAGAGGTACATAGGCACCTGTCTACAGGGCAGCGAGCAGAGCCTGGGCAGGGACCTCGCTGTGGTCCCAGTGGCTCCTCCTCGTTTTCCCACTCCAGCCTTTGCTTTTTCTCTCAGTATGTGTCACTGTTAGCCTCTCCTTCATGTTGAGCAGAGATGAGTAAGAGTTTAGGGGAGCGGATGGCTTTTTATACCACAGACTGCAAATTCACTTTTGTTCTGAACGTGTGCTTCAGAAGTATGACTTTAGTTTCTGAAGAAGCGTGCGCAGGAGGCTGAAACTCTGTTATTCGGAAATGTGGCCACTGATTGTTGATCACTTGGAGGTGGAAGCCCAGTCATCGATGCGAAGGTTGTATCGCAGCAGAAATTTAAGCAGCACACCTGAGTGAGCCCTGAAAGGGAGGGTGGAGAACAGAGAGAGCATTGCCCTGTCACCGCAACTGCACCTTTGGTGCCGGTGTCACCACTCCGTGTGCTGTCGTGGTGCTCCTGACACAGCGAAACCGAAATGCTGCGACTTCCTCACTTTTAACACTCAGCGCTAGTTCAGCTGACGAAAATGAGTGGTTACTGTCTCTCGGAGTATGTGATTACATATGACACTGTTTCCAGGAGTTCCAGATTTGCAAGTTTTACACTTTTGAAACCATGTGCAAATATAAGTTTTAAGACAGGAATAGACAATTGATCTGTAGAATTTTCTAATCAATTTGTTTTATTTGTTTTTAGCTCATGCCTTCAAACCAGCAGCATAAAACAGATGAGAAGGGCAGGGCTAATTTGGGAGTGTTCGTTGTTTCTGCCCCTAGGTAAGAACGCAAAGTTTGATAAATCTTGCTGTTATAGAGATTTATTTTTCTCGTTACTTGATGAAGTTAAGAGTAGTAGCTACTTTTCTGTGTAGAGTTAAGCGGAAGTAGGACCAGAGTAGGAGGTAAAAAGCTTCCCTGAAGGAGTCCAAGTTTGTATACATTGTATTTGGATTTTTAGATTACAGCTAATGTCATTGAACCCCCACCCTTCCTTTGCTCTTGTTAGGGGAGAACATACTATGCAGGTAAAAGCCGTCTACAACAAGAGTACCATAGAAGGACCTGTAATCAAGTTAATGATTCTTCCGGACCCTGAAAAACCCATTCGTCTCAATGTTAAATATGACAGAGATGCTTCCTTTTTAGCAGGAGGTATTTTCACTGGTGAGTATTGGATGGTATCTAAATGAATCTTTAACAGTACGCCTGGTAGAGTGCAATCCCCAGTACAAAAAAAAAAATTCTAAAACAATATGCCTTGTAAAAACAGTGGAGTAAATTACTTATGTTTGATGTTCAACACAATTTTTTAAAAGTAAGCGTATCATTGCCTTTTCGATGGCAGGGAAAATACATCTGATTCAGCAGTGTCTACTTTCAACCCTTTGTCCTGCAGTCTTTTAATGTTAAGAGCGAACTGAAAGTTCGTATATAAACTGGTAGCCTGCACTCTTTAAAAGTTTAGTCAGTGTTTGTACGTTCACCGGATTATGTATGAAATTCTGTAAAACAAATATGAACTAGATGGTGAGAATTGTGACATTGTGCTCTGCTAAGTATGTTGTACTATTACCTTAAATCCATCAGAACTGGAACCATTTTTCTAGTTTGGAAGGTAATGCATAATGTCAAGATTTATGATTAAAGATCCGAAGAGCAGCTGTTTGCTTACTGTATACAGTGTCAAGCTTTTAGAGTCATAAATATTATGGTTTTCAGTGAATATAATAGCCTTTTGGAGACCGTTGGGTGAGCAGGTGATTTAATTCAGTGTTACTGTTGCTAAGTCAGTGGGAAATTAGTGTTTGCTTTACACAGGTAATTTTATGGAGCACTTGTGTTTTGTTGAGATGAATGCCTGTGTGAAAGAAACATCAAAAAATTTAGATACAAATTTTTAACAGTAATTTTTAACAAACTACATATATACATAGTCTTTTATACTTTATGAATTGTTTTAAATCTGTTTGGGATAGTTAAGGCATGTATTTTGCTTTAAAAAAACTGCCAAATAAATGTTACAGATGGTAGTGATAATGGGATAGTGTCTGTGACAGTGCTTTAACTCCTGCATGCTGTTGAAAGCTGTGGAAGACGGAAGCGTTCTGTCCCAGGGGCACGTGCAGCATGCAGGGCTGTGGCTGAGTGACAGTCTGGCCACTTCAGCCTTTTGTGCCTGAAATTGCAGCACAGCAGACCGTGAAAATAAGACAAGGAGAACTTACTGTCTAGACCTAACTTTAGGGAATTGTCCATCATGATTAGTCAATTTGAGATGCATGTTGTATGTTTGCTGTGACAGATTTCATGGTCAGTGTTATCTCTGAAGATGACTGCATCATTAAAAATATTAACCCAGCTCGCGTTTCCATGAAAATGTGGAAGCTATCCAACACTGTGAACCGACCACCAGCTAACGTGAGTCATGGGAGCATTTGTAGAGGTCAAATGTAGCTCACCTTTAACTTAAAATTAAATCTAATTCAGTGTAAAACTGCAGTATGTATATATTTGAAAACTGGAGCTTAATCTGTACCATTCCTTGAGATCTAAAATAAAAGCATCAGCGTCCGCTTCTCAGTTCGATGTCAGTACCGTTGGTTCAGTTCAGTTGGGTTCTGTCCTGTCTGGTCTTGCTGTGTTGAGATAGGGTCTCACTGTGTCACCCAGGGTTGGCCTGGAGCTTGTAATCCTACTCATCCAGCTTTTGGATGGCGTTACAAAAAGAGTAGCCTACACTGTGGAGGTCTTTTTGTTTAGTTTTGTTTGGTTTTTGTCTAAAAGATAGTGACACAAAGCAAAACAGATCAAGTATCACCAATTAGCAGTATAGAAAATGAGAGTAAAGAGATGTTGCTAAAATGCAGGATAGAAATGGGTGCAGAGAATAGTGTGAAGGCCGAGCCACAGCTGTCCAAAGGAAACATCAGGCCTGATGTTTAAACTTTCTCATAACCACATTAAAAGATGAGTTTTGCCAGGCGTGGTGGCACACACCTGTAATCCCAGCTCTCGGGAGGCTGAGGCAGGGGGATCACTGTGAGTTTGAGACCAGCCTGGGCTATATAGTGAGTTCCAGGTCAGTCTCAATTACATGGTCTCAAAAAAACAAAACAAAACAAAAAAACCAAAAAATGAGTTTTAATGTTTTTAATCTATCAAAAGGTACCATTTCAACATGTACTTAGTATTTTTAAAATATTATTGATACTTTACATTCTTTTCCCAACTCTTCAGAATTTAGTGTATACTTCATAGCAGATCTCACATCAGAGCGGCTGTACTTCAGGTGCTTAATACCCCATGTACAGCTCTTGGCTTTCATATCATGCCATGCGAATTTGTGACAACTCTCAAACTGGAAACCAAAAATTTTTCAGCGCATCCCGTTTAATAACCCGCTTCAGCATTTATGGTTCATTTAAATCTTCTCTTTTGGAAATTAACTTGTGTAATTTAAGTCTGCAAGTTAACCAGCTAAACAGCTCTTAGCTTCACTTGCACGAGTTAGTCCAAAGCCCAGAGCACTGTCCCCTCGCTGGTGTCACCACCGTGGAGCTCTGCAGTGTGCACTGAGTGTCGGGTGTCTGCGGCTGCTGCTTCTCTCGTTGTGTCTGTGTGTTACAAAGAAGCGCACCGTACATGGGTCCCGTGCATTTATAAATGCACAGGCCATCTGGACTCGCACTGAGCTATATCGTAGGTTTTCACCATGAATGTACGTGTTACAGTGTGTTGTTTCCCTTTTCTCCTTCTCTCCCCTTTCTAGGCAGAAACATTTAGTTGCAATAAAATAAAAGATAATGACAAGGAAGAAGGATGCTTCTATTTCAGGTATTTCTTAAGTCATTTCATGTGTTCATACATGTTTTGTTACCATTTATTTAAACCTTAGAAGTATTTGCCTCCCTACTAAGGAAAAGTAATTTATAATCAAATAGAAATCCCTTGTGTTGTCAGAGTACTTTGTTTTTTATTACGGAGAGATTACTATATTTCCAAGATCTTTTGAAATGGAGAAAGAAAACTGAATTAGGTTTTACAGTTTATGCTGTTGCTTCCTCATTCTAGACTTTATTTTTCTCCCTATGAGTTCCTTTAAAATTCTTTAAATTAGGGCTAGATATGTAGCTCAGTAGTAGAGTATGTGCTTAGCATGCATGAGGTCCTGGGTTAAATTCCTAGCACCATAGCAGAAAACCAAAAAAAAAGACCAAAAAACAAAGCAAAACACTGAATGTTAGAAGGCTTGGAAAGTATTGTTGTTTTCTATGATAGACCAGTAGCAAAATGTTCAGACCAACCCTGTTCATCAACCAATATTTTAGTATGTTCAGATCATTGTAAGGGGCTGTACAGACTTTCTAGAGAAGGCAGATTGCCATCTTTTCAGTCTGTTAGTTGTCTTTCAGTGTATGAAGTCTACTAACCTGTGTGACAATTGGGCTGTTTATTATACCCCAAAATACTATATTTCAGGTAAATCTTACTTTACCATTCCAGAGATCAGTTTGAAAGAAACTTTTAATATTTAAGGATTAAACAGACATGGCGATTATGTAAGTGCCAGTAAATTCTACTCGTTAAAATGGTCAGTTTTGTGTTATGTGACTCAGTTTAAAAAAACAAATGAGAAATGAGCACATATACGCAGTTACACATGTCATGCCATAAAATATAGGAACATTTGGGGTATGTTTGAATGACAGTCTTGATTGCTAACGTATTAATCACTATGTTTGGGGTTTAATATATAATCTCACTCAATTTTTTAACTTTTGAAAAATAAAATACAAAACCCAAGAAGTGCAGGAAAAAAGCCCCAGATCTGCAGCACTGTGACTGTGCCCATACTGCAGGTGGGTGCGCCCGCCGCTGAGGTCGGCACAAAGCTGGCACCCAGGCAGCCTCCGCCTGGGCCTCTGCTGCCGCTCTTCCTCTGCACCGCAGCCTTCACTGCACACACAGCCGCTTGCTCCGGCCTAGTGTCTGGTTGTGCCTGTTCTTGTGTTCTAAATATCCTTCTCCATATGAATTTTTAAACTCAGCATTGTGAGATTAATTTGTTTTACATTAATATAGTTGGAAGTTCTCTCATATCTCACTTTTATAGCTGGATAAGTCGGTGGTGTAAACGCATTGCAGTTATGCATTCTGTTAATGACCATGTATAGCATTTTGAGTTTGAGATTGTTATAAATCAGGTTTCTTGTGGCCGGGCGTGGTGGTGCACACCTGTAATGAGGCAGGAGGATAACTGCAAATTCAAGGCCAGCCTGGGCTGCAAAGTGAGTTCAAGGCCAGCATGAACTACATAGTGAGACCTGTCTAAAGAGACAGAGAGAGAGGAAGTCTGTCAATAAGTCAGCCAGTCTGTTATGTTACTGCTCTTAATAGTAGTCTCACACAAGTGGCACGCGTGCCGCAGTTGGCTGTTTGTTACCATTGAAAGCTCGGAAAGGCTCGCCCCACTGCTCTAACGTAGATGCCCACGTAGATGTGAAACGGCCGGGCCAGACGCGCGGCACAGCTAAGCATGGGTGTGTGCTGTGAACCCTTTCACATCAGCCCGCCTGGGCTTCTGCGGTGTGCGTGTGGGCTGCTTTTGTATGTGTTCCACATGTACTTGGAAATGTTCTGTGTTCTGTATTTGAGGTACAGCGTTCTTTGTGTGCATCACGATGCATTTTCTAATCATTTTTGTTTAGCTTCTCCGAATCCACTGATTCTTTTTATCTGCATCTAGTAGTGTGGAGAATCTTGCAGTGTGAATGTGTATTTGTCTGTTTTGCATCTTCTACAGCATTCATTTTAAATATGTTGAGTCTTTGTTATTGGGTACATAACAAGCTATTATAACGTTTTCCTACCAGATTAAATCTTGTCAGGATGGAGTGCTCCTCTTTCTCTCTAGTAATGCTTTTTTTTTTAGCCATATAGTCCGCTTTGATAACCATATAGCAGCCGACCACATCAAATGTGCACAAACCAGCCTAGAAATCTTGGGGGTTAACGTTGTGGAATAACCCTTTTTTCCGTCCTTGTACGTGGCCTGATGGAAATTTTCCTGTGGTAATTCCTCTCGTGTCTTGGGGAGGGTACTGGGAGCTGAAGCCATGGCGCCTGAGTGCACCCTTCTCTCCTTTATCTTCCCTACTGAGGGTGGAGCCCTGGGCCTGGCCCTGAGCGACCTCCCAGCCCTCCTCATTAAGTATCTTAAACTTGCTATCCTCCCACCTCAGCCGCTCAGTGCTGGGATTGCAGGTGTCCGCCACCCGCCCCCCCAGCCCTTTCTTACATTTTATTTGGAGACGGATCCCACGAGGGTGCCCCAGCTGGCCTGCAGTCTGACTGTCCTGCCTCCACCCCTGCAGTAGCTGGGGTTGGTTGTGCACCATGTCCAGCCCGGACTTTATCTATGAATTAAAAAGGGTAAATCTTTCTTGGCCACCAAACATTGTTTTCAGAACTACTTTCTGCTGGGTTTTTTTAAGAATCTGTTTTAATATCTTAATCTGTTTTAGTCTTTTTTAATCTATTTTTAAAAATCCTTTTGAACTTTTTTCCTGCTTTCCCTCTTTCTTATGTTTCTAATTGTCATTTTCTGTTCCTTAGGAAATTGCTAATTACAGCTTTTCACTTTGCTTTAAATGATTTCCTTAGGTCATAATGCACACGTTTTACATCTTTCTGTCTAGTAATAGTTTGTGTATTTTCTCTTCCTGAGCAGTGCATGGACCTCAGAACACCTAATTTCAATTTTCCTCTCACAATTTGCATTCCTTTTTTGTTACGCATGTTAAACCTAGAGAGGTATTAGTTACTATTATTATTATACATAATGTTCATTTATATTTAGTCATTTTATCTTTCCTGTTAAATTCAGCATTTTCATTTGGGATAACTGTTCATTTAAAGAAGTTTCTTTGTTCTGATGATAAAGGGACTCCTTGTTATTTTTGCCTGAACATTTCTTTACCTTTATACTTAAGGATATTTTCATTGACTTTGTTACTATGTTGTTTTATGGTACTGGGTATTGAACACAGAGCCTTCACACTGAGCTGCTTTCCCAGCCCTTTTTGTCTTTGATTTTGAGATGGTATCTCACTAAGTTGCCCGGGCAGGGAAAACTTGAATCTTCCTGCTTTAGCTTCCCAGGGTGCTGGGGTTGCAGCTGTGCAGCACCATACCTGGCTGACTGTATTTTTGGCTGGCATTTTCTTGCAGTACTCAGAAGCCAGCCTTCACTGATCCATCCCATCATTCGCCTGAGAAGTTAGCTGTCAGGCTTGTTTTCTTGAAGTCATTTTCCCTCTCTACATATTTGGTTATGTGGGTTTTGTTGCCAGCAGGGTCACTGCAGTTTGCCTGTGTGTGTCTCCTTTTGTGCACTGCCTGGTCTCCAGACTTTGGTTGTATTTTCTTCAGTTTTGAGCAGTGGTCAGCCGTTATCTCATTGTGCGCGCCTCCCGTCAAGCCTTCCCTCTTCTCCTGGCGCTCCGAATCGCGCCTGTGTTAGTCCTTTCCACAGTCTGTTCTGTCTCTCACCCTCTTCTCTTTAACATCATTTCTCTTTAGTACTTGTTTAAACTAGTGTCGGTAAAGTACTTCATACGCTGAGGATCCATCTTTGAGTTGGCGGTTTCTTTGGCAGTGTTGGTTGTGGTACTTACATTTAGCTTTTGGGTTTTGAGCTGCGGTCTTGCTTTGTTGCCTAGGGAATCTGGAGGAAAACAGTCCTCCCAGCTCAGCTCCTGAGGATCTGAACTGTGGTTCACACCAGTACCTTGGCTTACTTTCATTGTTTTTTTCCCCCCAGTACTGGGGATTGAACTCAGGACCTTGCACTTGCTTGTGAGGCAGGTGGCGGACGGAACCACTGAGCTAAATCCCCACCCCACTTTTACTGTATTTTTAAATGTCCACTTCTCTGTTGAAATTTCAGTCTTGTCTCTTTCTTACCAACGTTAAGTAGTAAAAGTCTATTTAGAGTTCCCTTAAGTCTCTCTGCTTTCATCATCTTGTGTGTTGGTTTTCAGTCTCGTTCTCTTGCCTCTTTGTGTAATTGATCATTTTGTTGTTGTACCAGGCATTTTCTTTCTTTCTTTTTTTGTGTTTGAGTTTAACTTTATCCAATCTTAGAAAAAAAAAACCCAACGTGGTGCTAAAATGCCCATTAGCTTTTCTACCACAAAATATTTTGTTTTCTCCAGAAGTGAAAAAAGAAAAACATCAGGAAGCTGGAACAGTCCTTAACCCCCTCCCCATTTTATATGTATTGAATATTAGTGGCTAGAGTATCTCACTTCTTAATATCTGTAGAAATAATTGCACGTCTAAGGTGTAATGATCCTTTCCCAGAGAGGATATACCTTTGCCTTCATCAGTTGTCAGGGATGATATAAAGCTGACTTGCATGGCCTTGGGCGCTGTCTGCCTTGGGTCTACCTGTACGCCTAGAACTGGCTCCGAGGAAGACAGCAGCCTTCGATGTGAAACTCATTTCCCGGCCTCTGTCCTAGCCTGTTAAATTGGATTGAGTTACTTACTTTATTTAGCTCTTCAACATCTTTAAGCAAAACTTTTTTCATGGCTGTTTTCATCAGGAGGAGTTGGTCTGCCATTTGAAGCAGAAGTCTTAGGTTTTACTGTAAGACCGTTCGTATTTTCATTGTAGTAAAGTATAACCAAAGCAGTTTAGCGAGTGTACCTCTCATTAGGTATTAGTTTCTTACTGATAATTAAATCATAATAAATAACTTGATAATTTAGAATAGTGAATGACTCAATAGAAAATCAACAGAAAGGCCTAAATTTTGAAGTATGAAGCCATCTGTGTGAAATTTGGTAATGTGACAGCTGGGTGTGGTGGTGCATACCTGTAATCTCAGCACTTGGAAGGCTGAGGCAGGAGGATCTCCACAAGTTTGAGGCCAGCCTGGGCTGCACAGTTCAAGGCCAGCCCCAATTACAGAGCAAGATTCTTTTTCAAAAATAAAAAGATAAAATTATAATGAAGCAAAATTCACTTGACTTTTAATTCATATTTTGTGTTTAGTGTTTTCTCAACTTGATATTGCTATTTCCATTTTTAATGTATCAAGATCTTTTGTGAAAGAATAAACAGGTAAGGAAGACTTGGAATTGAACCCAGCATATAAGAAATGTTTGTTAAATAAGTGGAAGTGAGCATAGTATTAGTAAGTATTCATTTATTGGTTGTGAAATGAAATGTTGATGCTCTCGGTTTCCCTTTTACTTAAAAATTGTCAGTAATCTTACCTCTTTTTCTTTTAGGGATAAAATAATTCCTAACAAAGTGGGGACATACTGTATCCAGTTTGGTTTTATGATGGATAAAGCAAATATTCTCAACAGTGAACAGGTTTGCTTGCTTTTATTATATGAAATGGTTAACTTGACATTTTCTCATTAGTTTCTTAATGAAGTATTTATTTAAAAGTTAACTGATTAAGTATAAATACCTGTTATAAATCTCCTGTTATTCATGGGCGACACATACCAGGCCCCCCAGTGGATGCTTGAAGCCAAAAATAACACTCAATATTATCTGTACTGTGTTTTTCCTATGTGTATATTCCCATGATAAAGTTTAATTTATAAGCCAGCTATACTAGATTCATAGTAATATGATAGAATAATTATAACACTATTATATACTGATGTAGTTATTTTAAAACTTAGGAATTGTTTACTTCTGGAATTTTCCATTTAATATTTTCAGTCTGATTGATGGCAGGTAACTGAAATTACTGAAAGCAAAATTGTAGAGAGATAGTTACGATGTTATTTTTCAGGAACATTCAATAGAGTGTATTTATGTTCAGTGATTAGTCCGTCTTGATGAAGCCATCTGGAACCCTAACCCCAACCCCCAAGGAGGGGCATCTGTGTCCACTAAGCCAGGGCACACCTCAGGGTGGGCAGAGAGCAGTGATGGGTGCCCAGAAGGGCACAGACACGAAAGCCACTGGAGTGACACAGCCCGAGGCAGGCACCGAGCCACTGACTGACCACGCTCAGGAGGAAAGACAGTCCAAGAAAGCAAATGAGGTCCTTGATGGCTCGCTGTGTTTTCAGTTCCTACCCTCCTCGCCGTGACCGTGACAGAACACCTGTCGCCCTCAACTTAAGGAAGAGAGGTTTTTTTTGACTCAGTTTGGAGAGGTTTCGGTGCAGGGTGGTGCAGAGGCACAAAGGAGGGCCCGGCAGGCAGCGGGGAAGCAGAGCCAGGGGAGATCAGACCGGCTCCGTGGTGACACTGTCCGGGCTTCGGTGGGCATCGAGGGAGAAACCACAGCATGGCCCCTCCACCACATCTGATGGTCCCAGCACCACAGGCCCAAGAAAGCTGCCTCACCCAAACACATGGAAGAGGAGTTTGGACTCATTTGTCTTTCTGTTTGGTATGGGGGTGTCTTTTTTTTTTTTGCCTTTATTTCGCTTTGTTTTATTCCTTATTTTTGTAATTTTCTCACATCTTTTTCTTCATTTTTCAAATTTTACTTTTCATTTTTTTCCCTTTTCCCACCTGCTTCATTTTTATTGTTACTATTAAGCTTCTTTTTTAGCTATTTAGTTGACTGTGCCATTATGGCTGGATTATTTTCTGTTAATGGTGGTATAGTTGTGAGTTTTTATAGATACTGTGTATCAACATTTGGTTGTCTGCATTACTATTGCAGATCTCTTCTGTTGCTAAGGGTGGTGTAATGTTAACTTTTTTGGTTCTGCCAGTATGTCAATACCAGTTCATTTTTTACTCCTATCACTGCTGATGTCTGTGCTTACTGGTGGCGTTGTTGCTTTCAGTTGGTTTTTATTGTCTGCCAGTATCTGGTTTGTCTCTGTGTCATCAGCATGATTATGGTTCGTTTTGTCCTGTCTTGGTGGTGCTTGGGATTCAGCTCCCAGAAGAAGGCTGAACACAAATATTGCACTGAATAGATTGCAGAGGGGCGTAAAAACCAGAGTTTAGCCCAACCCAGGGAGACAGAATCCAACTAACTGAAGAGATCCCCAAGGTAGTTACAGAGTTTTTCCCACCCTAACTGATCCTCAACCTGCAGCACAAAAACAATACAAGCAAATATGAGAGAGCAAAGCATTAAGATTCCTCCAAAACCCCTAACTCCCCAAAAGCTGATCTCTCAGACACTGAAGTAGAGCAAGTTACCGGCAAAGAACTCCAAAACCAAGTGGTCACTATGTTTGAAGAGATCAAGGAAGAAACACAAAAATTCATAAGCTGTTTTGTGAGCTTGAAGACTGTTTAAGCAGAAAAAGGGTTTTACTAAAATGTTCAGGTCCTTAAGAAACATTAATTGAACTAAGTAAGAAAATAAAAGACATAAATGATTATTTTGGTAAAGAATTAGAAACTATAGGGAAAAAAAGACAAGCAGATATACAAGATACAAAAAACTCAGTAGAAAGCATGGGTAGCAGATCTCACCAGTGTGAGGACAGAGTGTCAGCAATTGGACTGGGGATTTAGCTCCGTGGCCTCTGCCTGCCTTGCAAGTGCAAGGTATGGAGTTGAATCTCCGGTACCACAAATAATTTTTCTTTGGGTCCCCGTTTGTGCCCCCACCTTCACCCCCATCAAACTCAGGACCTTGCGCTTGGGAGGCAGGAAGCAGCACCCACTGCGCTAAATCCTGGATCCAAACTTTTTTTTTTAAATAACAAGTGTCCGATATTGAAGGCAGTGTGGATAGATCGTAAAGTCAGTGGGACCCTAAATCCGACAAGGCGCCCTGCAAGCTGGATCCAACAGCTGCCAGGTAACTCAAAAAACCAACCTCAGAATTACAAGAATAAAGGAAAAATTAGAAGGTGGCTCAAAAGGTACAAGTTTGTTCACTGAAATCCTAGCAGAACATTTTTCCAGTAGAGGGAAAGAACTCAATATTCAAATACAAGAGGCATATAGAACCCCCAAATAGCCACAACCACAAAAGAACCTCTCCAGAATTCCCAGAATTTTCCAGAATGCTAAAAGCTGTTACAGGAAAACAGCCTACAAAGGTGGCCTATCAGAATAACAGCATTTCTCAGCACAAACCCAACTGGACGGGAGAGTTTGGAATAAAGTTTTTCAAGCTCTAAAAGAAAACAATTGTCAACCAGACTTCTGTGTTCTTCAAAATTACCCCTCCGAATTGACTGAGACGGGGGAGACTTTCCATGACAAAGAAGTTGGGGGGGTCCAAGTGCTCTAAATCAGCATTGCAGATGGTGCTCCGGGACTCTAGGCAGACAGGGGGCCACCGGCTGGGCACCACAGAAGAGCCCAGAGGGGAAGCCCCCCACCAGGCCAGCTGGGTTAAACAAAAGGGACAAGTAAAGGGATTAACACCGGAAAACAGTGTGATGAGGGGAGTGTAAAAACAAGTAAAGGAACGTAACAGGAAATTAACGGGAAATAAATTTTAGAAGGCAAACTTTAACTTTAATATATGCTGTCATTTCTTAAATATTAATAGTCAAGTATTAATATTAACATAATAAATTGTTAACTAGCTGCTGCTTTTGTTTTGTAAGGTTATAGTTGATGTTCTACCTAATCAGCCTGTGAAGTTAGTTCCTGAAATTCAACCCGCTACCCCAGCTGTTTCTAATGTTCGCTCAATTGCCAGTAGGACCTTGGTCAGAGATTTACGTCTCAATATCACGGTAATGTCTGTCATCCAAAACTGCAAAGAGAAACAAGAAAATTAGTCCTTGATGTTTAGGTGCAAGATGGTTATTGTAGAGCCAGAATGACTATTCAATTTAAGCTTACCGGGAAAATGTGCCGATGAATTAAATACTTATAAAAACCTTTGTGTTTGGATATAAAGAATGCGTAAAATTATACGTTAGATAAATCCAGATATACTAAGAACTGATTCCAAATGTGGAAATCTGCCTCCCTGTCCTAACACACCTTCACTCTATTTCACATCTGCATTACCACTGTGGTGTGAACTTTATGGACTTATCAGTGTTCACTTTACTAGGGAAGGGATAAACAGATCTGCTCTGATGACTGATAACAGTTAAGGAAGGAGGAAACCCTGCCCTCGCAGCCACTAATTACCTGGAGGGAAACAGCAGTAGAGCTGCCAAGACTTTAACAAGAGCATGCAGAGAGTAGTGAGGCCTGGGCAGGACCCCAGTGCTGAGAGACTAGGAAAGTGGGTTTGTGCAGGACTGACACCTTTTGTTGTTCTTAACTTCTCCCAAACGTCTCGGGTAAGCAGTGCCACAGACGTACTGTGAGGGTCTTCAGATCTCTGCACACCACAGGCTGCTGGAAGAGTGTAGACATTGCACACAGGCACTTTAAGTGCCCAAGACCTTTTTCACGGCAGCAGACACTAAAGTGCAAAATGTATTTTAAAATGGGAGTCACTGTAATTTAGAAAGTCAGGAAACATTATATTAGACGGAGATCTCTGATTGCTTTATGGTATCTGGGACTATTTTCTGCCTGATAATACTAAAACTTAGAGCTGAATTCTGTGCCTAGGTTAAGAAGACTCAAGATAATTTAATTGTGGGCTTCTATCTGCATGTGTCTTATTTCTGATTGTACACACCCTTCTCTGTGTTGAGTCTTCTAACCAGCTCTTCTACCTAGTTACTCTCTATTCATTTTAAGGACGCATATGGCAATCATACAGGAATAGACTTGGTTGGCACCATGGTAGCTACCATCAAAGATTTTAAGGAGGAAGACACGGACACGCCACTCTTTATTGGGAAAGTTAAAACACTGGAATTTCCCTTCGTAAATGGTTCAGCTGAAATCACGGTAAATTTTTAAAACATTTTGTTAAGATTTCTGTACTTAATATTGTAAGCCAGCATATTTAGGTACCTGTTCTGATTTTGCTCTAAGCCATTACACATTGAACCCAGAATCGTTTTTATCGATAACAAGTCGCTCTCTGTGTTTGTAGTAATTTTTATTTTTAGGTCCTAGTGGCAGTTTAATGCTCACATTTCATTGTGTGGTCAGTGTGTGCTTCAGGTCGGGCTTCTGCATTACGGTGTGAGAGGTGGGACCCGGGCCTTGCTTGCGAGGCAGGCGCTCTGCCTCCTGGCTGTACCTTTGGTCCTTCTTGTCCTGTTGTAAAGCTGCCTGCCATTGTACAGACAGAATTAAAAGTAGGCCAAGCAAACCTTAAACAGACTTTCTTATTTTCTAAAATTTGAAAATTTTATTGTATCAAAAAATATACAATGTAAGAACCTCCTTAAAAAATCATGATGTACTCATCCCTCAGAGATAGCAGTGATGAGCAGTTCACTTTGGTCCTTCTTGTCCTGTTGTAAAGCTGCCTGCCATTGTACAGACAGAATTAAAAGTAGGCCAAGCAAACCTTAAACAGACTTTCTTATTTTCTAAAATTTGAAAATTTTATTGTATCAAAAAATATACAATGTAAGAACCTCCTTAAAAAATCATGATGTACTCATCCCTCAGAGATAGCAGTGATGAGCAGTTCATATCTTTGGTAAAAATTTAGTTTCTTTCTTTCTTTTTTTTTTTTTTTTTTTTTTTTTTTTTTTTTTTTTTTTTTTTTTTTTTTTTTTTTTTTTTTTTTTTTTTTTTGGTACCTTGTGCTTTGTGAGACTTGTGCCAGAACCACTGAGCTAAATCCCCAACCCAGAAATATAGTTTCTTAAGCCAGGTGTGGTGGTGCTACACCCCTGTCATCCCAGCACGTAGGAGTCTGAGGCAGGAAGATCACAAGTGAGTTCGAGGTCAGCCTGAACTGCATAGTGAGACTGTGTCTCAAAAAATTTTTATTTTATTTTATTTTAAATTTAGTTTCTTTCTAGAATTTTTCAATCAACTTTCCATCACCTTTTTTTCTACTAGCTAGCTAGATAGCTAGATAGATTTTTTTTTTTTTTTTTAACACGTGGATTTTTTTAGGACATTGCTGAGGCACAGTTGGTTGGAGACAGAGTCTTCTCTTTGGTACACAAGTACTTTTTCTTGAATTTGATGTTTAGATGTTTAGGTTTTCACCTTTGTCTGTTAGGGAGGAAGCAGATTATATTTGCAGTGCTACTACTAGTACTCTTACCCCTTAGCCTTCCCCCTGATGGTATACACTTGAATTTAATGCGTAGGGATGTGGCACTTCCCAGCATCTGCTTTGTGTCATGCCCACGCGTTTCCTCTCCCCTCTGGAGGTCCTTGATAGCTCTGAGCAGACAAAATTCTCAGTTCCTCCTTGGCTCCTGAATAGTGAGTGTGGATGTGGGGTGTGTGTCGTGTGTTTTTTACTTTGTTTTTTTGTTGTGGTCACGTATTAATTTAGTATATGTGGAGCCAGGTTCTGCAGTCTGGATCTTAACAAACTGGTGTTTTTGTTTTGCACTGGGGATTGAACCTGGGGCCTCCATTACCTATATAAACCCAGCCCAGCAGGTAATAGATCTTTTTAAGGGAAGTTCAGGAAACATTGACCTAGAAAATAATTTGTATTTATAAGTATACCACACTTGCCTAAAAGGAATATGTTTTGTTTTCTTTCCGGTTGTGATGTAACCTTGGAGTTATTCAAGTTTGTTAATTGTATTATTCAGATTTCAGATTCTCTGTATTATTTGCCTCCTTGATCTGGAAATTTCTGCCAAGTGTCTCAGCTTCATTCTGATAAGCATTTGTCCATTTCATGTGTGCCAAATTTCTGTTATACTTGGATCCAGTTTTGGACTCATTTTCCTTTGTTTCTGTTATACTGTATATCCTCTATTTTATTTGTTTGTTTTGATACTGGGAATTGAACTTGGGTCCTTGTGCTTGCAAGGCAGGTGGTGGAACCACTGAGCTAAATCCCAGGCCCAAAGTATAGTTAGTTTTTCTTTTTCTTTTTTCTTTGTGGTACCAGAGATTGAACTCAGGTCCTTGCATTTGCAAGGTAGGTAGCAGAACCACTGAGCTAAGTCCCTGACCTTATCCTTTTTTTAATAGTTGTCCATTGAGGATTACAAACTATAAAAGTTTAAGATATGAGAGCTACTGTAACCAAGACAAAAAATTACGTTTCACTACATGTAAAGTTAAACTGTGCATCATAAACAAATCTAAAGCACAATTAAAAGTGTTGATAATTTTTGATATTGGGTACCTAGGGATTCATTATCTGTTTCCCTAATAAAGGGGAATTTGATACTTTATAAACTATTATAACTAGTCATTTTGTTTCTCATTGTCATCCTAGAAAATGTATTTACAAAGAAGCATTCAGTAATCTGCTGTTTGCTGTATAAGAGATTAAGTTGGTAACTGTACGTTTTATGAATTGACAACAAATCAGATTTGGTGCTGAAAGCAGATTTTTGTTGTTGTTGTTGTTGTTGTTGTTGTTTTTTTGTACCAGGAATCCAGCTCGGGTCCTTCTGCTTGCAAGGCAGGCAGGGGAACCACTGAGCTAAATCCCCGGCCTGGGTGTGTGGTTTTTAATAGAAACTTTTTTGGGGTTACTGGAAAATAAATGTTTACGTTTTTGTTTAATATCTTTTAAAAACAGCTTCCAAAACCTGAATAGGACGGGGGAATTGCTTATTAGTGGACTTTATGTTCTCTATGTCACAGATGGATCTACACTGTTCTATCAAGATGTGTTTTTAAATTTTACCTTTCTACCTATATGTTATTATCTACATACCAAAGTAGTTAATATTTCTTGTTTTCTGTAGAACAGTGAAAAATATTGGGAATAAGATAACTTTTATTTCAGCACTTACTAGTTATACACTGTAGTCTTAAGCTAAAGTACGTTAGGAAGTTTTGTGCGTTAATGAAAATAAAATTTTAAAGGTCAAATCTTCAGAGCTTTTGAGGACCTCTTGTTCTTTCACCTGGGACTGGTGGGCCTGTTTCCATGGTAACCACTGTAACTTAAACTCCGCATTGGGCTTTGGGCATTTCTTTGTGATTATTTTTGGAACTTTCACACCAGTCATTATGTCACACTGCTTCGACTTAAAGGTTAAAATCAAGAGTTTGCAGTACAAGATCTTAAGTGGCTATTGATATATCTGGTATGACGGAAAATATACTTCTCATTTTCTATTATGTCTTTTTTTGCATAAGTTGTATAGATAGGATCTTTCAGCTTTCAAATCAGTATCAAAAGGGTAAAGTGTTTTGTGTCTTGGGTGGTGGTGGTGATGATTTAATATCTTATTTAATACCCTTTGCTTCGAAATTTCACCACTTGTTTGAAGGCAGAATGGTGAGAAATATAGCCCTGAAAGTTTTCTTTTTTAAATCTGTTTTTTTCTTTCCCCTCCTGCTTTTGTATTTGTACAGAGTCTGGTGCTGGCAGAAAATAGTCCTGGAAAAGATAGTACTGAATATCTTATTATTTTTGAGCCCCGGCTACCACGTTTGTCAGAAACGTTGGAACCGTATATCCTACCATTCATGTTTTACAATGGTGAGTTTCTAGGATATAGAGGATTAAACACTGTTGTCAGTAATACTGTGGATGGCTTTACCCTGCCTCGTGTCAGCATCGTGTCATGATGTATTTTGGAAAAAAAAATCACAATTTCTGAATTGCGTAAATTGTCTGAATTTTTTATTGTGATTTTTTTTATCATAGATGTTAAGAAGCAGCAACAAATGGCAGCACTTACAAAAGAAAAGGATGAGTTATCTAAGTCTATTATTATGTACAGAAGTTTATTTGAAGCCAGCAAACAGCTTCTTGATGAAATGAAATGTAAGTCATCTTGTATTGAGAGGTAATAAAAAGCTGTACTTTAGGGAATGGTGAAAACCCCCAGATACAGAAACCTGTCTGTTATTGAGTGAAATTCACAGCCCTCAGAAAGGTAATAATGATGGTTTATGTTATTCATCACCTAGCAGTTTTTTAAAATGAAGTATTCCTCATTTTAAATAGTTTATATCCTGCAAAAATTTCATACTTCTGTTAGAAATTTGGGACCGTGGAAAATGTGAGGCTTCGACATACTAGCAGTGTTGGTGTTCAGCTGCAGGTTCGGTAGAAGACGCTGGCCAACGCTGTCCCGAGAGCTTGATGAGCAGTTCTTAGCGTGGGTTATGAGCTGCGTGTCTTCCTGTACCGGGCTGGTACAGAGGACACACATGTCGGCACTGAGACCACCTGCAGAATGTTGGCTGCAGTTTCTAATGATTTTGTATGTAGTTAAAATAAGGCCTAGGGCCGGGGATTTAGCTCAGTGCTTCCGCGGCCTGCCTCCCAAGTGCAAGGAACTGTTCAATCCCCGGTACCCCAAAAATAAATAAATAAACTAATTAATTAATTAATTAATTAAGGCATTTGATGGGCTGTGCCCTATTATCGGTTGTGTTTTGAAATTTTATTGTTTTGTTTTGTTTTTGAGATAGGGTCTTGCTTTGTAGTGTAGATTGGCCTCTAAACTCGCAGCAGTACTCCTGCCTCAGCCTCTCAAATGCTGGAATAGTTCAAGTTTTGGTCAGTTAACCAACAAATATTTATTACCTGTCCTAAAGTATACACTTTCTGTAAAATCAAAGATAGATATATCAGAGCTAAATCAAATGACAACTTACATCTTTATATCACTACTATAAATATATCACTTCTATAAAGTCTTAATTGGCTCTGAGAAAACCCTCGTGTGATTATGTACAAATTATGTATAACCACATGGATTAAGATTAAGTAATTTAGGGCCGGGGATTTAGCTCAGTGGTGCTGCTGCCTGTCTTGCAAGCAAGCATAAGGTACCAAAAAAAAAAAAAAGATTAAGTAACTTAGCTGAAATCCCCAGAAGTTTGCAGTGTATCATATGTCCTTGCCTGTGTTATTTTTTCATTTGTATGTTAGAATTGAATTTTTTTTTTTTTTTTTTTTTTTT
>NW_022900942.1:62247693-62261094 GCF_012274545.1 Fukomys damarensis
AGAGGGATTGAACTCTGGTCCTTGCACTTGCAAGGCAGGCCACCGAACCGCTGAGCTAAATCCCTGGCCCTAGAATTGAATCTTAAGATGTATAGTTTAATAAGGTTCTGCAATTGATCCCCAGCACCAGGGAAAAAAACATATATAGTTTAATTTTGAACTTCTTTAATAATCACTGGTCAATGTTCATCAAGCATTTAAAGGATAAAAAGAATTGAAAATTAAATACTTTTCAAAAAATGTTTTTAGGACTACCAGAAGTTGATGTGGTTTTTTTGTTCTTTGGTTTTTAATTTTAGGCCAAGTTGAAGAAGCAAAGTTAAAAGAGGCTCAGTTGCGAAATGAGCTCAAGATACATAACATTGATATTCCTACAACGCAACAGGTATGGTTTCCAAGTATATTAAAGAAATTTGCGTTAGAGTGAGCCGTGTACATTTTTATTAGGAGTGCTCTGGCCACACTGTGTTAGGGTACAGAGATGTATATATGTACACGGCAGTCTACTCACGCTCTCGGCTATAAAAACAGCTACTGAAATGATACAGAACTCTTTTCCAAGAAATTGGAATTTGCATTTTTAATGTAGTAACACTAATCAATAGTTGATAATATACCAAGTACTAAGTTGAAAGGTTGCATGAGCAGTAAACAGTGTACATGATACTAAAGAAAGTAACAGAAAACAGTGTAGAGTTTTTAAATCTTACAGTCTTTATATGTATAATTCAGTTCTAAAGTAGCGTAGGTGGTCTTGATGAAATTCAGTGTGTGGCTGAATGGTAGCTTAAGATATCGAGCCCTTGGTTTGATCCCAAGCATTACCAAGAGAAAGCATTGCACCCTCAAGCTGTGGGGAGGGCTCAGGGAAAGAGTACTTGCTAGCATGCTCAAGACTGGAGGTTTATCCCCAGCACCACGGATAAAAGAAAAAACATTATACATTTAATGTTATTTGCTTGTTTTTAAGGTGTTGGCTTGTTTGCAGTACTGGGGATTGACTCCAGCGCCCCACAAATAGTTAGGCAGACATTCTACCACTGAGTTATATCCCCAGCCCTTTTAAAAATGTTTTTATTTGGCAGACCAGCCACATTATGTTTATTTTAATGTTGTTTAATGGTAGCACCTGATAAAGAGAACGTCAGGATTGTGGAAAAAAATTTTTTAAATTTTGAGACTGGGTTTTCCTAAATTGCCCAGGTTGGCCTTCCTCTTTCAGTTGTCTTGCCTCAGCCTCTCCAGCAGCTGAGATTACAGACCTGTGCTGCCACACCCAGCATACAGTGGGAGTTTTAGATCACTGTTAACACCAGGGTTGGGTGGTCGTTTTGGGGGGGTTCTTTTTGTTTGTTTGTTTGTTTGTTTTTTGAAACAGGGTCTCACTATGTAGTTGAGACTGACCTGGAACTCACTGTGTAGCCCAGGCTGGTCTCAAACTCACAGCAATCTTCCTGCCTCAGCCTCCCAAGTGCTGGGATCACAGGCGTGCGCCACCACACCTGGCCTGGTTTTTAAGTAAAGCCTGTCAGTTGGCTGCATGTTCTCATGCTTTCCAAACTGCTGGGTTTTCTCTGCTACCCTTCGGGCTGCCTGTTACCAGAACAGTTGGCCTTGTAGCCCATTTGTCGTTATAAATTACAGGTGGAACACATCGAAGCACTTCTGAAAAGAAAGATAACAGAACAGGAAGAGCTAAGGAAAAAACCCAGAAGGTCATGTACTCTTCCAAACTATACCAAAGGTAGTGGGGATGTTTTGGGAAAGGTAAGTCTGCTAAGAAGCAATGCATTGTACTATCTTGTGTAAAATAGTTTGTTTAAAAGTGGTAAAGTGTCAGTTTCTTTTTAATTTTAAATGTGTTCCCATAGGTTACCTACTCTCAGTACTGTGGTAGGGATTTGTCTTTTTTAAAACTGACATTTGCCAGATGAGTTGGCCTGTGATCTCAGCACTTGGGAGGCTGAGACAGGAGCATCACCACCAGTTCAAGGCCAGCCTGGACTACATAGCAAAACCTTGTCTCAAAAGAGCGGTAGAAAAACCCTGCTATCCATGACAACTGTTACTGCTGAGAGCAGAAGTTGTTAAGCCTTCATTCAAGGAGTGTTGTCCATTAGGGATACTCTCTTGTCATAGGGCTTCACGAGGAGCCAGTACTTCTACAGGAAACAAATTTAAGGCAGGCAGCAAAAGAGAAATAGGAGATACCTTCTGGGTCCCACCTCTGATGCTGTTAGAGCGCAGTTTCCCAGATTTTAAGAAAAAGAACAACGTGAACCTTTCCTTGTAGTTCCTGCCAAGGGAGCGAGTGCTATTCTGTCTCTTCTGCTCTCTTGTGAGAACCAAGAACCTTTGGACTCTTGAGTTTTCTGAATTAGAATGTGTGTTTGCAGCTTCTACCCTCTAGGTGTCGCTGCATCTCCTTACATCTTTATCTCCACTTCTTTTTTCAGTGCTGTTGAGATTTGGGGTGTATATCACATTTATTTTACCTGTAAGTTTTTCCATTTAATAGTTATCTTGTTGATTTTATACCCCATTTTGCAGTAAAGGAAACTGAAACTGAGGTATAAAGAGATTAAATAACTTGGAGTTTGCTCAGCGGGGCAGGTGGCAGAACCAGGGCTGCAGGAGGCCGGCTGACTGCAGTGGCTCCTCCTGCGTGAGGAGCGGAGCCTTGTTTCACAGCGGTTAGGGACTGTGTGTGGTGTCTTTGGTCTACATCTGAGGGACTGAAGTTCAGGGGCCTTGGACACCTTCCTGTTCACTGTGGTCAACGGCGGGGCTTGGCCGTGAACCAGGCCTCCCCAGAGCTGACACGCGGGTCGATCGTCAGAGGCGGCCAGCGCCCGCTTCCGCGGAGGAAGAAGGAGCGCAGCCGCCGCCGTGCCCGTTAGTGTTGCTCCTCAGACCCAGTCACAGAGCGAAGCCGCGCGGTGACGCTGAGGGCGCCATGGAGCGGCCATGGGGAACCCCTCAGAGCAGAGGCCCAGCCCCACGTCTTCGCTGCAGAGCGCCAGCGCTTCTTTAGTCCTGAGCACAGCTTTTAGTTTAGAGAAAGCAGCTCATACGTTAACATCTTTTGTCTTAAAAGAGAAGCACAGTAAACCCGCATGCTCTAGGCCACCACCATTGTACAGAGCTATCAGGATAACTGTAGAATTATCTAGTTTCTACATTTTGATGGTTTATTCGGTGCAAAATTCTTCAGTATGTAAGATTTCTGCAGTGTCTACAATAAATTTTAGGAGAAATCCTTTTTTTTTCATTAAGTTTATGGGTCCATTTTAGGTACACAGTACAGTTACATTCGTCATTGGGATCCTGTACCTCTACAGGACAGGTCTTGGTTCTCATTTTTTCCCCACACCCCTGCCCTCCCTTCACCCCCTCCACCCTGCCCTATTTACAAAGACTTTGTTTCCATGTTTTTTCTTTTCTTGTAGTTTTCTTTTCCCTTCTTTCCCTTCTCCTTTCCCTCCCAATTCCCCCCTACTCCTTGAGACGTTTTCTTCCTATTTCACGATATCTGTTATACATTTTGATACTTATTTACACTTTTAGCCTTTCATACCAGAGAAACTATTCGGTATTTATACATGTGTCCTATTTATTTCACCTAAGAGTATTTCCTCAATGTGCTGTAAATACCTCTAGTTTCTTGTTCTTTATGTCTGAGTAGTACTCCATTTTATTAAAAAAACACATCTTCTCTATCCAGTCTCCAGTTGATGGGCAATTGGGCTGTTTCCAAGTTTTACCTATTACAAACTGGGCCGCTATAAACATGGGTGAGCATACATCACTGTGGTATGATTCTTCTAATTCTTTTGGGAAGATACCCAGCAGGGGAATAGCTGGGTCAAATGCAACCTCTAATCCTAATTGTTTGAGTTAAGGAGAAGTATGCTTTAAATTCTCCTATTTAACTAGGAGTGGTAGTGCATGCCTGTAATCCCAGCACTCAGGAGGTTGAGGCAGGAGGGTCACTGTGAGTTTAAGACCAGCCTGGGCTACATAGTGAGTTCCAGGTCAGTCTCAACTACATAGTGAGGTCCTGTCTTTAAAAAAAAAAAAAAAAAAAAATCTATTTAAATAGTTCTTGTATATCTTAAAAGTCAAAGAAATATTTGAAATTTCATCTTATATAATTCCTCTTCTGTTCCCTCAGCAGTACAAGTTCTGCTCTAATCATCTAATCATTAAGAGAAAAATTTCTAAGCCTTCCTAATCATCCTTTATCTTCTCTGACTTCTTTAAAAAATTCTTCCTGGCACTTATGCAAAATTTGCAACAAATAGTAAAGAAATGTAATGGGAAACAATGAGAGGTGTACCTCTACTTTACAATATATTAACTTTTAGCATTATGAATATCTCCATTACTGTGGATTTTTTATAGTCTTTTCTGCCTCAGTTTCACATATCCCTGAATGAGGAAAATTCGGCATCAGTTTTAATAGTTTTTTGATTCAGTTAAATACAGATAATATTCCCTGCTAAATCAACTTTATTCCATTGTTGCAGTATTTCGGAAAATCAGTTTGTCACAAATAAAAATGATTTCTTCTGTTTATATTTGATTTGCCTCCATCGACCCTTCCAGCAGTGGCCATAACATTTTATTCATTGTCATTCACATGTACGAGTGTATTTGCAAGTCTGTTTCCTGTCTTCCACTAATTTCTAGTGAATTGGAAGACAAGGGCAGACGTTATAGCATGTCTTACAGTGACACTGAATTCTCATTCCTAGACAGATTTGTGTACAAGATCAGGTTGCAAAGGAAGGATTAGATAGGACTGAATCAGAGTGACGAGTGGGGTTTTGGTGTTAGTTGGGTAAACATTGCACAGGACAGCTTATGGCTCAAGTAAGTATTTCTAAATAGGAAAATGATTATCCTAAACTCCAGGGGATTCAAAAGCTAAAGGAAATGAGTCTCCTTTGTGATGTTTAGATTTGTTTTTTCTGAAAGAAATAGTGTAATAGTAAAGTAAAATATCTCAGGAAAATGTATTAACTATGACTATTTTATTTAATTGAATCTTAAAACTGCATTAAAGCTGGGTGTGTTAGCACATGCCTGTAATCCTAGCTATTTGAGAAGCTGAGGTAAGAATTACCAGTTCAAGGCCAATCCACGTCCCAGAGTAAAATAGAAGGGCTGGAGGTGCAGCCTAGGAGTAGAGTGCTTGCCTAGATTGAGCAAGGACCTGGGCTCCATCCCCGCTACCACCAAAAAAAAAGGAAGCCACGCTGATTATTTTGTTGTATATGTGTTATTTAAACATAGTTTTGTAATTACCTATATGTCATCTCAATTATAGATATGTTAAAATATGAAGAAGTATATCTAAATTAGCTGGCAAATTTTGTAATTTTTTTATTTGCCCACTTGCAAATTTGCTGGACTATATGAAAAATTTTTTTCTAAGATTTAACAGTAGAATAGAGAGGTTAATATATTCAAGTCAATACTATTAAGTTTTTACAATTGAAAAAAAATTTTATGGTATTAAGGAAGATAGTTTTGCTTTAAAGGTTTAAGCTTTAAAAATATTTAATATCAAATTTTTATGGTCTTTAAATTTTCTGCTTTGTTTTTATTTTTGCTCTGGACTGGGTTCCAGATTGCACACCTGGCACAGATTGAAGATGACAGAGCCGCGATGGTGATTTCCTGGCACCTGGCCAGCGACATGGACTGTGTGGTCACCATGACCACTGATGCTGCACGCCGGATCTACGACGAGACCCAGGGTCGGCAGCAAGTGCTGCCTCTTGATTCTATTTATAAGAAGACCCTTCCAGACTGGAAAAGGTTAGAAAAAAGGAAAAGTTTTTGTTTCTTTTTTTTGAAAATACATAAGGGAACCGAAACCTTACCAGAACTCCTGCAGCAGGTTCTGGTCTCCTGTGAGCCACTACAACACAAGCTGATAAGGTTAAAGACAAGAACTGAGACTTGGAGAAGAAGCTAGGTTTGGGTCTGGACGGTGCTGCTCCGGGCAGCAGAGACAAAAGTGCCGGAGCTGGCCACTGCTTATTGGGTTCACAGGGAGCAGCAGGTGACTGAGGGGGGCGGTAAGCCTGTGGCAGGAGCACCTTGTGCTGGTGAGGATTTTCAGTTGATTAGGACGTGAGATGAGCAAAGTCCTCCTACAGCAGTAGGTGGGACGAGCTTGTCCCTCCCCAGAGGGAACCTTTCTGCTGGGTTCTCAAAGGCTGGGGATGTCTTCAGCTGATGAAATCTTGCCCATGAGCATCACAGCATTGCAGGGCCACTAAGGCTGAGAGAGCCCTCATGGTTATTTAGCTGTGAAATGATTTTTCCCAAAAATTATGTAGAATGGCTCCCAACATACATTGTCAAGTTTGTTGTCATTGTTAGACAAGAGTTCTGCCACTGAGCTGCATCCCCATTCTAGCTGGTCTTTTATCACAGCCCTTAATTTTAAAATGATCTTTCAGCACCAGGGGTAGTAGTAGATCGTGCCTGTACGCCCAGCCACTGGGGAGGCTAGGAGGAGGATCATAATTTCAAGGCCAGCCTGCACAATTTATTCATACTTTGTCTCAAAATAAACCTTTTTTAAAGAGACTGAAAAATGTAGCTTAGTGGCAGATCACTTGGTTAGCACTTGCAAAGCCCTGGGCTCAATACCCAGATGCCCAACCCCAAATAAATAGTTCTGTGAAAAATACCTACAACAAACTGAAAGGTAACTCAAATCGTCTACATTCTTGTCTTTATCACAGGCACACCCACTAATATAAGTATTTAAATCTGTGTGACAATATATGCTATGTTTTATCGCCAGTTAAATGTTTCTTATATGTTTTATTAAATGTTATTTGTAGTACAGGTATGTGCCATTTGTAAAAATGCACACATAAATCCAAAGCAAATCTTTGCAACAAGAGTTGGAAGGATATTTTGTTAATAGAATACAGAACACTTTATTTGGGTTAAGGCTATAGATGTTGTATCTTTTGACCTATTTATGTCCTGTGAAAATAAGCCAGCGTTTAGGAGACAGTCTTTTGGCAGAGTCATTTACAAATATTAAAACTGCCGCTGGGGCAGCACTCAGGAGGCTGAGGCAGGAGGGTCGCTGTGAGTTCCATACCAGCCTGGGCTACACCTAATGAGCTCCACGTCAGCCTCAACTCATAGTGAGACCCTGTCTCAAAAAACAAAATTAAAACCACCAATCACAGGGTTTAAATGTAAAAAAGCAATAGTTAGCTGTTGCCTTCTTATTTTTCTTTTTGGGTGTTTGTTTTGTTTTGTTTTGTACCAGGCATTGCGCTTGGGACTTTGTGCTTATGAGGCAGGCGCCAGAAGCACTGAGCTAAATCCCCAGCCCCTCTTTTGTTTTTTGAGACAAGGTCTTGCTTTGTAGTACAGGCTAGCCTTAAACTCACTATGTAGCCCAGGCTGGCCTTGCGTTCTTACTTTAATATAAAGATAATGTAAATCTTGTTTCTTAATGCGTTGTATCATTTATTTTTCAAAATACATTTTCAGGGAAAACAATTAGGCATTTGTAATCTAAGTCTTTATATATATATAAATACACACACACACACACACACACACGCACACACACACACACACTTTTATTTTGGCTGTTTTGAATATACCATAAAAGACTAGAAGGAAATTATGACAAGACTTTTAAAATTTTTAAACATATAATATAATAACATTGAATCTTTTCAGAATGCTAAATAGAATTTTACAAGACCTGTAATGGAGTCTAAGCAAGGACTTGAAGCAGCACTTCAAAACAAGTCTGCTGTGTTAGTAAACTCAGGTTATTTCGTTTTGTAATCTAAGAATAGATTTTTTAAAAAACACTCGAAATTTGGGCTCAAATCTGTTGATTCCGAAATTGCACTCTGCTGAAGTATTGGTATTGAGGGCTGAAGTCTGCTCTGTTCCCGTTTCTAGTGCAGTACTGTGCCCCTCCCTCCTCCCTCTTTTTATTTTATTTTCTCTTCTCCCACACTCCCTGCTGCCTTTCCTTCCTCTCTGTGGAGGGCCTTCTGCCGCTCCTGCTGTACCTACCTCCAAAGCTGCACTGTCTCCTCCTCCTCACCTGGGAGAGGAGGTCCTGCCATCTCTGAAACGTGCCGTCCCTGGGCTGCAGGGGGCAGGGCAAGGTCCTGGTGCTGAGCTCCCGCCCTGGCTCTGCGTCATAACTGCCCACTTAGAGGCATCCCACGGGCCGTGTGGGAGCTGGTTATGTGGTCAAAATGGTTTGCAGCACATCATGTGCTTTTTATGTATTTTTTAAATGTTATTTACTCAGTTTAATACCTTTAACTTTTTTTTTCCTTAGACCTTTACCTCATTTCCGAAATGGAAAATTATATTTCAAACCTTTTGGTGATCCAGTCTTTGCCCGAGACTTGCTGACATTTCCGGATAATATAGAACATTGTGAAACAGGTAAAGGATATCGTGGTGGCTTACTTTGTACAGATGTTACACTTGTGATACAGATGTACAGATTACTGGTTATGGCTTAGCTTATAAGTGTTAGTTTTATTAATATTCTATAACTTTTCCTGCCTTCCAGTATTTGGTATGCTCTTAGGAGACACCATTATTTTGGATAATCTCGATGCAGCCAATCATTACAGAAAAGAGGTACGTATTTAATTTCCTTGTAAATCTGTAGGTCCATTTCTAATTGTTTTGACATTTTAATATAGAGCCAGATATAGAAATCATTATTTGATGATACGTGTGCAGATGGCTGAAAAGCCTTAAATATATGAAAGAATTAGCCAAGGTACCAATTGAATAAATTACTTAAGCTGGGCTTGAAGTTGGGATCCTCCTGCTGCAGAGCGCTGGGATTGTGGGCCCAGCAGCAGCGCACCCAGCAGACTGGGCCTTCACAGTGACGACGCTGGAGAAGGCTCCTGTCCCATGGCAGCAGTGGAAGTATAACCGGTCGCTCCAGCTGCCGGAAGAAAATGCCACAGACTGGGTGCTTCAGCACTGAAAGCTGGTTGTCTCGCAGGTCCGGGCTAGAAGTGTATCTGTAGGGCATCAGCAAGGTTGGTGTCTTCTCAGACCTCTGAGCGAAGGATCTGTCCCAGGCCTCTCTCTGCCTCCCTGTGGCTCTCCACATGCACGTGTGGTCGTGCCTCAGTTTCCCCCTTGTGATGGAATCGCAGTCACACTTGATTACTTCTGTGAGAATGCTAGCACTGAGTAAGGTCACTTGGTAAGGTACTGGGGGGTTAGGACGTCACCGTGGAGATTTTGAGGGGATTCGGCTCATAGCACCTTTGGAGGGGAATTTGGTAACGTGTGTTTCGGCTGTAAACAGACTCTTCAGAAACAGTGACGGCCTGTGAGTCCGCATAGCTTGGTTGGTTTCTCCAGGAGGTGTCGCTGCTCGTACTGAGGAAGGGGATGTACACACAGCTGGCAACTGGTGCTGGCCGTCGCCTGGCCAGTCTGCTGGTGCTGTCCGGGGCTCAGTGAGGCTGTGTGCTGGGGTTTTCTTCTCACCCACTAGGGTGAGCGAGGGCAATGCCATTAGGGTTTTAGAAGTTCCAGCAGGCAAGTGGTGTCCACCTGTACCGGCAGGAGAATAGACCAGCCTCGGCAGCGTAGCAGAATCCTGTTTCCAAAAAAGAAAAGCTTTAGAAGTTGTGCTGGTGAATCGTAGTTGTTGGCTATGCAGGTTGAGGGGCTCATGGCAGCTCTCCGTTCATCGGGATCAGCCTGCCTGTGCTCTGGGGAGGGCGCCGGGGAATCTCTCCCAGGATCCGCACCCTGCTCTGCTCTCCGCGTCAGGAACTGAGTGCTTTTCGCCCAATGTGGACTGAACCCTCCACGTGCACATTCACCTCATGATTCCTGGGCTTTTCCCCAGCTTGGCCTCTGGCAGGTGCCCCGGACAGGGCAAGAGCCGCTGTCTCCTGAGGCACAGCCCAAGAGAGTGCACAGCCCGTCCCGCTAGGCCCGGTCTGGCCGTTCCAGATCCACACCCAAGGAGAAGGACATGGGGCGCATGGAACAGCAGCAGAGAACTCGGAGCTATCACAGGGTTTCAGATAACCTTACAGACATGTTCTGACAAGGGTATCATTGGGGCTGAGCGTGGTAGTGCGCACCTGTAATCCCAGCTGTTTGGGAGGCGGAGACAGGAAAATCAGGAGTTCGAGTCCAGCCTGGATAATTTATTGAGATCTTGTCTCAAAACTTTTTGTTAGGGCTAGGAATATAGTTCGGTGGTAGAGTCACATGAAAACGGAGGCCCCGGGTTCCACCCCCAGTAAGTCCAGCCCCGCAGAAAAGAACAGTCACTAGAATGCGCGGAATCCATCACAGGACGCCTGCGGGGCGCCTGCCTGTGGGCTCAGCCCTCTGGGCCGCTGAGACCCAGCCATTTCAGGCCCAGCCCGGGCAGCTTAGCACCTGAGCGAGGCCTTGTAGAAAAGTCAGGGAGCTGGGTGTAGCTTGGTAGGGGAGCCACAGGTCCACCACTGGCGACGTGTGTCACGGCAGGAGAGGTGGCTGGTGGAGAGGTGCGACCTGTGTGCGCCCTTCCGCGTGAGAGGCGCCCTGCTGCCGGGTGCCCGGGGCTGTCACCCCTCCCTCTTGGCGGCGCGTACTTCAGAGGAGGCCGGCGGGTGCAGAGCGCTTGTCTGGCCTGTTTGTCGCCCTCCCCGTCAGGCTCCGTTTGCCTAACGCTCATCTAGTTTAAGCTCGCACTGGTCCGCCCCACCTCCCTGCCCCCGATTCCCCTTCTCCCTTGTAGCTTACGAGCTTATTAACAGTCTCCAGCGTCCTGAGTCTGCGAAACACTGCCGCCACCCAGCGGTTTCTCATCGCGGAAGCCTTGAATGATTTCCGTTTTTGTCAGCGGTGACACAGGCTGCTCACTCTTTACCGCCTCCTTCTCGCGGCAGGTGGTGAAGATCACTCACTGCCCCACGCTGCTGACCCGAGACGGAGACCGCATCCGCAGCAACGGGAAGTTCGGGGGCCTGCAGAACAAGGCCCCGCCGATGGACAAGCTCCGCGGGATGGTGTTCGGAGCCCCAGTTCCCAAGCACTGCTTGGTCTTGGGGGAGCAGATAGGTGAGTTGGATACCGGCTGCGTGACAGCGCCCACCTCCACGCTGACCCTCCTCTGGGGCCTGGGCACGAGACCGCATGTGAAAAATGAACCCCGATCTCACGGGACGTGTTTTCGTCCAGTGCTTTTTCTTAGCTTTTTAATGTCGGAGAGTTTGGAGTTATGTAGACGGTGAGTCTTCTTCCCTTATTGTCATTCTTGTAATTAAAAAAGTGCTGTTTTGTCTTGTTGAATAAGTACTTTGTCAGATTCTTACTCTGCTGTTTAGGAATTTGGGCTGTTTCTAGTTTGAGTTTATTATTGTAGCCTCCGCAGTTTTTAAAGCTCAGTTGGAAAGTGTTTTCGGAAGACAGCTCATACTGTATGGAGAGATGGGTGCGCAGCATAAGAAAGCCCAGGGAGCTGTGCCCTGCAGGCGGGGAAGGGGCGTCGGCCTTGGGAGCCGCTCCAGGTGTCTGCACCCTAGCGATGCCGTCTGCACAGCAGTGTGACAGTAAAGCACTTCCAGAAGAAAAGGTTTCGTGGCAGGCTGCGGAATCTGTGATGTGCTTGTCCTCAGAGACAGACCGCTGTGTCAGCTGGGTGATGCGGCCACCGGAGAGCTCCGGCCCGGCCGTGGCTGCTGTGTGAGGCGTGCTGTGCCTTGTCCGGAAGCTGGAGGAAGTCGCAGAGTCAAAGGGAATTGGAGACCGAGGCTGCCTGAGGGAGCCGCAGCTCCCCAGCTGCCCGGGTGCATCCTGACCTCCTGACCTCCTGACCTCCGCCCTGGAAGAGGGACAGGGCGGGGTAGGACCTTCCCTCAGCAGCACAGCTCTTCTCAGAGCACAGGGCCGAGAGCCTCGTCCCTGCCTGCAGCCTGCTGAGTCTTCACACTCTGTTTCTGAGCGAGTCAGGACAGACAGGAGAGAGAAGGCCTGGGGATCACGCCTCCACCTCTGCTCCCCTGACTCTCAGTCCCCCACCTCTCTCGGGAGCCCTATCTCCCTACTTCCTGTTGTCTCGCACTTTGCTCCTTATTTATTCTTCCGGCTTCTCATGTGAGAGAATGTGACATTTAAGCTCGTGCGTCTGATTTAGTTCATAGGACATTACGGTCTCGAGCTGCATCCATTTTCCTACGAGTGGTTCAAGTTTGAAATCTTTTGCTGTTTTTGTGGTTGGTTGGTTTGTTTTGTTTCAACAGTCTCTCACTGTGTATTCCAAGGGGATCCTCCTGCCTCAGCCTCTCAAGTGCTGGGATCACAGGCATGCACCACCACACCTAGCTTCCACATCTCTCTTAATGCAGAGTTGTGCTCCATTGTGTGTAATGCCACGTTGCCTTTATCTGTCCCTCTGCTTGGGACTGAGCAGTGGTGAGCTGGCCGCTGTAAACATGGGCATTTGTCACTGTGCTGTGACCCAGAGTGTGAAGAGCGCGGTACGGCATGGTCCGTGTATACAGAAGTGTCCTTGGGAGGTGATGGGTCCTGGAGCACTGGCCTGGGGTGCCGACCAATCCAGTGCAAACTTGCAGGGAGGGCTTGTCTTGGAACAGCGGTGGCGAACCTGTGGCGCACGTCATTATTTTCCTTTTAAGGCAAAAGATGTTCGTGTGTGAGTTGTTTTTTCTCAACTAAAACCTCTGCATTCAGGTTTAATTGCAGTGTGGGCACTTCATGATAAATAAAGTGGGTTTGGGTTGCAGTTTGGGCCCTCAGGCTCGCCATCCCTGTACTAGGTATTCACATACTTTGTACCATGTAAGCCGTGTATGGTGACACACACCTGTGATCCCAGCACTTGGGAGGCTGAGGCAGGAGGATCGCTGTGAGTTGGAGGCCAGCCTGGGCTACATAGCAAGACCCTGTCTCAAAAAGAACACCAAAAAAAACAGATTTGACGGATCATACAAATAAGGTAGAATCTCCAAATAAAAGGGACCGAATTGTACCCAAGAGCAATTGAACAAAATCAGTTTAAATAAGGCAGAACATTTATATAGAATGTTATTCAAGAAAGTGTTCAAAAAGTTAACTCTAACCTATAGAATTTTTAGACATGAGCTTTGTTGTATATCATCCAGGCAAACATGGAGACTGCTACTCATCTTATGAACAAATCGGTTTCCAGAAATTGCACAGAAAAAGCAATTCATATATTACCACTCTTCACTAAGTTATTAACATAGTTAGAAGGAAATAAGGGGCTCAATTATGAATTAATGTCCCTGTATTTTGAAAGGTTTTGCCACGGATATATTTATGGCTTTTTTGTTATTTACTGTTTTTTTTTTTTTTTTTTTT
>NW_022900942.1:62261183-62264906 GCF_012274545.1 Fukomys damarensis
TTTTTTTTTTTTTTTTTTTTTTTTTTTTTGCAGAGGGGGGTTTCATGCTAGGAATTGAACTCAGGGCCTCCACACTGAGCTACATCCCCAGCCCTCTTTATTTTTTGAGACCCTGTCTTGCTCAGTCACTGAATTCTCCAGGCTGGTCTTGAACATGTGATCCTCCTACCTCAGCCTCCCGGACTGCTGGGATTTCAGGCGTGTGCCTCTGTGCCCAATTACTAATTGTTTTTAATATTCATGTTCTTTGAATGAAAAACTGACCCTCTAGGAATCAAGCCTAAATAGTTAAAAGTACCGAGAAAGCATTACTCAGATGAATATTACAGTCTTGTTTTTCAAGTAAAACATTAGAAATGTTGAAATTGCATTGGGAATCTAGAGAACGCCTATTACACAGTTAAATGGAAAGCAAATAGAAAACATAAATATCACATTTGCTGAAAATTGTCCCTCCGAACCCGTCAGAGGAAAAAGTTGAGTTGGGAGGACTTGCTTCTTCCCTTTACCATCCCATGTTTTCTGTAGAGTTCTTTTCAGTAGGAATAGTTTAAAATGTAGAGAAAACCACTAAGGACACTGAGGAGGCCGGGGTGTGTATGACAAAGAGAACGGGGGAAAGGCGTCTTTACCTAAGGAGCCACGAACGCAGCCTCCCACCGTGGTCCTTGGGGCCGCACCGTGCACCGCAGCACTTACGTGCGGCCGGGTTAGGCATGGTTGACACTTGGTTATATCTTCTCCATGTCTGTTTACTGTTTCTGTAATGAAACTTCCCCTTCTGTGCTCCTGCGCTGGCCTGGCCCTCGGGCTGCTGGCTGTGTCCCCAGCCTGTTATTCTGAGGCCAGGTCCTCTTGAATTGCCCAAGCTGGCCTTGAACTTGTGGCCCTCACTCCTCAGCCTCGGAGTACCTGGGATTCCTGGTGTGCACCACCTTGCCTGGCTGAGACAGTTCTTAATTTTACTGTTTATTTACCTTTCTTTGCATTGCCCAGGCTGGTGTGAAACCTCCTGGGCTCCAGGGACGCCCTCCCAGGTCGCAGGGGGCCGGGGGATGGGGGACAGGCGCCATGCCTGCCGGCTCCTTCTCAGTGTTTGTGTTCAGTGCTGGGCTTGGAGCAGAGTGCGTTGTTGTTCAGTTCTGAGCATGGAGGATCCTGCTGGACCTGTTACCCACCCTGCTCTGATTCATCGAAACGGACTCTGGTTTCCTCTATATCCACCCCTCCCAGCCTCCCTCCCCTTCCTCCGGCATAGATTTATTTTGAAGCAATTCAAAGCAGAGGTTGGCAAATTTGTTGTGTTGTTGTTGTTGTTGTTGTTGTTTTTTGTTTTTTGCTTATGGGTTTTTTGCCAGTAAAGTTCTTAAAACCCTGTGCAGTGTGGGGTGCAAAGTGAACTCAGTATTTCTGGGCGCGTCCGCGTCCCCCACGGCCCCCTCCAGTCTGCGGCAGTGCCCAGGTTGCTCCTGCCTTTGGTGGCAGCCTGTGGACCTCTGGGCCCTCAGCACCCAGCAGCAGCTCTCCAGGTACACTGTCTAACCTGGAATCCCTTCCTGATTATGTTAGTACTTTTTTAGCATGATCGTTTTCCTGGACACACTGAAATTGTGTGTCTTTTAGAAAAACTATTGCGGTTCATAACTGTTAAGCTTCAGGGTTTTTTCCTTCAGATAGTCGAAATTTTTCAGAAAAGGTAAAATATGAAAGCTCTCAACTCGCTTGTAAACAGTTAAGTGATTTTTAAAGATTATTCTCGGACAAAATTCTCTTAAATGAATGATTAAGGATTGTTTTATAGGCAACATGAAATTATAATTCATACACAAAACAGGTTTTGATATGAAGCTGCTATTGTACATTTTATGGGAAATGTTTAATGTTCCACGTTTCTGTTTATAAATAATAAAACTGAGGTTCTATTAAAATATTTGAATATGGGAATTTCTTGAGTATTTAAAAGGGAAAAAGCCATAGTCATGTGCGCCTGTGTCCCAGGCACACAGGCATCTGAAGCCGACGCGGTCCTTTGAACTTACGAGACCCAGGACCATCTTGAGTGACGTGAGAAGTTATCTTCAGATAAAAAAGAACAGGGGCCTGGGGATTTAGCTCCGGTTCGGGGTTCTTGAGTGACGTGAGAAGTTATCTTCAGATAAAAAAGAACAGGGGCCTGGGGATTTAGCTCAGCGGTTCGGTGGCCTGCCTTGCAAGCACAAGGACCTGAGTTCAATCCCTGGTAAAAAAAAAAAAAAAAAAGAAGAAGAACAAGAACTGAATCACTGGATTACAAAGTGGGGTTTCAGCCCTTGAGCACCTGAATCTTGGTGTACTTTCTTTGCTGTAAGGGCAGCATCGTTCCAACACCCTTGCGCTGTAGATGTGATTCTGTGACTCGTTTGTGCGTAGTCTGTATTACTGTGTATACTTAGCACACCTTGACTCAGTGTGAAATTGCCAGCACCACCGGAGCAGGAAACCAGTCTTTTGGTCCAGACTTTTTCCCCTAGGGTATCCCGTAAGCCATGGGAGGGCCCATAACTTTGTCGGACCGAGCGAGCATCGCGTAGAGGACGTGTGTTTAGTATGTGAATATACAATTTGCGTACCCTGTGAAGTCTGTGCAGATGTTCCCAAATCTGAAACTTCCAGGCCCACGGATTTGAGCCCCTGGTCACAGGTGCACAGAGGCGCTGACGCACAGGTGTGTGCCTACTCATCCCCTTGAGTGTGTGCGCAGGGTGTTCTTGACCCTTGACGTATAAAGTAGCTCGCTGTTTGATGTGCCCTGTGCCCTTAACAAGTAGTTTCTTCCACAATTTTATGTAAACTAAAGGAAAGTTAAGTGTTTGAAAGTTAAATATTTTACCAAGTGTGAGTTTGGAAGAGCTGTGTGTTGACGGTAATAGTCATCGTCTGTGTTGGAAACCGAGATTCCCTTCTGCCCTCCCTCCTCCCCCTCATACACCCGCGTGTCTTCATTAGAAATGCCCATCTCTTCCCAGTTTTCATTTGGGAAGGAGTGATTTTCTAATAGTCCGCCTCTTCTCTCTTTACCTGTGTGGAATTACATGAAAACTTTTTATGGGGGCAGGATATAAACATTAAGAGAGTAAGCCAATGACCAGGCACTTTTATGTAGAAAACTCTCTTGTGACACAAAAGTAACCTAAGTCAGGCAGTCTGGAAGATTGAAATGGAAGTCTGTTGCCATCTCAACTATACTTGTGTATTTCATTTTTTTACATTGAATATTTTATGGCTTTCGAAGTGTAGTTCCCAGGCCGGGTGTGGTGGCGCACACCTGTAATCCCAGCTCTCGGGAGGCTGAAGCAGGAGGATCGCTGCAAATTTGAGACCAGCCTGGGCTACACTGTTGAGTTCAAAGTCCAGCCTGAACAACACAGTGAGGCCGTCTCCAGATAAGGGGGGTGGTCCCAGGCTGAGCATGTGGCTTAGTGCTGGAGTGATTACCTGGCACTGGTGTGATCCCCAGCCCTGAAAAGGAGGGGGAACAGTAAAGAGTCTTCCCCGCGCATTGCCAGCCGTGTTTGGTGAGTGTCGTTCTTCTGCGTGAATCACGGACCGAGTCGGTTCCCTTACAGATCTTCTGCAGCAGTACCGCGCCGCCGTGTGCAAGCTGGGCAGCGTGAACGAGGACCTCAACGGCCAGCTGCAGTACCTGCACACGCCAGACATGAAGAAGAAGAAGCAGGAGCTGGA
>NW_022900942.1:62264966-62268210 GCF_012274545.1 Fukomys damarensis
GTGCGGCCAGCCCGGGCCCTGTGACCGCACAGCCTGCACAGCCTGTGTCAGAGAAGCAAGCGAGCAGGAGGAAGAAGACGAACAATGCGAGTGATCGGGACTTAAAGTGGACAAGAACCTCCTGCCTGCCCTGGTCGTCTGACGCGTGGCGGTGCGCTGCTCTCTCAGCAGGCGTAGGACAGGGGCTCTCAGAATTACTCCGGAACTCCCCTTTATAAACCGAGGTCCGTTCCCGCTTGCTTTTCTTCCGTGTGATGTTACAGGTTTTAATTTTCTGTGCTTCTTTCTACGTAGGTATGACTCCCACACGTAAATGCAGCGACTCAGTGCATCATTCAGCAAAGGTCGAGATGACAGAGTGTCCAATTCCTCCTAAAAGAATGAGAAGAGAGACCACCAGGCAAAACAGGTGAGCGTGTTCTGAACCGAGAGTTATGACTGGGCCACCACACTACGGACTGTATAACTTGTAATACCCGTGGCTTAAGAGGCTGAGGTGGGCTAGGCAACTTAGCGAGACCGTAAAACTAAAAAGGGCCGAAAGCTGGATTCGTTTATAAGTCTGAAAAAGTGAGTCTTCCACAGTATTTTCGCTTTCGTTTCCACAGTTATCGCTTTGCACTTCCTAGCAGTCCCCTCCGCGGGAACAGCTTCTCACTTCCGATGCCCGCTCTCTGCCCTGCCCTGCCCTGCCCTGCCCTGCCCTGTCGCCATGCAATGAGCACCCAGCAGCTCAGCGGTGGCCCTGTCCGGCAGACACGGGAGCCACTTCACGACTTGATCGTGAGTCAGGGACTTACTGTACCGTAAGCACACAAGAGCAGTTGCTTGTATTATTCCTGATTTCCCCATCGAGCCATAATTAAGATCTTAGAAACAAGAAAGACCCTAAGCAATGATAAGACATAGTCATTTCAGTCCCCAGGATATCCGGTTTTCTAAATGACTTCTGTTATATGGAATAAAAAGCGTCAAGATGAGGCCAGTGTGTTCCCTTGTGCTGTAGGGTGCGTTTCTTTGCCTACTTTTACTCGGTTCAGACTCGCTCTCCAGAGTCTGTTGCTTTTCCCTGCCTTCAACAAAACCTCGCTTGAAAAAAAAGATGCCATATGTACACGCACCAGTTCCCCATACGAGGGATGTCTTCATTACACCTTGCAGACATACACTAATAAAAGAATTTTAGATCCTTCCCTACTCCCAGATCTTAAAATGTAAAATAGTGAAAAATAATTTTACTCCTAATAGTGACTTTTGCTTTTATGTTTAAATAAATTGCACTCTGCTTGATAGACATAGGAAATGCAAAACCACTTACGTATTGCTTAAAATTGGCTTCTAATACTTGATTTGGAGAATCAGGTTCCATTTGGACCGCTCACGGACAGTACGAGAAGCCAGGTGTGGCGCATGCCTCTGGTCCCCGTGCTCCAGAGGCTGAGGCAGGAGGATGGCAAGTCAGAGACCAGCCTGGGCTACCTAGTGAGACCCCTGTGTCAAAAGCAAAACAGGAGCACAGTTTCGCAGCCTGGCTCCGTGGTGAGGAGGGTCCCTGGTAGACACGAAATGAGCGAGGCCATCCACGGGGGTGCAGTCCTTCATGGGTTGGAGGGCTCCCGTGTGGGTCACCAGGAAATCCCTAGGACTGCTTGGGCCGCATGGTCGGCACTGTCCAGCCCACGTGTGGGCTCAGTCCCGTGTGCGCCGCCTGCTCTGACCCTGTGCAGAGAGGGTTCCGAAAGCAAACTTGCTGAATATGGAGAAGAGCGCGGCAGTGATAGTGCAGAAGCAGCGCCCGTGGTCAGGAAGTGTTGCCGGGTGGAGGCGCTGAGTGGGGAATGGAAAGACGCCGCTGACCCCCCTGCCGGCGGGGGCCGAGCCGGGGCCAGGCACGGCCAGGTTACGAAGCAGCTTCGCCATCGTATTGCGGAGGTTGCCATGAACGTCCCCGGCCCTCCTTGGCAGGTGCCGGAGAGCCAGCTCAGCATCACGATGGCGGAGGTTCCATTCAGAGGATGCACGTTCTGACTTTAGTGTAGCAACTGTGTTTCCGGTTACCAAATTAAAAGGTTTTTTATAGAAAATTCTTATTTGAAAACAGAGGCTAAGCAGTATGGCAAAGTTACACCATTATATATAGCTGGGTTTGGAGGCACACGCCTATAATCCCTGAACCCTGGGAGGCTGAGGCAGGGTTGTCTCGAGTTTGGGCCCAGCCTGGGCGATTTGGCACTTAGTGAGATCCTGCCTCAAAGTAAGAAACAAGAGACCGGGACACAGGTGCAGCTCGGTGTGTGGGCCCTAGGTTCAGGCCCCGACGACGAGCGTCTGTACCTTTTCATTCAGATGGGCACTGCCGAGCTGGACTCCGTGGCCTGCAGGTGTGAGCCTCGGGAAGTAGCCGAGGTCTTTGGAGGAGCAGCAGTGCGCACGTGTCCGGGTGGCCCTTTTTCCCGTGGTGGCGCGAGAGGTGGTTCTGCACCGGAGCACGGGTAGGAGCTGAGCTGAGCAGTGGTAACAGAAGGCCTTGGTGTGCGTGCTCTGTCCATGGAGGGCAGAAAGCCCGGCCAGCTCAGCTCCCAGAGGCACGCGGGCCGCTCCCACAGGTTCAGGGCGGTCAGCAGATCCAGAGTGGGGAATTCCTGGGGCACAGGGCTGGTCTAGTTTTCCTCGTAAATCAGTGATAGAACAGGAGAAGGGTGAATTATAGATAGCCACGTGCACCATGTGGGCCTTACTTGGATTTGGATTTGAATAAGCCAACTTTAACATGACAATGTGTGCCGGGATTAACAGGTGTGCGCCACCAAGCCTGGCTCCACTCCGCCCTTTTCCTGTTTTTGTTTTTGTCTTTTCTTTTTTTTGTACCAAGAATCCATCTTAGGACCTTTTCCCTAACTCTGACCCTGACCATCCGTGACCCCCTTTTACTTTGACTTTTTGAGATGGGGTGTTAAGTTGCTGAAGTGGGCGAGCTGAGTTTGAACTTGGGATCTCCTTTGTATTGATTTTATGCATAGTAACAAAATTTACACTACATTTAATTTTTTAAAAGAAATTCATGTATAACCAGAAATGCATACTCTAGGGTATTTTCTGGTTAGATGGAATGTGGGAAATTCTCTGAAATACCGTAGGAAAAAAGCGGCAGAGGTATTAAAACACGATTCGGCAGTGGGCCAGGGATCTGGCTTAGCGGTGCCGCCGCCTGCCTCGCAAGCAAAAGGGCCTGAGCTCGAGCCCC
>NW_022900942.1:62268429-62269478 GCF_012274545.1 Fukomys damarensis
CCAGCCTCAGGTGTCCCTGGCCGTCCGCGGCCCTGGGTGCGAGGGCTTCCCTTCCTGAGCCGGGGGAGGACGTGTGCGCCTCGGCCTCCCGCCCGGTTGTCTCGCGTTGCTCTGGTCTTCGTGGAGCCACTTTCTTGCTCGTTGCTCGTTTTTCAGGGTCCCTAGTTGCCTTTCTTTCTGTCTTCGTGCACCTCGTCGCTAACGAGGTGGCTGCGCCCCTTGTCCCTTGTCCTCCTCGGGAGCTGGCGGGCGCTGCCCTCCTCCCCGCAGCCTGGACGGCCCTGTGGTCGGAGTAGGGAGGCCGGCCCGGGGCGAAGCTGGGGCTGCTGTCCCCCGCCCGGCCTGTGCCCCCGCAGCCCTGAACTCGGACCTCAGCGTTTGAAATTGTACGTTTACAGTCCGTGTTTGCACTGCGTATTGATTACGTTCCCAGTGGGGTTTTTTTTGCGGGTTTTTGGAGACAGGCTGGGCTCGAACTGACCAGGATCCTCCTGCCTCAGCCTGCGGATTGCTGGGACTAAAGGCGTGGGCCCCAAGTCCAGCCCCCTGTGCGGATTGGAGTGGAAGGGTCTTCACAGTATTCAAGTACTACTTTCCACCGTTAAAATCAGAAACAGGTCAAATACGAATTTATTCTTCATAGAGACCGCAGGGCCTGAGTTGTGGGCTCTAAGATGGCCTCGCCAGGGGAGCCATTGTTAGGGAGCACTGAAGAAAGGGTGCAGGTGAACTCCGCGCCCTGGAGGGGTCGGGACCCTCCTGAGAGAAGGCAGCGGCGGCCTGGGCAGCAAGCGAGGCCCTGTCAGGAAACAGAAGGGAGCCAAGAAAGAAAGCGACCATCGCAGGCGCCCCTCTGCCCGGCGGGATCGTGGGGTTTCTCACGTTTCTCCTTCCGCTTGCCTTGATCTCGTGACTTAGCAAAGCACGGTTTCCCCTGACTTTCTCAGTTCATTCGGAGGAAGGAGGGAGGTGAGTGAAGTCTGGCGCGGTCGGGACGCGGCGGGCGCGGCCTGCTGAGCCGGGGCTGACGCGCGTCTCCTTTCTCCACC
>NW_022900942.1:62269678-62278069 GCF_012274545.1 Fukomys damarensis
GGTCCGCGGCAGCGCGCCACGGCCGGGACTGTGACGCGGCCACGGCCTTGGGCCCCACGGGGAGCATACGTACTGTTTTCGGTGTCACTGTACTTAGGGACATTGCTTAACCCTTTCTATTCCTTCTGTGTGAGTTTATTTAACAGAGATGTTCTTTTGTGTGAGAAAGTTCTAGAGACTAGGTATTTAATGTAAATAGTTGAAGAGATTCGATGAAGAATCCGGGATAAAAATGGGGAAAGCACAGGTGTCTGGGATCCAGGGATGAGCTGTGTGGAGAAGCGCTGCCTTGGCGAGGGTTTGTGATGGCCGCATTTCGGATTTCAGAGACTTATCCTGAGTATAAATAAACTCTACAGCCGCAGCAACTTTTATAAGTATTGTCGGACTTTATTAATGCTAGATTATATAGTATCAGGCTCAATTTTACATTGACATTATTTTGTAATTTTTTATTACTATTTTTAAAGGACTAAAGAAAATTCACATTAATGCAATAAGAATTTGGTAGAAAGTTGTTGCAAAAACATTCGAATTGTGTGTTCATGAAGGTTCGTGTATTGCCAGTGCAGGTGTCTGTACAGCCAAGGCTGCCGCCGTTTTGTAAGGGACACTTTTGGTACAGCTTTGTCTCCCAGGAAATTTGTGTTTTTTAATCCTTTCTGAAAATACAGTTAGGTTAATAAACAGGATTGTTTCTTCCCTACTGTGGACAGATAAGTGTTTTTCTTCTTAAGAGCACTCTCGGTAGTGGCTGTGTTAGGGCAGGAGCCTGTCTCCAGAGCAAGGACCTACTTACCCGGGGCGCGGGGACTGGCGTCCTCGGAGCGGACCGTGTGGGCCCGGAGACAGGGCGGGTGAGACGGACAGGTGAGAAGGGTTGGGAGCTCATTCTGTGGGAACGGCACCTGAACCCGTATTTAATAATTAATATTCAGAAAAAAGAATACGGAAGTGGGCTGACTTTATAACCCACAGAACAGGAAGGGATCGTGTCTCAAATCCAAGACGTCAAGACTATATCAAAAGGGCTGTTTTAGAATTTTTTAAGTTTTGTTAGAAACACGTTTAACAAATGTCAGTTTTTATTTGAAAAGGATGGATTATTATCTAGCATTGAGCCCCTGTACATTTGTCATCGGCATAATAATGGAAAGAATTTTGTCAACAAAATGAGGATTTCATATTAATGCCCATTTTTGTGATTTTTCTCCACCCTTTGCAAATTACCTGGCCAGGTGCAGTGACCTACACCTGTAGTCCAGCATCAGGGGGCTGAGGTGGGAGAGCAGGTGAATGCAAGAGTTCAAGACCAGCCGGGGATGTAGCTCTGCTACAGCTTGTCTGGCAAGCATGTGGCCCTGAGTTTGATTTGCAGTATTGAAAAAGAAAGCTCAAAACCAACCTAGACAAATAAATCATCGATGCCTTGTTTACAAAAAATGTTTTTAATTAAAAAACACGGTGGGCTGGCCATGTAGTTTTGGTAGATCACTTGCCTAGTATGTGCAAGGCCCCAGGTTCCATCTCCAGCACCACAAATAAAAATAAACTTATAAATAAACCTGTAACCCTGTGGTTCTTGGAGGCTGAGGCCGAAAGATCCCAAGTTCCAGCCCAGCCAGAACTACTTACTGATTTAGACACTGCCTGAAACTTAAAAAATGAGGCTGGGGCCGGGCGTGGTGGTGCACACCTGTAATCCCAGCACTCGGGAGGCTGAGGCAGGAGGATCGCTGTGAGTTCGAGACCAGCCTGGGCTACATAGTGAGTTCCAGGTCAGTCTCAGCTACGTAGTGAGACCCTGCCTCAAAAACAAAAAAAACCTAAAATGTGGCTGGGGATGTAGCTCAGTGCAAAAGGTTCAATTCCCAGTAACACACACACACACACACACACACACAGCAAAGTCAGCTTGGTGGTTCTCAGAATTGTCTAAGGTTTTTCTCGGTGTATTAAAAGTATCACCCTTTTCTACTTGTACCCAAATACTAACGTCCGTATCAGGCCACACTGGCGGGGCAGGAGCTCCCTTCGGCCCAGGCTGGCCTTGACTCTCGGTGCCTGGGCCCCCAAGTGCCACCACACCTGGCTTCTGGTTTGGGTTATTTTACTCTTTTCTTTAGTATTGAACAAGAACAATTTAAGATGTTTTTGGTTTTTTTGGTACCGGGGATTGAGCTAGGGTCCTTGCGCTTGCAAGGCAGGCGGCAGAACCACTGAGCTAAATCCCCCGCACTTAAGATGTTTTTCTGTGATTTGATTCTAGACTTTTACTGTAAAAGAATGTAACTGGAGGAATCCCTGTTCTGTGTGATGTAACCTGAAATCCATCCGCGAGGACTCAAGCAAAGCTGGTGTCCTACAAGGGAAAGCACCCTGCAGGCATCTGGAGGAATTGTAAATTCTAGATGTGGCCTATACAGCATTGCACATTATTTTAAGTAAAATTTGTTCTTAAAAATTGTTAAATGTGAATACCAAGAAAGATAAAAGTTTGGTGTTTCAAGGTACTGGGGTTTAGCCCAGGACTTTCACACCAAAATACAGCCTTTTTTTAAAAAATTGAGACAGGGTTTCAATACGTTGCTGGCCTCAAACTTGCAATCCTCCTGATTCAGCCTTCCAGAGTGCTAGAATTACAGGTGTGCACCACCACCGGGCTGTGTTCTGCATTGTTTCTATACTTTTAACTCCAGGATTTAGTTACTTATATAAATGGGATGGATTCCATTATTTTTAGTAGAGTAGTCAAATGATATTAATAAGAAAGTTGAATGCATTTTTATACTGCTACTGGTGAAAAATATAAAAATGGGTCATATCAGTAGCGTAAGAAAATGACAGGAGGATCCGCAGAGACGCAGGGAAGGCGTGTAACGTGCACGGCCTTCCCGGGGTGAGGCGGCACCTGTGAGGGCCCCGGGCACAGACACCTGCGGCCGCCATTCTGTTCAGCACCGCACGGAAACTCCAGCCAGGGCACCGGCCAGAAAGAGGCGTCCCAGCTAGGAAGAGGTGGACCTGTCCTGCCCTCATAAGACCTGTTCTCATGCACAGAAAACCCTACGCCGGCCACCACTGAAACTCCGAATTACGAGCGAGCGCAGCAAGGCCGCAGGTCCCAAGATAAATACACAGCCGTCAGTTACATTTCTGTATGATTCCGGTGAAAATCAAACGTGGAGTTAATAGCACCAAAGGGATAAAAATCACTGTGAAGAAGCCCAGCAGGAGTGCGTAGACTTACACCCTGAAAACCAGCACCTTGGATAGAAGTCAGAGATGTACACCCATGAACAGCCGAAGGCTGAGTCCTGACCCCTGCGTGTCCTGTGGGGCTCCGGTGACAGGGCCAGAAGGGGGCGGCGCACCGTGCGGGATGTGCGGGAACGCAGCGTGACCCGTACACATCCTGGGTCCGAGAGAAGCAGGAGAGCGGGCCGGGTGTAAGCGGGGACGGACGTGCCCGGGCCTGGGGCAAGAGCGGGCTTTCCACAGGTGGTGCTGAGACATCCAGTCAGCCACATGCAGGATTACGTTGGGTCCTTACGCCAGGAACAAAATTTGGCCAAAGTGGATCGAAGACCTCAACATAAGAACACAAACTAAACTTGGGAGAAAACATCGGACTAAATCTTCTTGGCTTTGGCTTTGACACAGGACTCCTCCACATGACACGGAAGGCGTGAACAACAAGCAAAAATGCTGAAGACCTCCACCCAGCGTTTCCCGGCTTCAAAGAAAGAAAACCCAGGCGTGGTGGCGCACCCCTGTAATCCCAGCACTCAGGAGGCTGAGGCAGGAGGATCTCTGTGAGTTCGAGACCAACCTGGGCTACATAGTGAGTGCCAGGTCAGTCTCAACTACATAGTGAGACCCTGTCTCAAAAAAACCAAAAAAAAACGAACGAACGAACCATTACATGGGTTCAGCACTCAGGAGGCTGAGGCAGGAGGATCTCTGTGAGTTCGAGACCAACCTGGGCTACATAGTTTGTGCCAGGTCAGTCTCAACTACATAGTGAGACCCTGTCTCAAAAAAACCAAAAAAAAAACGAACGAACGAACCATTACATGGGGTGAAGTACTTGCAAGTCAAACATCTCAGCAAAGACATCTGGAATACGTCAAGGACCCTGACCACTGGAAAATGTAAGAATAGTCAAGGGTGTTGACAGGTGTTCTCCAGAGAAGTCACACTGACCACCGGGCACACGGAGCCATGGGCATTGCTGGCCGTCAGGAAGATGGCAGTGTATGGTGTGCCTTGCAGTCGGGTAGGCAGTGCTGGCGAGAACGGGCGGCCAGCAGAGGCCTCGCGTGTTGCTGCTGCGAATGTGAAGCCGTTTGGTGATGTCGGAAAATGATCTGGCAGTTTCTAAACTAGTGAGACACACGACCCAGCAGGTCAGTCCCTAGGTATATGCCTGGGAGAGATGAGGGCATTTGTCCTCACAGAAACATGGGCGTGAATGTTTAGGGAAACGTGACTCGTAACGGTCCAAAAGTGAAAACCACCCAAGCGTCCACCGGCGTGCAGACGAGTAGGATATTACTTGGCCATGAAGAAGAATGGTGTCTGATGTGTTGTGAACCTGGATGAACCTTTAATAAAATCAGAGTAAATCAAAGGAGCTAGTAACAGACTACACATGATCCACACTTGAAAATGTAGACTGCAGACATCTGTCGGCAGAGCCGGGCACCATGGCACATGTCTGTAATCCCATCACTGGGAGGCTGAGGCAGGAGGGTTGTAAAAGTTTGAGCCCAGCTGGGGCAATTTGGTGACTTGGCAAGATCTTTCTCACAAATGAACTGTTAGGGATGCAGCTCAGTGCGAAAGCCTTAGGTCCCATCTCCAGTACTGAGAGACAAAAATAGGACAGTCCCTGGGTACCCCCTCCGTCCTGCTCCACACTCCTTGAGGAATTCAGAGCCCTCCTGAGCCCTCGGGAAACTGTGTTTAGAAGAAATTCTTCCGAGCCAGGTGTGGCGCACACCTGTAGTCCCAGCATTCGGAGGCTGAGGCAGGAGGTTCTCAAATTTGAACTCAGCTTGAGCAGCTTAGTGACTTAGCGAGACCTTGTCTCAAAAATAAAATATAATCTAAGAAGGGCTGGGAGCCGTGTTTACAGCAGCACAGCCCTGTAGTAGACGAAAGGGTAAGGGGAGGACACGGTGCTGTTTGCACACAGTGGAGCACTGCTCTGCCACAAAGAAGGGTGAGCTGGAGTCCGTGTAGGGAAGCGGCCCCCGAGACCAGTGTTAAGGAGAAGTCGGACAAAGCTTAAATGCCACGTGGCTTCTCTTAGAAAAGAAATTCAAACTGTGATTAAAGAGCGAAATAAGAGAACTCCTAGGAAGCAGGGAGACAGATCTTTCTCTAAAGGAAAGGGCCAAGCGATGGGGTGGTGCGGGCTCCGGGACTTCGGAACTGGAGGCCCGGCTTTTCAGTCCCCGCTCACTTCCTGGCTGCAACCCTGGGCCTGCGTCCTGAGCTCTCCCGGGTTCTGGCCAGTGCTGCCCTGGGTGGGGAGTCGGGGTTGGGCCTGGGACCTGCGCCCTGCCCAGCCCACCCCAGACCTGGAGCTGAAGACCCTCAGCACCAGACAAGCGCCCAGTTACACGCCTGTGATCCCAGCACTCGGGAGGCTGAGGCAGGAGGGTCGCCTTGAGTTCCTTAGTGAGGACCTTTTCCTAAGAAACTAAACAAAAAAATTGTAATAAAGTCATTGCAGTACAAAGTAATGAGCCTGAGAGTACTGAGGTCGGATTCTCATTTCCTCCAGCGGTGCTGCCCTGGGGTCCCGAGGGAAGGGAGGAGCTGAGCCGGGGCCTCCTGGGCCTTCCTCTCTCTGAGCTTGGCTCCACTTTGCCCTCAGACAGCCCTTTAGAGATCACAGCCTGGGCAGTCAAGAAACAAAATACTCTGTTTTGATATTTTTTAGTTAGGAACAAACGTGAGATTGTAACCAAAGATCACTCTCCTTCTTGGCCCTCAACAAACTCCCTTCGAATTTTCCAGAAGACACTGGGGGCTCCTGTCTGCCCAGCAGGTACTATCTGCACGGCTTTAGTTTATTTGTTAAAAGTGTCCTAAGACATCAGTGGGACTTAGACTGCGGGTCGCACGTGGCCGGCTCTCAGCAATGTGCACTGTGTAAGTTGCCGGCCAGCCCGGAGCGTGGAAAGCACAGCGCCCCGCTGCTGTGTTCTTCCGTCCTAAGGGTGAGTTTTTCGGTGGTCTGGGAAAAGCCTCTGAAGTGCTTCAGTCTGAGTCTAGAGGCCCGGAAAACCCATTCAGATAATCCAGTGTGAGCCAGGCACTGCGGTACACACCTGTGGCCCTAGCTCCTCCGGAGGCTGAGGCAGGAGGATCACAAGTTTGAGGCCAGTGCGGACAACTTAGGACCCTCTCTCGGAATCTGATGATAAAAAGGGGCAGGGACGCAGCTCTGGCCAAGCCCGGGGAAAGATCCGGCTTCGTGGACGAACAACCCCCGGGTGCTGAACCGACTCAGAAGAAAGACGGGCCGGGTGGTGACGCACTGCAGGGGCCAGCGCCCAGGAGGCCAAGGCGGGAGGCCGGGAGGTGGAGGCCAGCCTGGGTACCCAGCGAGACCCTGTCTCAAGAGCAACCACAGCAAACCCAATTCACAAACGGGGCCACTCCAGGATGACAGGGGACCCAGACTCCCGTGCCAGGGGCCCGCGCCACAGAGCCACGCCTAACGCTCTTCCCACGGCCTGGCAGCGCCTCGGGGACCTGGCCTCTTTCTGAAGTGGGACCTGAGGTCGCACCGGGGCCCGCAGATGCCCATGAGGGCCGTGCCCCCCCCGTCTGACCGAGACGGGGTCTCCAAAGTGTCCAGGCTGGGCTCCAGCTTGAGATCCTCCTGCCTCAGCCAGACCCGAGGAGTCCCCCTGAAGGACGCGGGAGGTTGTGTCAGGAGCGGCCCCTACTGCAAGCCCTATTCATGGTGGATTCCGTGTCAGCTTCACAGCGAAACAGACAAAACGTGGACCCAGCTGGGCATGGTGGCACCTGCCTGTGATCCCAGCTTTCAGGAGGCTGAGGCAGGAGGATCTCAAGTTTGAGGCCAGCCTGTGCTGTACTGGGACCCTGACTCAAAAGGCTCCCCACCAGGACTCATTTGTGTACGGCCCCAGAGCCCCCTCCCTGGAAAGGGCTTAGGGCAGAAGAACATGGAGGGGTCCGCATTGAGTGCCACGCTCAGCACTGCAGGGCCAGCACAGGTGATGGAGGACCGGAAGTAGGGGTGGAAGAGCTGCCCAGCACCAGGGACGGAGCTGTCGTGGGGAGTTTAACGTGGGTCAGGGGATGGAGTGGGTGGGATTGGGCCGAGCTGGCTTTTGTTTCTGAGACAAGGCCTCACTGTGTAGCCCAGGCTGGTCTCGAACTCAGCGATACTCCTGCCTCAGCCTTCCAGTGCTGGGATCACAGGTGTGCGCCACCACGCCCAGCTTCCAGGCCGTGGGGCTGTGGTGCAGCTTCGTGGTTGGACGCTTTCCTAGCAGGTGCAAGGCCAAGGATCCCCAACACCGGCCTTCATCCGGGCCCCTCGAGCGCACTCCGCACCCAGGGCCTGGAGAGGGCAAGTGTCCCTGTGGCCCCTCAGGGCAGCCGCGCTACACTGTGCTGCTTGCTGTCTTCCATTTTAAAGATGAAGGATGTCACAGGGCGTGACACCTGTGATTCCAGCACTCAGGAGGCTGAGGCGGGAGGATCGATGGAGTTCGAGAGCAGCTTGGGCTACATAGTGAGACCCTGTCTCAAAGAAAGGGGCGTAAAAATGAAGGGTGTCACCACTACCTTAGGAGTGTGTCTGCAATGAAAAACAGCCAGTCCACAAGGGCTTTCTCTCCTCCTCTCCTTCATTTTTTCTTTTTTTACATATATACTAGGGATTGAACCCAGCCCTCTTATTTTTCACTTTGCGGCAGGCTGTAAGTCTCTAAATTGCCCGGGCTCAGCCTCCCGCAGTGACAGGTGCGGCCACCACGCCCGGTAAGGACTTGCTCTTCTCCTGGAAGTGAAGACACCGGAAGGAGACCCGGCAGCCCTGGGACAGAGGAGCGGCGGGAAGGGCAGTCGCCTGTCGCCTGGCCGCACCGGATGCCCAGGGCCTGGGAAACACCCCACGGGGAGGCTGTGACGTGGTGCATGTGCCCCACGGGCGGCGGGGAGCTCACTCTCAGCGGGGCCCCAGCTGCCTGGGAGGCTGAGGCAGGAGGACCGCTGGGATCCGAGGCCAGCCGCAGCGTGAGACCCCATCCGAGGAGTAGGAGGGAAAGCCATCCCGGCCTCCGGCCTCCGCCTCGCTCCAGGCTAGGCTCTGCCCACCCCGACCCTCAGCGTCAGCCC
>NW_022900942.1:62279469-62279768 GCF_012274545.1 Fukomys damarensis
AGGAGGGTCCCCCGGCGAGCGTTAGAGGGCAGCCTGTCTGGGAAATCTCACCGCCCCAGGTGTGCCTTTTCCCCTCCTGGGGACTTGGGGATTTGCTCAGAGCGGCCCTCAAAGACGGGGCCCCGCTCATAGGAACTTCGGGGCCTGGCAAGAAAGGGGCGCGGGCCTGCGGTCCGTGACGGGCTGCTTTCCCCCGAGAATGAGCTGCCTGTCGGGGACACCGACGGGCCCTGGGCCCTGCGCGGCCGGGATCGCTTCCGTCCCCAGGAACGGAGCCAACACGCCGACCTCGTGCGGGG
>NW_022900942.1:62280663-62286340 GCF_012274545.1 Fukomys damarensis
AGAGTCAGAGGAAGGGCCACGTGTGAGTGTGCACTCCTGCACGTGTGTGTGTGTGTGTGTGTGCGCGCGCGCACGTGTGGTCTGAAGGACCCTCAGCTGCCAGCACCATTTAGGGCTTGGGAATGAGGGACCTCTCCGCACGCAGGCACACACACCCTCTCTGTGTGTTTATTTAGTTCTGGTATTGGGGACTGGATCACACTGAGGACACGCCAGCCTTTTTTTTTTATTATAGTGGACCCTCGGCTTACGGCCAGAACTTTAGTTTTAACTTAGGACTGAAGTCTTGAGTTACAACCCAAATGCCAGCCACTTGTGCCTCCAGATGGTCTCAGACGCAGATCTAACCCTTAGAGAGCTCAGGAAGGAACACGACTGCATCCTCTCCTGTGGGGTTCGCTGAGAAATCCTGGGCCGGTGTCTCTCTAAGGTCACTGAGATCTGCTGTGTGCAGGAGACAGACTTGGAAGGCTGTGTAGGAGCCTGAGGCTTCACTGACCGACTTGGGTTACAACCAGCTCTTGGGAACAGATTGAGTTCGCAAATCAAGGGTCCACTGTATTTTGATTTTTTTCCGGTACTGGGGATCGAACTCAGGACCTTGTGCTTGCCAGGTGGGCCCAGTGCCACTGAGCTACGTCCCTGGCCCTTTGGTCCACTGTATTTGAGATAGGGTATCACTCACAGAATTGCCCAGGCTGGGTTTGAACTCTCAACTGTCCTCCCTCAGCCTCCCGGGCTTGCCGTGCCGTGTCTGGCTGACACAGTTTTTTACTTTAATTTGCATATTGAGAAATCATATGTCTTGGAAAATTATTCCGTGTTGAGGAAGTTTTCTGAATACTCACAGAAACCCTTGTAGGATAGAAACAGCTCTGTCCTGCATTTGGAGACAGTCTCACTGTGCATCCCAGGCCGGCCTCCAACTCACTGTTGTAGCCCAAGCTGCTGGGACTCACAGCAACCGTCCTGCCTCAGCCTCCCGAGTCTCCTGAGGTGTGCACCACTGTGTCCTAAACTGCTTTTGTAGGGCAGGGCTAACACCCGCTCCATCGAGTCCTCCCCGGGCCGAGGCCTTCAGCGGTATCCTAGGAAGCAGCTCCTCATCCCCCGTGCGGAGTGTGCCTCACCCGTCTGTGGTGGGCGCGGCGTTCAGGGCCACAGAGCTTTGTGCCCTAGGTTTTGAGTCTCAGAGCCGAGGACCGAGCCACACTCAGGTGATGCCCGCCCCCCGCAGCTGTGATTCAGGGCTGGGCACCGGCTTCCCTCACTTCTCAGAGCTGACGGCTCCTGTCCCTGCCGGAGCAGGTTTCAGGATTAAAAATAGCAGTGAACACTTGAGAAGTCAACGTCCCAGGCTTATCCTGGGGGCCCGGGGCGGGGCCCTCATCGACCTCCAGTGTGACAGCCAGGCGTTCACAGGACGGGAAAGCAGACGGTTAAAGTTAGCCTGGCCGATAAGCTTTCTTCCCTTTTTTTGGCGTGACACTGGGGATTGGTATGAGGCCTTTCACTGAGCTGCATCCCCAGCCCTTTTTTTATTTTTTTATTTTCAAACGAGTTTTCACTGAATTGCTAAGTTGTGCAGACTGGGCTCGAACTTGGCATCCTCCTTCCTCAGCCTCCCCAGAGGCATGTGTCACCATGCCCAGCTTCTGTCCCTCTAGGAAGGGGTGATGCACGCTGGATTCTGTTGTGAAAACGCTGTGCAAGCAACATTCAGGGCGTGGTGGCCAGGCCAGCTGCTCTGCGCTTTTTTTCCACCTAAGCAAATTCCGAAGGCTGAGGAGCCACCCGCCTCGGGGGGGCCCCTGAGCTCGCACCGGGCCCCTCCAGCCTCTCCCGGCCCGCCACTCTGCTGCTGCTCTTGCATTTGTATCTTGAATCCAGGCTGTGCACTGAGCTGCATCCCAGACCTTTTTTATTCTTTGGTTTGAGATGATCTCACTAAATTGCCCGCACTGGGCTCAAACTTGCCACCCTCCTGTCTCAGCCTCCCAGAAGGCTGGGATGACAGGTGGGAGCCACCATGCCCGGCTCAGACCTGCACACGCACAGAGATGAGTGATAAGCCCGAGTTCCCAGGGACCAGAACACGGGGCTGGGCTGTGTCTGAAGAGCGACCAGCTGCGTAAAAGCTCTGCTAAGCCCTTGCCTTGAAGCCTTGGGACTCGATGGTCCTGACTTCAGCTTTGGTTTAACTGAGGTTTATCCCTGGACTGTCAGGACGGGGCGCCAGTGCCTTGCCGGCACAGGTGCGGGTTTCATTTCATCTTCGGCGCTGCAGACGAATTCGGGGCCTGGGCGGCTAAGGCTCGCCAGGCGTGAGTCACCCCAAGCTGTCTTCATGGGGTGCGGTGCACCAAACTGTGACTGGAACTGGCAGGATGTAACGTTTCGATGTGCGTCCAAACCCAGGAGCCAAGCTCACGGTGGAGGTGACACGTGCCCAGCACCCCCGCTCCCCGCGCCCTCGGGAATCCTCCATCCTGGCCCCACACCCTCCCTACCATCCACACATCTGCTTCACACGGATTACTCTGCATTTGCTAGAGTTTAGGTCACTGTTGTCCTGTGGTAGGGCGGGCCGGGCTTCTCTTGAGTTTAGCTGGCTTGTGTTTGAGGCAGGGTCTCCCTGTGTAGCCCAGGCTGGCCTTGAACTCGAGGTGATCCTCCTGCCTCAGCCTCCTGAGTCCTGGGATTGCAGGCTGCGTCACCACGCCCGGCTCAGCATTAAGCAAATATTTGTGACCGGGAGGCTCTGTGGGGTGTGGCAGGGACCTGCTGTGCCCTCTGAAGTTGGCAGCCGTGGAGGACAGGAGCCGGAAGTAAGCTGGGGCCCCGGAGTGGCCGGGAGGAAGCCGTGCGTGAGCGGGCGGCACCTGGGCGGGCTCTGCGCAAGGGGCAGCAGGTGGTGGTGTCGCGGCCTCCGCACATGCGTGTGTCCTGGTCCCCTGGTGAGCCGGCCGTCATTTGACTGCTGCAGCTGCAAAAGGTCCCGGAGCCCAGGACACCAGCTTCCTCCTCTGGGGCACGAAGTTCAGCCCATAGCGCTGGGCTGGGGAGTTGGAGTTCAGGCTTTACCGTTCAGGCGTAGGTCCCCAGAGCTGTGCTTCCGAAAGTTCGTCACCCTGGCAGGGGTGAGAGGTGTCCTGAAAAGAGAGGACTCCGAGGAACACAGGACCCAGTACCTCGGGCCGCTGACCGCTGTGGGCCAATCAGAAGTGCCCACTTTTCAGCCCTTCATTTGCATGTGGGCACAGCCAATCAAAACGCTGTCGTAGCCTTCATTTTCGTATGGCAAGGAGCCAAGGCGCATTTCCATAGGGCAGGGCGCCGGCCAATGTCCCAGCCCCCTATGTGCGTGCGAGGGAAGCCAATTCGAGGAATTCTGGACATAAAAGACCTTGCCCCTCATCCTGCGATCCCCCAGAAGTCTTCTCACCAGCCTGCTCTTGCCCTTCGGAGCTGTTTCTTTCATCGGGCATTGTACACCTGCGCTAAAACAAAACTCAAAAATTCACCTGGCACCCTGTGCACAGTGGGGTGGGAGGGCGAGACTGGCTGGTAGTGGGGGCTCCGCGGGGTCCCAGGGCCTGGGTTCAGCGCCTCTAGTTGCTTAGCTACAGCAGCGTCGCGATCCCGGCCTCCAGGTCACTTTCCCGAGCAGGCGGAGTGGGCCTTAGTTACAGGCGCGGGTGGGAGGAGCGTCTGTTGCTAAGAGTGGCGCTTGGGCCAGTTGGAGGTTACTGGGCGGAGTTCACCCACGAGCCAATCAGGTTGTCGTGCTTCGTCACCTGACCTTAGAAATTACCCACAATGCATCGGGCACGAGGCCCAGTCTAGTGTTTCGTGCACGTTGTCAACATGGTTCGTAAACACACGCGCGGCGACTCTCACTTAGAAGATACCGTTTGAAAGCACTTTTACGCACAAGCTTATTTAATCCTGCCATCAGCCTTCCTCTTTTATTTTAGTTGACCCAGTCATGATTTTTTAAGCCTTCGCCCTCTGCAGTGGACATAAAGATCGCATTCGTCGCGGGGAGTTGGTGCGTGTTCATGGCGCATCTCAGCCGCTTTTCGTCCCCTCCGTCCGCCGAAGGTCTCTCTCCTTTGTCTCGCTCCTTCACTCTTTCGCTTTGGGTCCTCACCGAAGCGAAGCTGGTATTTGAGCGTGCACGCCTTGGAGTTTTCCTCTTTCAGCTCCTGGAAAACGGGAGAAGTTTGTTCGCCTGTAGCTGGGTGTCCCGGCCTCAGGCCGCGCGTCCGGAGTGCTTTGTGCCCCGTCCCTGCAGTCCCCAGAAAGCCTGGGCTCAGGGGCCGTGCGGAGACCCGCCGAGCAGAGACGGAAGGCAGGGTGTGTTCCGCTCACCTTCCTGCGGTCGCTGAGCGCGGTCTGGGCGGTCCGAACAGCTGGACGTGGCTGTGGTGCAACACACAGGAGGCTGAGGCAGGAGGGCCACGGTGAGTTCCAGGCCAGTCTGGGTTACAGAGTGAGTTCAAGGCCAAAAACATACAAACAAACAAAACAGCCCCCGAACACCACAAATATAGGGGGGTTGTCTTAAAATTAATTCCGTGGCTTCTTTGAAAATACCATATTTGCTTGTGTATTTTATTTGCAGAAGTTGTTTGAATCAAATGCTAGCAAAGCCCTTGGGGCGGTGAGTGTCTGCCTGTGTGGAGGGAGCTCCAGAACTACTTGATCAAATCCCAATTGTTAAGCTTTTCTTGTACTTTCTTTATTGCAGTATTGGGCACTGAACCCAGGGCCTTTGCACTGAATTACATCTCCACCCTCTTTTATTTTTTATTTTGAAGTAGGGTCTTGCTAAGTTCCCCAGGCTGGGTTTATACTTGTGATCTTCCTGCCTCAGCCTCCCAGAGTACTGAGATTACAGGTGTGCACCACCCAGCCCAGCTAAACTAATTTTTATTTTTTAAAAACCCTGAATTTTAAGGAGAGGGAAAGCAAGCCATATATTTCCAAGGTGTTGACAGATGTCAGTTGGACCTTTTTCTCCTCCGAAGTCATCTTTGTCGCTCTTGCTCTTGACTTATGAGACCTGCATCCCCAGAGCTGTTCTCTGCACTTCGGTGGCCCTGGAGCCCCTCTCAGACCCTAGTGAAAACCCAGTCCTTCGGAGCACATCACTGTAGCAGTCACCAACCCTAACAACCGCCCATGAAAGCAGTGCGGGACTTGGTGGCGCCAGTTAGAAAGCAGTGTGGGTCTGTTTTCAAGTCCCAGATCTTTAAAACTCGACGTCCAGTTGGCCGGAACGAAGAACAGCCTCCCTGTCCACCTAAAGCCTGTGGCTGGCTGCTCTGGGTTAGCCCGGCGCTGGGGTCCTCGCCCCCAGGTCTGCAGGTGGCTCTCCCAGCGCGGCGGCTGAGGCGGGAAGATCGCTGGGTTCAAGGCCAGCCTGGCCAAACACTGAGACCGCGGCTCAGAAAAATATATAAAAATAAAACGCCCAATCGGCTTGGGCGGAGCGGGGGCGGGGGGAAGCACAGCTGCCCTGTGCAGGGCCGGACGCGAACCCCCTGATTTGTGGGCTCTGGGCCATCGAGCCGGGAGGAGGAAGGGAGCTGCCGGGAGGCTCAGCCAGCTTCTCAGTGTGCATCGCCGGGCCCTGGCAGCAGCAGCCTGGGGCTGGGGTGACTTCACCAGG
>NW_022900942.1:62286626-62291572 GCF_012274545.1 Fukomys damarensis
CGGGGTCGCAGCCCCAGTGGGTGGCGGGGGCTGGGGAGGGGCTGTGCTCGTGTGTCCTGCAGAACTGGGGCTGCACGCTGGGTGGGGCCGACGGGAGCCCGGTGAGGTCAGGGCTGGCGAGGGGCCCGGTCCCCAAACCCAGGAATAACAGCGGCCCCGCCAAACTGGGCCTCGGCTGCTGCTCCTCCCTCCCTTCAGATGGAGCCCGGGGTGGGCTGCTCGCCAGGCCCGGAGCCCCCGAGGACCCAAAGTAGGGTTTGGAAGGCCGAGCCGCCAGTGTAAACGCGGAAAGGCATTAATTCAAGAGGAAGTGGAGAACCCCACGCTCACACTTGGGCTTTGGGAAATCGGCGGTCTCCTGTGGTCTGTGGGGGACGCATTGCTTTGGTCTAGGATCTGTTTTCTTCTCAACTTGTAGAAAGCAATGCTGTAATCTGATTTCAACCAGACTTTTACATGGTTAGATATGCTTTGGATTTCAGAAAACAATTGCCAAGCTTCTGGCTTTTACGATTCAGACGCAGTTTCCTTAAAAAGCCAAACAAAATGTTCCCATTTCCTTACCACCAGGCTCTCAGTTTCTCTGTGCAGACACCTGATGAAAAGCGTGTGAAGTGGCGGGAACAGGTGACAGTTCCGGATTCTGTGTCTGCTTTAACTGGGCGGTGAGCAGGGCCCACCTCCTGTCTACAGATGTGCACGGTTCTGTTTTATTAATTTTGTCTTTCTGAGAGAGTCTTGCTGTGTAGCCCAGGCTGGCCTCGACCTTACAAGGCTCCTCCTGCCTCAGCCTCCCGAGTGCTGGTGATACAGGTGTGTGGCGCCTGGCCTGGCCAGGGCACATGGTTTCCTGCTGGCGTGGTTTGGATGGCAGGGTCCCTTCTGCCACGGCAAAGCCACTTTCCCTCAGCGAGTTCTAAGAGGCCTCTACTGGTCGACTGCGTTTACTTTTGGCAAAGCATCAGTTAATACAAAGAACTCGTTTATTTATTCATTCGTTGATGGTTAAAAAAACGCACAACCCAAACGCAAAATAACCCCACAGCTGTCACCACAGTTCCTAGAAGCGGGTCTGCTGCCTCGCCAGTTTCCGGCTACGCCGACAAGGCCCAGCGCTGTGAGTGTGTCGGGACAATGCAGCGGGTGGCTGAGCCCCGAGGGCTGGGGCTGCAGTTGCTGCAGCCTTCCTGCCTCAGCCTCCTGCCGGGCTGGGATGACAGGTATTCTCCACCACACCGGGTTGGCTGCACTTTGAAATGAGTTCCTGTGGCAGCAGTGCATCCTGCACTAGGGAAACCTGGAGCCGGAGCTGCAAAGCCGGTTTCCTTGGCCGACTCTGGCCCTCGAGGGGAATCTAGGGGCCTTCTCTCTGGATCCGCCCGGTCTTCCGGGGAGCCAGGCTGTGCACAGCTGAGAGCACCGGGCTCCGAGTCTGTGGAGAAAATCCAGGCTGACCTGCACCCCATGTGCTGCACCTCCCAGCGTCGACTCAGGAGGCTGAGGCAGGAGGATGGAAATCTGGAGCCTAGCCTGGACGGTTTATCTCAGATAAATGAGGAGGCTGGGGGTCCAGGGAGCAGTGGCTGCGGGCCGGGTGAAGTCAGCTCAGCTGTCCTGGCCGTTGGAGGCACCTCTGCCGGGCCCCTGGCTTCACTGTATCTTACCGAGTGTGAATTTAAAAGGCTCCTGTGGACCGCATGGCCCTGTGATTCCTGGTGGGTCCTGGAGACGGGTTTGGTTTCAGGAGGACTCAGATTCAGCTCTGCTCAGGGTCACACCTGTGGGGGACTCGGACTTTTTTTTTTCTTTTGGTTTTTGAGACAGGGTCTCACTGTGCAGTCCAGGCTGGCCTCGAATTCATGCCGAACCTCCTGCCTCAGCCTCCCAGGTGCTGGAATGACAGGAGTGTGCTTGTAATATGCACATTGGGTTCCCCAAACCTTACAAAATCACTAATTACTGCTTGACTCATCACTTATTGATCCACGTAATCACTAATAATTACTCATTAATATATCTTCCTAGGCAACTTAGTGACTGAGTGAGACCCTATCTCAAAAAAGGGCCAGACGCACAGCTCAGTGAGAGGGCCCTGAGGAAGGTGTGGGTGGGGGTGCCCAGTGCACACATTCTAATTTTTAAATGTTTTTCCAGTACCAGGGATCGAACTCAGGACTTGTGAGGCAGGTGCAGCACCACTGAGCTAAATCTCCTGCCCTTTTAATGGTTTGAGAAAGGTCTTATTAGGTTGCTGGGGCTGGGCTTGAACTCGTGACCGTCCTGCCTCAGCCTCCCGGAGCGCTGGGATCATAGGTGTGCCGGCCGGGCAGGCAGTGCTTGGGGGCCCATTGTTTTCACAAGAGCCTGGCTGTGTCGGGGTCACTCTTCCAGGCCCTTCCCCACCTTGCTGGCATTCTCGCTGCCCCCATGTGGTGCCCCCCTGGGATGCTTGGGTGGCCGTTGCCATGGAGACCGAGCCCAGTGGAGCCCTGCCCTCCCGCGGGCCATGGGACGCGGATGTCCCCAGCCAGTCCTGGGCAGCTCAGGAGCAGGGTTTTGTTTCCGTGTTGGAATAAAGTCTCTTGCGGCTCCAGATTTCATTGTGTTTTTGCAGCACTAGAGATGAGACCCGGGCCTCCCACTGGCGGAGCTGGTGCCTGCCCTGAGCTCCCACCCTCCTGACTTTTAGCTTTTGCAGCCCTGAGGACGGACCCAGAGCCTTGGCGTGGAGCAGTGCTCCAAGCCTTTTTTATTTTATATTTTGAGACAGGGTCTTGCTAAATTGCCAGGTTGTCCAGGCTGCGCTCCAATTTGTGATCCTCCTGCCTCTCAGCCTCCTGAGGGCTGGGATCCCAGTCTGCACTGTGCTGCAGCTGACATTTAAGAGCTCCCGCATGGCCCATTCCTGCAGAACCCTGCGGTGGAAAGGCCCCTGGGCCTCCTCCCTCCTGGGTGCTCTATGTGCTGGCCTCACGGGCACCTGCAGCACCTGGCCAGACCCTGCCTGTCACCTCGGGGCTGGGGCCCAGGCGAGGCCCTCACCGCAAAGGCCTGCGCCAGGTGTGAGCCAAGGGCGGTGGGTGGTTGAGGTTTTAAAATATTTTTTACAGTAAAAGACATGATTTTGATCACATCTCATAAAGACACTCAGGGAAGAGGCCTCCAGAGCTGCTTCAGAAAGTGGCAGGAGCCAGGTGTGGCAGCATCCGCCTTTGATCCCAGCACTCGGGAGGCTGAGGCAGGAGGCTCACCGTGAGTTTGAGGCCAGTCTGAGCTACAGAGTTCAAAGCCAGCTTGAACTACATAGTGAGACCCTGTCTCAAAAAGAAAAAAAAAGGTAAAGGAGGTGGAAGAATGACGGGGTGCGTTTGTTTGAAGCGAGGGGTGTGTTCTGAGAGAACTATGGCAGTGTTTCCTTCGCCGTAATGGAGGTTTTGTTTTGAATGTCACTGCCCACAAGTGTAATCGGCCACCTCGGGTGCAGAGAGAAGAGGAGGGGAACCTGCCCGGCCCCTGCCTCTTCCCTGGAGGCTTTCCCGAGAGGGGTCCTGGTCCTGACTGAGGGCAGGAGCGTCTGCTCTCCGCTGGGCCGGGGCGTCCCTGGGGAGCAGGTGGCACGGGCTGACAGCCGCTTCCTGGGCCTGAGCCGCCGCCCCAACAGGTACCGCGTGAACTTCAGGCCCAGGTACGTGACCAGGTTCAAGATGGTGACACAGCTGGAGTGGAGATGCTGCCCCGGCTTCCACGGCCCGGACTGCCAGGAGGGGCCCCGGACGCCCGCACGGCCGCGGAGCAGCGTGAAGGAGGCCACAGGTAAGCCGTCCCCACGTCCCCTGCTGTCCCGGAGGGGCGGCTTCCCCAGCAGGTCAGGGCTCTGAGGGGAGCAGAGATACCCACGTGTGTGTGGCTGTGGGTCCACCTCCGGCACCTTGAGAGAAAGGAGAAAGGCCAGGCGCGGTGGCACACGCCAGTGATCCCAGCACTCCGGAGGCTGAGGCAGGAGGATCACCTCGAGTTTGAGGCAGATCAAGGCTGCATAGTTCAAAGCCAGCCTGAACTACAAAGTGAGACCCTGTCTCACAAAAAGGACAAAACAGTACTGTTTAACACTTAATCTACAAGACCCAGAAATCTGAGTTTAAAGGAATTAACACCGTCCTTGTAAAAATAAACAGAATCATTCTCACTCTGTTTAGGATGAGTTATTTGCAAAATAGAGCCCCAAGTTAGAATTTTCACCGACCGCTCACCTTTGCTGAAATGTAAGAGTAAGAGAAGGTGGTGATCTCTAGAGACCTCTCAGCCGCAGCCACCGCCCTTTCTGTTCTTGGAGGCAGCAGGGTTTAAGTTACTGAGGCCTCCAGGCGACCTCCCGAGTGCTGGGCCACAGCGGGGCGCCTACCACTTCGATTTTTCGTGAACCGTATTTGCTGTTAATCGTGGGCACGCCTGTAGTCCCAGCACTCTGGAGGCTGAGACAGGAGGGTGGCCATGAGTGTGAGGGGAGCCTGGGTTGTAGGGAAAGACCTTGTCTCACAAACCTGTGCGGAAGTCCGGAGCTGCCCGGCGCGGACCCTCCCTCTGGCCGCTTTGTCCTCCGGCACAGCTGCAGCTTTTCCACCCTCCTGTTGGCTGACGGAGGCTTCTCATTTCTGTTTTGTGACTCGTGGCCTTTAGGGAGCGGGGGACCCCTGCAGTGGGTCCTGGTCTCCTATGAGCCACGACAGCACAAGGCGAAGAGACTTAGAGAAGGAGCTGAGCTTTGGGCCCGATCGGCGCTGCTCTGGGCAGCCAAGTCAAAGCCCCCAGCTCCCTGCACCTCCACTCGGAGGTGACGGTGGCTCAGAGGGAGGCCAGGCCGGGGACGGTCCCGGAACTGCGGAGCGCTGCGTGCTCCTCCGGGGGTTTCCCTGGCTGGTGCGGTCCTGCCCTGGGGCACCCGGCAT
>NW_022900942.1:62292017-62292891 GCF_012274545.1 Fukomys damarensis
GGTGGCGCGGGGCGGGAGGACTGGGCCTCCCCGACCTCATGGCGCAGTGGGTTTTCCCCAAGACGATGTAGCATGGTTCCCGACGCTGGCTGTCAGGGCTACGGTTCTTCTTCTAGATGTTTCTTTGGGTGTTTCCAGGAGCGACTGTAACCCACACCCTCGGTGGCCAGGGGCTTTGCGGGCGGGAGGCACCCAGAGCTGGGGCAGAGCAGCCGAAGGCTGTGGGAGGCGACGGTGTCCCTGCACTGCTCTCCCTTCCAGCGCGCCGCCCCTTTTCTCGCCTGGGTTGTTACCATTTTTGTTTTCTTTTGTTTTTTGTACAGGAATTGAACTCAGGGCCTTGAGCTTGCAAGGCAGGTGGCGGCACCGCTGAGCTAAATCCCCTGCCCTTCTCCTGGGTTTTCTTGAGACAGGTCTCACTCTGTAGTCCAGGCTGGCACTGAACTCACCATGGAGCCCAGGCTGGCCTCTAATTCCTGGCGGTCCTCCTGCCTCAGCCTCCCGAGTGGTGGGACTCTAGGATGTGGCCACTGCACCCAGCTGAGGTTTAGTGCGTCCCTGTTCCTTGCTTCCGGTGTGGAAGGCCACTCACTGTGTCTGACTTCTGCCTTCTGACAGATAGCGAGCCCAGCCCGGTGTCGCAGCCCCGGGCCCCTGCAGCCCCAACTCGAGCCACAGACCTAAAGCAGCCAGCGGAGCGGAGGCCGGGGCAGCAGGAGCTCCAGGAGCAGAAGATCCAGGCACTGGAGCAGAGCGTCCTGCGCCTCACCCGGACCGTGCTGGACTTGCAGTCCTCGCTGGCTGGTGTCAGCGAGAACCTGAAGCGGGCGGCCCAGGCCCAGGCCGACACCGGCAAGGTGCCCACCGCCCGGCC
>NW_022900942.1:62294049-62297844 GCF_012274545.1 Fukomys damarensis
ACATCGCGGGCCTCAGGAGCGCCGTGCGCCAGTTCTACAGCCACGTCTTCCAGGTCTCCGACCTGCCGGGCCCCGTCACCCTTCTGCCGCCGGCCGGTAAGTGCAGCGCCGCGGCCCTGCCTGTTTCCCGTCCTGGTTTTTCTGAGACAGGGTCTCCCTGTGTAGCACAGCCTCGCAGCACCCTCCTGCCTCAGCCTCCATGCTGACTCGCGGGCCTTTCCTCGCCTGGCCTCGTTTTCCTCCTCGTGGCCCCCCTCCAGCCCTGCTCGTCCAGGTGACCCAGCCCCGCACACCCTGGTTGAGGGCTTTCGGGATCACGTTCTGGGTGGAGGCCGCCGCGGGCTGCGAGCAGAGGTCCCGGGACAGTGTGGGGTCACAGCCACTGCCCCAGTGACCACAGTGCGGTCTGGATCCCCCTTCCCCTGGGACCTGGAGTGGGTGGTGGGACAGGGGGTGGCCTCCAGATGCCTTTAGGGCTGGATGCACAGACCTCTGGGAATTGCGGAGAGCAGCAGAGCCAGGCACGGTGGCCCAGGCCTGTAATCCCATGCTCAGGAGGCCGAGGCAGGAGGATCATGGACAGTGAGTTTGAGGGCAGCCTGGGCTGCATGGTGAGACCTTAGCTCAAAAACCCAAAGCCCCAAACCAGACTAAAACAGGAGCAGAGCCACTGACCGCTGAGGCATCCTCAGTCACCAGGGGCGGACGCCCACGGTCTGCTGGGTGAGCGGCCCAGAGAGCAAGGCCGGTTTCTCCCATCCTTCATCTGTTTTTGGAGACAGCATCTTGCTGTGCAGCCCAAGCTGGACTTGAACTTGTAGTGATCCTCCTGCCTCAGCCTCCCAGTGCTGGGGTCACATCTTGTCTCCTGTGGCTTCGGTCCAGGACCCAGAAGGGTCCTGAGAGCCACTGTGTCACCAGCACCTGCTCTCGTGCCCCTCCGCACACCCACGGTCACACATTCACCCTCTCAGCAACCGGAGCCACACTGTGTCCCCTCTTCATGCATGCTCTGCCCGTTGGGGGGGGAAGAGCACACAGCCATCCAATCACACTTCTGAGTTCAGTTAGTGATGGTGTCCAGGGAAGATAAATCAGAGCAAGGCCCAGGAACGGGAGGTCCCTATCTCTGAGGAGGCAACAGGTGACTGGAGATGAGAATGCTCACAGCACAAGCCCTGTGGGGTCTGAGGATAAACCCTGCTTAGGCAGCAGGAGCATGTGCAAAGGCCCTGGGGCCAGGTGTGTTTGCTCCTGAACATCTCAGCATGTGATTGGCTGAGTATGAACTGGTGAAAGTCTATGCAGTAAGGTCAAGAGAGCTGGAGGCAGGTGGTGCGGGTTTCCTGGACTGCTGTAAAGGATGTGGATTTTAATACCGTGTGTGAGACCCACAAGGTGATTCTGGGACAGGAAGTGAGGCGCTTGCTGCTCAGGTTTGAAATCCCAGCTCTGCACACTTGACACTTGTGTGTGACCCTGGGTAAGTGACTTCCGTTCCCACTGCTGCCTGCTTTTCATCTGTGAGTTAGAAAGGGTAAGGACGTCTGCCTTAAGAGGAAGAGTCTGGCCAGGCGCCCTGAGCACCCAGCAGGCCTTCCTACCCCCTTTCCCCTGCTTCCTTTCTGAGTCGGGGCAGCTGGGAACCTGCTCTCCCAGCACCCACAGCTTCAGCACAGATCTCTCCGCGAGGCCTTGGGATCCCGAGTTCAAGCCCAGCCCAGGCAACTTAACGGGATCCTGACTCAAAACAAATGAAGAAATGAAGGGAGAGGGAGAGCTCAGGACAGGGCCTGTGGGTCCCAGGTTGGAGATACGGAGCCGCGTGGGGCAGCCTGACGCTGGGGGCCCTGTGCGGCCGGAAGGAAGGTGGCAGGGGACACTGCCACGTCATGCTTGCAGGAAGGGACAGCCCGCCCCAAACCGCAGGAGTTTCGGGATCCTCCAGTGACGGTACGGCTTCCCCTTTCTCCCGTCCTCGCCTCTGGTCTCATCCGTGCTGACTCCACCCAGGACCCAGGCTCTGTTCACTGGGCAGGTTTTCATGTGTGTCCTGAGATGGGGCCTCACTGGGGCCCAGGCTGGCCTTGTACTCACGGCGATCCTCCCGCCTCCGCCTGCTCGGTGCCGGGATCACAGGCGCTGGCTGTCACAGAATTTCACTTAAAACAGATGCTCAAAGCCACGCTGCTCCTATCAAGCTGGTTCCCCTGTGGTGGGACTCAGGACTGGGGAGGCCTGGCATCCCTGCAGCTGCATGTAGGGACCTGGCTCTCAGTCCTGCGTCCTGGCCGGAGACTCCAAGGTAACCCTGGAGTCGGTGCAGGGTGGGGCAGCAGGGCCGGGCGCCCCAGACCAGCTGGCTTCTGGGAAGGCAGCACGTTCCCAGCTGCACCCACCCGGCCTGGAGTCCATGCCCCTCCTGCGCTTGGCCAGGTCTGCCCGAGCCAGTGTGGGAATTTCTACCAAAAAACAACGCAGCCAGAGTGAAGCTGACATAACGAGTGGGTCCTCACTCTGATTCGGTGATAGCAAAGCACTTTCTGTCCAGGTGTGGTGGCACACACTTGTGATCCCAGCATCCAGGAGGCTGAGGCAGGAGAGTTGCTGTGAGTGGAGTCCAGTATGGGCTACACAGTGAGTTCAAGGCCAGCCTGGACTACAGGAAAGCAAAGCCCAGAGCCTCACCTTCTGGTCCCAGTGTCCTGGAGTGGGTAGCACAGGTGAGGAGAGTGGCGGAACCCATCTGTCTGCCAGATGAGCCTGAAGCATGGCCCAGGGCAGCACTGAGCCACGTGCTGCTCCCTCCTCCCCTCCTGGGAGTGGCTCGGCCCAGCCCCTCCTGTGCTGCCTGTCAGGCCCAAGAACCACAGCTGTTTGCTCAAAGAAGCTGTCCTGCCTCTGCCCACTCCAGGGCTGAGCCCGGAGCCGAGGCTGCCACGGAGCCCGGTACCGAGTGGGCTGCTCCTCCATGCCCCTCCGTGTGCGTGCCGGCTGAGCCCTGGGTTGCAGGGCGGCAGGGAGCAGGGGCTGGCACACTGCCCCACAGCCCGAGTCCCACGGGTGCGCCGGTGTCTGACGGCACGGCTTGGTGCCTGGCAAAATTGCTCCCCAGCCGCAGGGACAGGGAGGTGTCCCGTGGGGAAGCGGGGCAAGCTGCCCATTGTCCACGTGTGCTTTGGAGCAGAGGGATTGGTGTGGATGAGTACAGCCTTCCCAGACTTGGTCTTTTTTTCCTTTGGTTTTTTGAGACAGCCTCTGTGTAGCCCAGGCTGGCCTTGAACTTGAGGGGATCCTCTTGCCTCAGCCTCCTGCGAGCTGGGATTACAGGCCTGCACCACCACACAGCCTCAAGGCACCTTGGTGCAGAGCACGTCTTCTCTGCCTGGGTGCTGAAGACCTGTCCGCACCCTGGTGCTCTCACGCTGCTGGGCATGACCCCGGGACAGCAGGATCAGGGTTCTGATCCGTGGTGGGCAGGAGCTGCAGGGGCTGGGGCAGAACCCGGGCTGCCCTGGGACCTCAGGTGATGGGGCCTCGGAGGCACCACCCTGAGACGGCTGCTGAGACCTTCGGGGGCCAACAGCCTCAGCTCCATGTGTCCCGTGATGCAGCCTAGGCCAGATGCAGGGCCCCCAGGAATTGGGGGGCTTTGGGGAAACCTGGTTCAAGAGAGGCTAGGTGGCCGTGGCAGGGACACCGGTGACCTTTGGTCTCTGCTTCCTCCACGCAGCGCCTCCCACCCTGAAGCCCCCACCAGCTGAGGCCCCCACGGTGTCGGCCCAGCCCGGCGGT
>NW_022900942.1:62298369-62299597 GCF_012274545.1 Fukomys damarensis
CACAGGGCGAGTACGGCCAGACGGGGCACAGGCCCGCACCCAGTGCGGAGGGCTACGCTGGAGCCCCAGGTAAGCCAGCCAGAGGGCACGTTGGAGCTTTGCGGGGAGTGGGCGTGCGGGCGGGCATTGGGCCAGGGTCCCTCCCAGGGCTCGCAGGCTGCCTGGCCGGCTGCATCACCACAGACCAGGCCAGCAGGATGGGCCCAAGCTGGCCTTTTGGGTTTTAGTATGTGGTGTTACTGGGATTGAACCCAGGGCCTTTGTCCCAAGCCGCACCGCACCGAGGTGTCCAGGTGGGCCTTGGTGTTCTCCTGCCTCAGCCTCCTACAGATGGGGGCTTTCCCAGATGCACTTTTCTTGCCTTGCTTTACTGGGCTCCTGGCCGGGCACCTGGTACATGCTGATGCTGGGGGCGGGGGCAGCCTCACTGTGTCTGCGGCTTTCTTTGCTGTGGAGCCTTTGGCACCAGCTGCTGTCTGGGATTGATGCTTCTGTCTTTCCAGGATACCCCCAGGCACCACCGGGAGCCTCCCCAGGTACGTGGCAGGTCGGGACCAGCTTGGGCAGGGTGGGAATTTCTGTCCTCTGTCCTCGCTCGTAGGGTCCGGCGTCCTTGGGTGGCTGTGGCTGGATCCTGTGAGGTCCTGACAGCTCCCTGAGGGCCCAGGACTCTAGGGCTCCCCCAGGTGACAGCAGGCAGTGTCATACCTGCCTGTTCTTTTTAGAGGCAAGGTCTCACTCTGTAGCCCAAGCTGGCCTTGAGCTTGTGACCCCTCCTGCCTCAGCCTCCTGAGGGCCAGGATGACAGCCATGGGCCGCCACACCCAGCTCCACCTCTCGGGTCCCATCTCCCTGGTGTGACTCAGTTTGTCCCAGGGGGGCTTCAGCCTTTGGACTAAGCGTCCCGGTGTCTTCCCTGCCCAGGACTCCCGGTGCCGGCCCTGGTGTCCTTTTCGGCCGGGCTCACCCAGAAGCCGTTCTCCAGCGACCGGGGCGTCATCCTGTTTAACAAGGTGCTGGTGAACGACGGGGGCGTCTACGACCCTGACACTGGTGAGCACCTGCGGGCTCCGGTCTGCTTTTGGCAGCGGCCGAGGTCCCGGCTCCTTCACTGTCCCCGTCCAGTTCCCCGGAGGCAGAGCGGCTCGGTTTCCTTCCCAGGGCTCTGGTTAGGAGCTGGTGACACAGGGAGCCAGGGGACGTTGGGTCCCTCAGAGGCTGCTGGTCG
>NW_022900942.1:62300457-62312039 GCF_012274545.1 Fukomys damarensis
AGGGCCCAGGCTCCCCGAGAAGGTGCGCTGGGCGGTCAGGGCTCCCCCGCCACATGGCCCGCTTCTCCGCAGCACAGGCTGGGGCAGCTTGAGGGGCTCGGGTTCCTGAGCGACAGGGCCCACCGCGAACGGACCGTGGCTGGGAACGGTTGGTCCGGGAGGCAGCAGGCACTGCCCGGAAACCTACAGGCACAGGGGACCCTGAGCGAGGTGAGGGGGCACCAGTTGACGGGTGGGGACGCAGCAGGTCATTTCCGCCCAGCCCGAGGGGAAGGGGCAGGACTCAGGTTTGCCGCTGTCTCTTCAAACCTGGGCCCCTGGGTCCAGGAGAGGAGGGACAGTGGCCCTCTTGCCCTGTCTGCCACTGAGGACCTGGAGAAGAGGCAGCCATGTCCCTGGCTGTCCTAGAAGTGAGTGGTGCAGAAATCGAGGCAGCGGTGTTTTCAGGAAAGCCTGGTTGGCACTGAGGCCTTCGCCCGCTTCTGTCCACGCAGCGCCACAGAGGACAAGTGCCCACCGCCTAGAGCTGCTGGGGCCGGCCGTGTGCTGATGGGTTCCGGCTGCCGAAACCTGGGAGTCACTGGCAGAAGGCAGGGTGGGGGAAAGGCGGCCCAGAGCACAGGACGGGCCCCCCAGTCTCGATCAGATCCAGGAAACAACGCTAAGTGCTACTGCAGGGAGGCTCCGGCCCCCACTCCAGTGCTCCCAGCCCTCCTCAGTCAGATGGGCCCACGGATGCCGTGCAGCCGAAAGGGGGTTTGTGGCACAGGCACCCAAGTCCCTGCCGATCTGAACGCACACCATGCTGACCCCACGCCGGGTCCCCCGGGTCAAGTCCACTTTCTAATGAGCTCGCTGCCCACACCTTCTGCTCAGGTCCCTGTCGCCGGCCCTCCCCACAGCAGGCAGAGGGGACGCAGACGCTGCTTCATGGCTCAGCCTAGAGCCGGAGGCCGGTTCCACGGAGCAGGTCTCAGGATAAACCCAAGACCGACTCCCCCGCACCCCCAGACCAGAGTGCAGATTTATGGAAACAGTCGCTCTGGCTGGGGTTCAGAGAGCCAGTCTGACGTCCCCTGAAGGGAGGAGCCAGGCCCACTCGGTCTTCTGCTTGTTTATTGTTGTAACACTTTGTTTTGAACATCAAACGTGGCGCAACACGTGAGCCAGCCACCTCCCAGTGTCCTCCCCACCGCGGAGGGGGCACCGGTGAGTGCCGCTGCTGCCATCAGCTGACGACTACTGCAGAGAGCAGCTGCCCCTCTTCACCTTCAAATCAAACCCAAAACTCACTTTTGCCTGGAAAGAATACTTATTTGAACCCATTTTAAACCAGTTTTAACCAAAACCCCGTGTGCCCTCAGGCCGGAGCGCAGGGGCCCCCCAGGCACCGCCCTAACTGTCCCCCTGTGGTCGCCCTCCAGGTGGAAGCCGTGGGGTGGGCGAGCTCCACGCAACAGTCCCCGCACCTGCAGGCCAGGTCGTGTGCAAATGCAGGGAGGCAGGGCCTCTCTCTTTCACAGAAAGAACAAATGTCATTTGTACCAAATGGCTATGGTTTCCAGCACAGACGTGATCCTCACTGCACTTCGGCACCGGTGCAGCTGCCGTCCTCCCTGTACGCGACAGCAGGGGTGGACACAGGGACGGGCTACGTCCACAGCCAGGCAGGGACCCGCGAGGCCTGGAGTCCAGGACAGAGCTCTCATCGAGAAAGGGGCCGAGTGCCCTCAGCCACACAGCACCGTGGAAGCGAGGGGATGGTGTGGGTGTCGGCTCCTGCCCACGGCAGGCAGCCAAAAGGACGCGGGCACCTGCGCCAGGGGAACTGCTTGGGGCCTCACGGGGAGCCACGACCCCTCCCCACACCAAGGGGCAGAGCTACCAATGCCAGGACTGGGCACCTGGACAGCAGCTCCTCCAGACAGGCGTCTGAGGGACGCGGCTCCGACCTGGGACGGCCACCAGCCTGCCCAGTGCGCCCTCTCATCCAGGAAGCCCCCATGTGACCGTGGGGACACACAGAGCCAGGAATGACACCAACCCCGGACCTCCCCGCCGAAACCTCGCTTTCCTGCAGTCTCCAAGGCAGGACCAGGCCCCGGGCGCCACCCCCAGTGACTCTCAGGGGTTACCAGCCCTTGCTGATGGCAACGACACGAGCTGGTCACGGCCAGACTGCGCGTGCTGCAGTCACACACAGGGCCCTGCGTCCCCGTGGCCTCACAGGCTCCCACAAGACCCCAGGTGCAGGACCAGGGCCGCTGACCCTGGAGTGAGTGTCACCTGCTTCCTGACAGACCTGAAGGGCAGATCAGGAATCCTGTCCCTGACCAGGGCCCAGCGGAGGGAAGGACGGGGGCCACTCCTCCGGGCCCGTCCAGGCACAGTCTGAGCCAGTCAGGACAGCAGAGCTCAGGGACAGCGTGCAAGGTGGAGTTGGTGGCAGTCCATGGCCAGGTGTGACGCTTGGCACCCACACGCTGGTCCAGCCGCGCTCCTGAGGAGCGGCCGGGGAGGCACCGGCCTCAGGCCAGGTCGTCCAGGTCCGCAGCGGGGATGGGGTCCCTCCAGTAGCAGAAGGAGCTGAACTCGGGGCACGGGAAGGCAGAGTTCTGCTCCTTGCTGAGCAGCGGGAACACGTGCTCCACCAGCTCACTGAGCCTGTGGTACCTGGCAGGGGACAGGCGGTCACCTCTGCCGCCGGGCCGCCCTCAGGCCCTCAGTCACACCCAGCACGACCAGGGCCACCCGCAGCACTCACGAGGATTTGTTCCCCTTGGTCCTCTCCTGGATCAGCTCCCCCTTGGGGTTCACGGTGAAGATCCTGCAGTCTGGGACCCCAACCTGTGTGTAAGCGTAGACGTCCTGCAGGAGAGATCGGAAGTGACACTGAGGGACACACGCAGCGCGGGCATGCGCGGTTCTGCCCAACTGTAGGCCGGGGCAGGTGGGCAGGGTCCCGCTGGTCCAGCGCTCAAGGGCACAGCCTAGGACCTGGGGCGGAGCGGGGCTGTGACTCCAGCATGCAGGGAGGGCAGTGCGGAGACCTTGTCTCCAAATGGAAGATACCAAAAAGGGCTGGGGGTGCAGCTCAGCGCAAAGGCTCGGGGGACAGGGAGTCCAAGCATGAGGGACACAGAAGACCGCAGGCACCCACAGCCCAGAGGCAGCCCACACCACCCGGGGCCCGGCGCTCACGTTGGGCCGGTTTCCGAAGGCGGCATAGAAGGGCTGCCTGGACGGGGCGAACAGGTTCCTGATGTCGTTCAGACACTCGACTTTGAACTTCTCCGGCTTCTTTTCTATCACCTCCCTGAGCAGGCGTCACCAAAGGCCACACGTTCACTCTGCCCCGCCCACTCAGCCCGCCCCACCCGCCTGGCCGCCCCAGCAGGGGACCCCGGAGCCTAGGTGGGGCGACCTGTGAAAGGCGGAGAACAGGCTGCTGGGCGACAGCATGAGGGGGCCTCGTGGCAGGATGGTGCCCTTGTCGTTGACCCAGTGCAGGTAGCCGCGGGTCATGTCGGCCATGCCGATGGCGCGCGCAGAGCAGTACAGGAACTTGTAGCCGTTCCTGGGAAAGGGGAGATGCGCTGTGGGCCTGCCGGTCCTGGCCCTGGGCTCAGTGGGCCGCCGGCTGGGGTCACAGCTGACGCTCTTTCCCGGACACAGCATGGGCCAGGACCATGGCAGGGGATGCCAGGGACCTGGCCAGAGCGCCACCTGCTCAGCAAACAGGCCATCCTTGAGAGCGGGCGCCGCACAGAAAATTCAGGATGGAACACAGCCTCGGGGCCGAAGAGGGCAGTCACAGGCTCCCTGCGCTGACCGTCCTGGACCCGGCACCATAACTCCCACTCCGGATCCTCCCTCAAGCCCTACCGAAACTTCGCTTCTCTCCCTGCCGGTCATAGCCCTCCCGCAGGGGCCAGGCTCACAGGGACAGCGCAGGACAGGAGCCGAGCGTGTTTACCACCCCATCATGACCTTCCGACTGGAGCAGCCCGCCCACATCGGGCTCCAGAGCAGCCTGCACGCTCACCCCCGTGCCCACGCCACCTGCTCAAAGACAGGATCTTAAAATACCCTGGAAATAAACTGAAATTGAGCATGGGCTCTCAAGCTTCCATGGATTCTGCTGTGACTAAGGACACAGGGAGCAAGGGGAACGGGGACCCTGCATTGCAAAGCATGGCACTGTGCAGGGTGCCTAACGCCCCCCGGCCGTGTGCTGACCCCCGTGCGCAGCGCGCAGGCGGGACCTACTCGTTGATGGAGTGGTAGAGCTTCGCTATGCCCTGGTGCGTCCAGTCTTTGCCCAGCTGCGGCAGAATCTGGCCCAGGGCGTCGGACCTGCGGAGAGGGGGAAGGAGTAGGCGGACAACTCAGAGCCCAGCATCTTCTGCGTGCTGGGCACCGGCTGCCACCAGACCGGGGCCTGGGCTCAGGGCCAGGCGTCCCTCGTCCCGGTCTGTACAGCTCCTTCTATGTTACTGCCGGAACCCCGAGGCTAAATTCCAAGACTTCTCCAAGCCTCCCCGCATCCGCCCCACCCACGTACTTGGTGATGGTCCCGTCGATGTCGGAAATGACGATCTTGTCGCTCCAGTCCCACAGGTAAATGGTGCCCGCGCAGCGGCAGGTGCCTTGGTACTGAGTTGTGATACTGAACACGATGTCGTTGGGGCCATCCTGCAGCTGCAGTTTCGCCTTTTAAGGAGAGTGGAGGACAAAGACAGACAGGCGACAGGCTGCAGCGCGGGGCGGGTTTAAGCGGCGGTGTCTCAGGGCGCACGGCTGGGGCCGGGGGCTTCCCGGGGCCATCACCCCAGCCACCGCTTCCAGCCTGCTCTGCCTTCACCCGGGAGCCCATATCCTGAGGCCGGGCCGAGCAGAGAGACCCTGGGGCGGGAGGTCAGACTGGGACCTGGCGGGGACCAGGCCACCAGAGGTGGCAGCGCGTGGCGCCCCCAATCCCACGACTCACGATCTGGTCCGAGGAGAGCCGAAGCGACTTCCTATACGAGGGGCTGCTGCTGTGGCCGGGGACCTCCGCGGGCAGCGGCTCCACAGCCAGCGACTCCTCGAGCTCCTGGGAGCCCTCATCACTTGATGTGTCCTCCTCGGTCAGCCTGCAGGACGTCAGCACCGTCAGGACGAGAGCCCTGCACACGACCCAGGGTGCAGGCCTGTCCTCCAGTGGGCATGGTGGTCGGCCAGTCTCTGTGTGCTCGGCCCAGTGCCTGAACGTGGCCCCACTGCCCAGAGCACTGCTGCTGTCTGCCACGCGGAGAATGCCTTTAGCAGGCATACGTATGTTTCCAAAGTTACAAATAAAAGAAAATACCACTGTGTACGCTGCCTTTTAAAAAGCTGGTGGGAAATACTTCACACGGCGCTTCAAAGGAGAGGCTGGGCATCAGGAAGATAAACCCCCAGCTAGAGACCGCAGCGAGCACTGCGACAGGAGGAAACTGGACCAGGGACAGAACGGGCGGCAGAAACCGGCAGCACGAGCTGAGGTCCTCAGTCGCTGCTCGGTGTCCGGAGCACCTGTCCTCGTGCCTCCCTTCCCTGGGGACGGTGCCCTGACACGCCCGGGACAAAGCCACAGTGCCCGGCACCGACCCCACTCCCTGGGACAGATGGGCACAGCACCCACGAGGCAAGGACAAGTGTATTCACTCCTCCAGGGGCCACCAGATGCCACGTCCATCTGAGGACAAAGGCATTTCGGACCAAAGTTAAACACATCAACCATTGTGGCCGCCGGGCGAAGGGGACAGGGCCCACCTGGAGCTGGGGGGCTGCATGGCGCTCGAGGGCAGGTCGCTGGCCTGGGACACCTCTGACTTCCCCTCCTTGGCCTCTGGAAGCTGAAAGAGAAAGACGACAATGGTGACAATGGCAGCAGGGCAGGCCCTACCCACCGGGCCCTCGGGAAGGGCAGACCCAGCCCCCAAGTGCACGGTCACTGGTGCCACACAAAAGCCGCCCCAACCGTGAAGTAGTCCTGGACCACACACCGGCACAGACTCCGGCCCAGACGCAGCGAGGACAGCTCAGCTCGCCAGGGAGGGAGGGCCGAGACCACAGGCCTGGCACGGTGGGAGGTGTGCACCCCTCGGACTCCTGATCCCCACCTGGTCTGTTACCTGCTTGGCCATGCTTTCCCGCTTCCGCCAAAACCACCAGCGCCCGGACTTCTTTGGCATCTTGTCCTTGACCCAGGACTCGACTGTGGCCTGGAAACCAGCGAGACGGTCAGCTGGGGTCTGCCCACCCCTGTGCCGCCCACCTTGGCTGCTGCGGGGCCTGGGGGCGGCTCTCAACATGAGCACTGACTGGCTTGAGCACGACCTGCTGCCTGGATTAGAAGAAACCGTGGGTTCCACCTGAGAGGCACCACAGCCACGGTCCAACCCAAAGCAAGGACAGTAAAGCCTCCTGCTCATTCTCGGCTCCACTGACCACAGTAAACCCTCTCATGCTGTCCTCCCCAGGCCTCTCGCAGCCCACACAAGTGTTCTGCTACGGGGCAGCACCCCAGCCCATCTCCAAATGTTTCCATTTAGTGAAAAGAACAGAAATCGCAGCCGGCTGACTTCCCGGATCGTGGGCGCAAGTACTCTGGGAGCCTGACGCTCTACACTGAGCGTTAAGCCCGAGGGCCTCCGTGGATGCTCACCTTTGGCAGACTCTTCTGGAACACCTGCAGGCTGAGGATCATGGGAGCAGCCAACGCCCAGTTATAGTACCTGGGAGAAAGGAAAATCGCACAGACTCATTGCACACAGCTGGCGAGAGACCGGGAGCAGCCTGGGGGAGGAGGGAGAGGAGCAAAGGAGAAAGAAACAACACCTCGAACTGCTTAGTCTTTTACACAAAAGTGTGATCAACCACATTTCTCTCCAATGAAAAGCCAGTGCTACAACCCCAGTTTCCCAACTTCTGAGCAGGGAAATAGAGAAACCTAAGGAGCAGAGCAGCACTTCCGTGCCTCATTTAAAATAAAGTTACGGGGCCAGGATTTTAGCTCAGTGGTTCCGCCGCCTGCCACCTGCCTTGCAAATACAAGGAACTGAGTTCGATCCCCAGTACCAAATAAAATAAAATAAAATAAAGTTATGGCTCCGACTTCAAAAGTCTTGGCCCATGGCTCATTGTGGCAGGGGACAAATTTTATAGCAAGAAAGTGTGGCAGTTAAAAACAGCACTTATAAAAACCCAACAAGACTGTCGCACAACCACCAAAGCAAGGGTGCTCACCGGTTGTAAATCCGTATGACGAGGTTGGGGTTATCTATAAGTCCAGGGTTTTCTGCAAACTCGTGATAGGTAATGATGTGCTCCATGAATTTTTCTGCAATTCAAACAGTTACGGTCAGCGTGGTTAGAGATGTCATAAATCCCTGTAAGAGAGCAGCACAGCACCCCTCACTGTCAGAACTGCAGCCTGCTTTCAGAAACACTAACCTTAATCCCAGGCAAAATGCCAGGTTTTTTTTTCCAGGATAAAAAGAAAACCTGCTCGTCTTCAAGCTCTTCCCCCAGTTAAAAAAGCCAACCAACCCGCAGGGACAGAGGGACAAGCCAGAGACCTCCAGGAGCACACTGCAGACGCAGCCAGAGAGAGGGCGCCGGACTCGTGCACTGTACCCCGTGAGAATGAAGCCCCACTTGCGGCAGGGACTCCTCACCGACAGGGAATACGTACGGGGCCGCACGGTGTGAGGAAACACACATCCCAAACCCATTCACAGTTGCCAGAGACAACACACACCCGAAGGGGCCCGGCACAGCCGCCCGGCCGAGCCTCCGCCCTGAGCCTGAGCCTTCACAGCCAGGCCTGGCAGCCGTTTCCCGCCCGGAGAGTCCCCTAGGTGGCTGCGCACACTACTTACTCCCACGTGCCATCTCTGTCTCCTTTCATAAGAAACTCTACCAATCTAAGTCACTGGTATTTAAAGCACAAAAGCCAATTTTTGTGTTTTATTCGAATTTCGTATTTTCCATCCCCTCCTAGAAATTTTCAAACTGAGGGTTTGGGAGGATTCTAAAAAGAACGTGGCTGATTTAATTTTGTTCCCATTAAGAACTGGTGGCCACAATACACCCTTCATTTCTGTATGATATAAGGCAAAGGAATGGAATAGAGGGCGGAGAAGAGAGGCGTGATTAGCATCCGGTGAGGAGGCGGGCAGGGCCCCTGATGACAGTGCCACACAGGCCTAGGTGACAGCGGGACCGCCCAGCAGGCAGCAGGACGCACCCCGGGCCCCAGCCCCGCGGGGCTCCACCCGAGGGCCTCTCCACCCGAGACACACAGCGACCTACGGTCGCCAGCTCCCACCCCGGGCACCAGCAGCTGCCCTGTGTGCAGCAGTCTGGCTCCTGCCTCAGGAGGCCAGGATGCTCGCCCGAAAACCCCCAGCCAGGGGTAGACCCTCGGCACTGCAGCTGCCCATGTACCTTTCGAAATCTCCCCATTGTCGCTGAGGCCCCCGCAGAGGGACAGCGTGACGTCAGGCAGGTCCATGGCGGAGTCCGAGAGGCACTCGGTGCCGCTGTCCGCCGCCGCGCTGCCCACCGACTGCGGGGACTGGGAGCCGGACAGCGTGTCGGACTCGGGCCACTGCCTGGAGCCGGGCTCCGTGTCACTGCCGGAGACAGGGGAGGACTCGTGTCACTGCCGCCACTGCAGCGACGGCGTCTCCCAAAGGGAGAGAGGCTAGGGAGGCCCCGCGCCTCCTGTGTGCAGACGGGACCTCAGAGGGCGCGGGAGGCATCGCCGATGAGCACGGCCACCACAGTGCAAAATGCCACCCCACTCCAGCTTGGGAGTTCAAGTCGGGAAGGAGAAGCAGGGCGCTCACTACATCTCCAGGATGAAAGTGAGCAGGCGGGCGGGTGAGAACAGCCACACCCGACGAAGCCAGCTCACACTGCTGCAGCCAAGCACTCGTCAGGGCCGGGACTCAGCCCTCCCTTCCTGCCGGACACAGTCAGTGCAGCCGGGCAGAGGGGTCCTCCGCAAGCTGCACCCTCTACAGAGGCGAGGGCGGGAGGAAGAAGCGAAGTACGCGCTCCGGACGCGGCGGGACCCTCACAGAAACCTTTCTACGCAGCAGGAATTTGTCTGGGTTTCCTTTGAGACAGGGTCTTGCTACATAGCTCCGGCTGGACTTGAACTCCCTTTGCAGCCCAGGCTGGCCGGATCTCCTGGCCTCGGCCTCCGGAGCGCTGGGATTGCAGGCCTGCGCCACCGCACCCGGCCCAGAGCCAGACATGAACGAAAGGACGAAGAAACGGCCCCGTGTTTCTTAGTCCCGAGTGCTCACTACTCCACGTCTCTGAGTAGGTACTTAATGTCATATTTGTGATGTTCTAAAATTTCAAGTTCATCTTACAGCTAGTATTTTTAATGTTTGTTTTAAAAAAATGTATTATAGGGCTCAGGCGTTTAATCCAGAGGTTCCACCGACAGCCTTGCAAGCGCAAGGTCGTGAGTTTGATCTCCAGTACAAAAAATTAATATTACATAATCTTTTGAAAACAAAACCTCAAAGCTGAGTAGTGAGCAGAAGTGACTTAGACATACTGTAACAGGTAGCAGTATGAGAATGATTAGTGTTTGCATCTGCACTGGGAGAGACTCGGTCTGTGAACTCACGCCCCAGGGCAGACAGCTTGGCAGGAGGAGCAGCACGGGACCCAGCTGTTAGGAAGTGGCCACCAGGAAGTCGGGGTGAGCGGGTGAGGCGCGGGCCAGGCAGGCCAGGTTGGCACAGAGGATATGCCTGCTCTCCAACATGGCGGGTCTCACTATGCAGCACAGGCTGGCCCTGAATTTGAGGAGATCCTACTGCCTCAGCCTCCCAATTGCGGGGATTACAGACGCGTGCTACCAACACCTAGAAAAAGTGAGTGTTCTAAGGCAGCTTACGATTTACTTTTCCAATTACAAAAACCTTACGTTTAAGGTTTCTTTTCTTTTTTTTTTCTTTTTTAAAACCCGCAACTTCAAAGGATGTAATCTATCATGCAAGCTCATGGTACATAGCTAGGAAGGAATTATAAGAACCTTCCCAGAATATCTGTTTAAAAGTTACCTATGGTCATGTTGATCCTGTCTTTCTATTGAGTGAAAAATGACATGTTTTTCCATATTTCATTTAGAATTGTTAAGTGCATGGCTAGGTTGAGGCCCCCCCTTTCTGTGGAGAACATAAGCAGAGTAGTTTCTGAGCCACAGAAAACTGTTCAAGCCCCAGGCTGAGAGAGAGTCACCCCAACAGGAGGGACCCTCAGGACAGGGAGCCAGGCCTGGATTGGCCTCAGCCTGAGGGCGTTGCTCACCGGGACAAACTCTTAAAGCACAGCGAACAGGCACACCAGATGCTACAGGTTTGCAGAGCATACAGAGTCTGCAGGGTGAGCATCAACGCCACGTCAGTTAGGAGGGGTAAGCGGAGCCTTTGGTGCACTGCGGAGAGGCTCCCAGCCACCCCCACACACACGGCACAGACCCCCAAGCCACACACACCACAGTCACCGGCACAGGGCCCTACCTCTTGGGGAAGTACAGCGCGGCCACCTCAGGCTCCAGCCCCTTCAGGTCATCCAGGTAGATGTCGTCCGGGCCCTGGTGCTGGCTCCTCTTGTGGACACCTGTGTGTTGGGGGCGTGGAGACATAAGGATGCGCACCGCACAAGAGGCCTCTGCAGCCGCATCGGAGCCCGGCACCGGGGCTGAGGCAGTGGCTGTGCTCTCCACCCTGTGCGGAGCCCCAGAGGCCGCTGGCCCCAAAGCCAGCGCGGGCAGGGCGCACACAGGCCACGCAGCCCTGCAAACTGGGTCAGACATGGATGCAGCTCGACTGGAAGGTGCGTCATCTAAAGCAAGGAGCCCAGACAGGAACGTGTAAAAGATACCACTCTAGAAGACACAACACATCTCAACCATTCACACCGATTACAGATCAAAACTTTTGTGGACGTAGTGCTTTTCATAATTCACTTGTCCGGCAGCCGGGAAAAGACGTCACTGCAGCTGCGCCCACAATGGCGACGCCTTGGGAAGGGCAGCCCCGTCCCGGCTCTCAGCCACCCTGTGCAGGGGCTGGGGCCTGGGTGTGAGCCGGGCAGGAAGAAAACCGGGGCCCGGGGGCGGTGAGGAGCGGAGCAGACCCAGGAGGGGGCAGCGGTGGCTGGGGAAGCATGTGTGCAGGGCGGCGGAGTCTCCACTCTGTAACGCAGCTTGCCTGCAGATGGCTGAAAGCGCGCAGGGTGGGGCGCAGGGGGCAGCGCAAGGCAGAGGCGCTGGCCAGGAGGCGGCCTTGTCAGGTCAGTGGTCTGGCGTGAACAGCGCTCTTCACCTCAGTCCCACACAAGTGCGGGTCCGCGTGGATGCACCCTGCCCCGGGCTCCTGCGGCTCCTGCCTGAGAGAGGCCGCGTTCACTGATCCACCCAGCGCACACAATGGGGCTGCCTGGTGCCACGCATTCAGCACGCATCCCTGCCGTCACGTGTACAGAAACGGCCCCGCACAAAGCTGGGGAAGAACAGGCCGAGAGCA
>NW_022900942.1:62312487-62336541 GCF_012274545.1 Fukomys damarensis
CCTCGCCCCTCTGCGAGCACGCGGCCCTGGGCGTGGGCTTCACGATGGCGAGCACCGGGCCCTCCTCATCCTCATCGGGGGGCGGGCTGTCCTCACTCGGGATGACCCGGAAGTGGGTCTTTTCGGAAGGGGTGATCGTGGCGGTCCGAGGGTGATAGTCAGCCCTTTCCCTTTTGCTGACCTAGCAAAGAACGGTTTAAAACCAAATGGATTTAAATGGTATTTACCATCCGATTCCACGTTCTGAGCCAAAGTCTCACTACGTAGTTTAAGTTGGCCTTCAACTCTTGGAGGTCCTCCTGCCTCAGGGTCCCAAGCCCTGGGATTACAGGTGTGGGCCACCACGCCGGTCACAGGTGTGCACCCACTTCAGCCACACTTACACGTGCCCCGCAGTGCAGAAGGCTACGTGAAAGAGGACAGCTCCAGATACTCAGAGGCGGAGGACACCCTGCAGGGGAGAAGACTCACAGCTGCGTACTGAGGAAAAACAGCCGAGCCTGCCTGCTTTACAGCTCTATGAAAACACGAACAGCCAGATGTCCAGGCGCAACCACAGAAACGAGCCAAGTGTGTATTTAAAAAACTAAATTCCACAGGAGATCTATGTATCTTTCTCAAGATATGTATCTCTTCAGTTTCTTCATTATGAGCTGGCAAAGAAGCTTCAAGTCAATGTTGTATGCAAAATTTCAATGTGGAAATTTTATTTTCCTTTATGGGCCTTAAAAATTTCCCTCTACCCTACTTCTCTTGCAGTGCGTAGGTTATGAATCACGGTGACGTGGTGACCTACGGCCACACGAGGGCGCTGCCGCCACCCTGCTCCGCAGACCCGGGCCAAGCGCCGCCCTACCTTGGTGGACTCCGGGAAGCCGCCCCACGTCCACTCCATGTGCGACTCGGACCGCAGCAGGCTCTCCGATGGCTTCACCTCCAGCTCCGAATCGCTCTTAGGACACACCACATGGGGGTAGGCGCTGGAACACAGGGGCGAAGACAGGAGCGCCGCAGTGAGGCAGTCTGCAGCCCACGGGCGTCCGCGCTCTCGGCCACGTCTTCCCCTCCCAACACCGGCGCGCATCGCCCACTTGCACGTTAGCCGCGGACACGGGCAGAGCACCAGTGCGGCCACAAGTCTTTCCACTCGTGACTCACCCTGCACAGCTGACACGAGACCGGGGACCAGGATTCCACCCAGCTCTACCGCTGGCTGGCACTGTTAGGGTCAGCGGGGTCAGGCCGAGGACAGTGCGATCGCTGAGGAAATACCAGGCCCGCGGGACCCCGAGCAGCTGGCACACACTCCCGTCTCCCCGAGGGAAACAAGGACTTCCAGAGATACATACTTCTCTCGTGGGGACCAATCTCCATCGGATAAGGCGTAGTGATCCCCAGCGCGGAAGAGCAAAGGTTCCTCATACTCGTCTTCTTTTAAGGAAGTACTTGAAGATCCTCTGTGAAGAGAAAAGACAAATGATGGCCCAGCCTTAGTTCCAAGATGCGCCCGCCCAGATCTCCCAACAACCTGTCTCAGTGATGGGATGAAGAGCGCCCATGACCCTAACTCCTCCTTTCCAAGCGGACTCACCGATGCCGCTCCCAGAAACCGCTGCAGCCACTGACTGTGGAGCAGGCAGAGGGAGAACAAAAAGGGCTCCATCCCTTAGGGCTGCAGATAAAGCGGTACAGACATAAGTGTCTCCTCTGACCTGGGGGCTGCACAGGCAATCAGAATGCACCCTTCTGGCCGTGGCTGGGAGGCCATGGGGAGACCTTGGCGGCTGTATCTGGCCCCTGGCCCCCTCCTCTCGGGTGCTGCTTCCTGGATGCCATGAACCGTTCCGCCTTGGAGAAAGCCATCTAGGGACTGAATCCTCTGAAACCATGAGCTAAATCAGACCTTTCCTCCTTAAAATCGTGTAAGATACTGTGCCCCAGTAAGAAATAGAGGCCTACACCTGACCATGTGGTTTAGAGCCTTAAGAAATAGATTACAGGGTGAGTTTGGGATGCTTTGGTAAGCAGAGACTGAAGGGAGATTCTGGTCAAAGCTCAGAAGACCAGGATACTGACAGGAATGTAGACAGGAAAGGCCAGGATCAGGAAGTTTCAGCTTGGATGAAGAACTTCCTTGGCAAATGGATCACAGCCATGTGTGTTATACCCTGGCAAAAGTATTGGTCTGTGTATTGGCTATGTCTAGAAACTGTGAAGGGCAGCAGATAAATTATCTGGTAATAATTTCCAGGCAGCTCGGTATTCAAGCTATGGCATGGGTGCTGCTGGTTCCTTTAAAAACAACAACAACAACAACAACAAAACAGATTTATAGTGAGAACGGGGTAAAAAGAAGAGCAGCAGAATGCAAAATACTTAAATTTTGGCCCCAAGGGAACCACAGTATAAAGTTGGGGCCAATGGAGATGTACTTGCTGCAGAGATGACTGCCATTAAAAGAAACCAAACACTTTCTACAGGGACAAGAAGAAATTGCCTTGATGGATTCTCAGAAATCAGCAAGACCCCATCCATCATAGGCTCAAGGGCGAGAAAGCATAGCCTCTCACTGGAGAAGAGTTTCTGGGTCCCCCCCCCAGAAAAGTGCTTCCCAGGGAGGCTGTGCCCTGGCACTCATTTCCCTGTGCTCAGCCATTCAGACTCAGAGGCTGCTGTGGCCACGGTCCAGGGGGCCTGGCTACTGCTTCCACTGACAGCGGACTGGGGGCCATCTACGTGATGCTGACTCTACCAGTACGCAGAATGCAAGAGTTGTAGGGCCTTGGGGGCCTCCACTCAGATTTCAAAGGAATGCCTGGCAGGCCAGACAAAGAGCGCCTGAGAGAACAGGGCAGGAAACTGTGGGAATGAAGCTGAAGATGCACTGGATGCCCCAGCAAAATCAGAGATGCCAGGAGTGTGGGTTGTGAGGAAAGCCGCAGGCTGTGAGTAAAGCCAGCCCGGGTGGTTGCAATCACAAGGCTGCAGGGGTGGGGGCACAGCCCTCTGGAACACACCCCTCACTACCATGTGCCCCGCATGCCGCGTATGGAGCTCCAGGACTCAAGCGTTTGCCTCGCCGGTCCTGTTCGCTCCCCCAGCCCTCCCTTTCAGAGCAGGGATGTTTCCCCCGTGCTGCTGCACAGCGGGACTGAGTAACTTGTTTCTTATTTTTACAGAGCCTCACAGCGAGTCTCAGAAGTTTGACCAGGGCTTTTGAGAAGTGCCAGAACTGCCAAAACCCTGGGGAAGGGGTGTTCCTGCAGTAACCGTCCATCTTAGGTCCTGGGCAATCAAAGGTCCAGATTTTCACCTGTAGGTAGAAGCTTATCACTTGTTGAAATTTCTTAGAAGAATAAAGTGCCAAATTCTCCAAGTCTAGGAGCCTCACACAGAGCAGTTGATTCTCTAATATGACAGATACGCAATGCGAAGTGAGGGTATCTCAGAGGACCATGGTATCGAAGACGCCCGAAGCAGGCTGTGGAGCGGGTCTGGCCGGAGGAACTCGCACCCTACTTCCGTTCCCACAACCGAAAGCTTCTAACTGGAAGGACAGTGTTCTGATCAGAAGCATACATTTCATCTATTCCGTTCCCAATTTGAGAATGCTCTCTCTTGTCCTTCACGGGCTTTGTTTACATTCATTTCCACAGAAACAGCACATAGCCCGCCCTCGCACACAGCTCACCTCCCCCAACTGACTGCCAATAAGTCAGTGGCTTGGCCTGGCCACCGGCATCGGTCATCCGGCACTGGCTCTCTCTCTGGGCTCTGTCTTTTAGTTTTAGTTCTCAGACCTGTGTCATACATGGGGCAGGATATTGGAACCTAACCACAGAGGTCTCCAGAAAATATTCATGACAGAAGCCAGTTTATATTTTTAGTATTATTTTTCTTCCTTTGTATCTTAACCTAACAGGGCCAGGGATGTAGCTTTGTGGCACCATGCCCGCCTGGCAGGTGCAAGGTTCTGTTCGATCCCCAATACAAAAAAAGAAAGTTACATTCACCTAATGTTCTAGCAATACCTCTGACATGTAATAGTTTTCCCATATGCCTGCATTTTTAAATTTAAGGTTTTCCTAATTCTAATCTTTCAGATGACTACTTGATACACAAACTTATTCAAGGGGAGAGAAATATGTATTTGAGGAAGCAGACATCTAGGAAAAAATAACAAAGGAAAGTGAAACGGTAACCTTTCCTTTAAAGAAGGGGAATCAGCAAGTGAGGCGGTGCATGCTTGTGCCCTGCACTGCCACCGAGGCGGGAGGGTGGTGAGCTCGAGGGAGGCCTGGACACACAGACCTTGTCTCAAAAGGGGAACGGGGAAAGCCCCACCCTTCCCGAACGTATTTCACCACAGTGCAAGAGCCCAAGCAGAGCTCAGTAAAACAAATGGGATTTAGTAAAACACTGAGAGGGGAGCTCAGGTCCCCGGGAAGACACGGCCTGGCTGCTGCTGAGCTCGAGCTGACACAGCCACGAGGTGAGGAGATGAGAGCCGTGAAGCACTTTCAAAATGCAATGTGCCTGAGAACAGGGACCAGCAAGGAGATCCCAGCAGCGCCTGAGGCTGAGGACAGGATCCCAGAGTCCAAGGAAGCGCACGCAAGAGCGGGGCAGTGGGCAGCAGAGCGAGCACGTGCTCCCAGCGGGAAGGGCCTGCTCTCGCCCCTTATTGGCTCCCGGACGCTGCCCTGGCCTGGCTCCCTGCCGGCCACCCCATGGGAGCGGACAGCGCCCTGGTTCCCTGACCTGCGGCCTGAGATCTGCAGACACTTGTGTGGAAATCATATTCTACCTTTCCAAAGTAGGAGAAGTCACCGGGAGCCAAGACAGGCACTGTCTATGTGGGCTCGCAGCTCCCTGACTGGCAGCAGGAGGTAAACAGGACTTCTGCGACCTGTGACCAAAGATCATGACTCTGGCACAATGTTTATCAGCGACTTTGGCCCCACGGTCAGCAGGAGTTTCTGCATGGCTCACGATGAGTCTGCATCTGGAGCCTCTCCACAAAAGCTATTCCTCCAATGGGACGGACGGGCAGACGGAGCCTGCCCTGCGGTGCCCAGCTGCTTTGTCGGCAGCGAAGGGGGCAGGGCAGGGCAGCACAGGGCACCCCCCCTCCCCGCAGGGGCTCCCAACATCAGCTGCTGACCACAGCCGGGCCTGTGGCTGCCTGATAAGCACTGGGAACCCGGCAGGCCCAGGCCGCTTACATCACGACGCAGCCTTTCTCTTAAAGTCCTCATTTCTGTGGGCTGCATAATTAAGCAGACTTTTCAGAGCAAATTTCAGAAAGAGTCGCTACAGGTGACACCATCTACAGCTCACTGTGGGAGTGACCCGAAGCGCCCCCACCTGCGCCCAGAGGGCTGACTCAGGAGCCAGGCGCTGGCTCCAGATAGCGGCGGCCCTGCTCCCAGCCGGCGACAGAGCCAGCACCCCAGACTTGGGCCACGCAGCCTCTCCTGCAGCTCAGTATCTCTGCCAGGCAGTCACTCACACTTCCCACTTCAAAATTCCTTCAGATACCGACTTCTGTGCATACAGTGAGGAACTCTGTCTACGTCTCAAGAGTGTGTTCACACCCTAAGCTAAAGCTGCAAACTGTCCAGGGTCCGAAACTCTTCCCTACGGTGCTGACACGAGTTTGGGGACAAGCGCTTTTTAAGTAGGTCTCAAAAACATTATGAAGCCTAAAGTACTTTCACTAGTTCCATTTTTGTTAGTTCTAACAGGGATTCTGTACTCTATCAAAACTAAGAAAATCCAATGTATTCAGTGTGGGGAGAGTGTAAAGAGTACCTCATATGACAGCTATAATATAAGAAGGTGACTAGGAAAATTTCCACATATTTAAATATTACTATCAATTTTAGGATACTTCCAGGATTCACCATGCAGATTCTAAGACTTTAGAAAGTGAGGGAACAGTTTTGCCAAGGAATTATCCTATGTAGTTAGAATCCATTTCTTCTATATTAATAGTATTCTCTTGACTTAACTACAAAAACAAAGGCTCAGAAATGAACATTTAGGTAAAGATAAAATCTGCTCTGTGTGGTTTGGTTTCTTTTTTTTGTTTTTCTTTTTTTCGTTTTTTGAGACAGGGTCTCACTATGTAGCCCAGGCTGGTCTCAAACTCACAGCGATCCTCCTGCCTCAGCCTCCTGAGTGCTGGGATTATAGATGTGCACCACCACACCAGGCTCATGGTTTAGGTTTCTGTAACGAGCAAATGCCTGTCTCCTCCTCTGATGAGAACGGGCAGGACGCAAGGTGTGGGTGCAACTTCAGGGGCTGTGCTGAAAACACCCAACAGACCCAAGCTGGCTCTCAGGCCCCCAACCCAGCAGAGGAAGGGCAGAAGGGGAACAATCTGGGGAGGCCCCGCTGCCATGGGGACGGTGCCCTGGGTGGGAAGCGCGTGTTCCACCCCTGCCACCTCAGAGGGGTGCACATGGCAACAGGGCCGTGTTCTGGGCCACTCTTCTAGGCCGCTAAATAACTGCTCCAAGAGCTCACACCGAAAAAAGAAACAGGAAACTCCTTCCTCCTCAACTTGGGAGGCCTGGATGACAGGCTCCAACGAAATGTACACTTCAGCTCCTCAGCACCAGCAGAGCACCTACTCCAGGGTAGGGCATTAGGCCCACGGCCTCGACAGCAAATTCTGCAGGGTTGCAGAATGGGAAAAAGGAAACGCCTCCCGCCTTGTGCGCAGTGAGAGGCCCCGCGGCACAGTGTGTGGCTGGCCCTGGGCCCGCCCGCCCCGCCCTACCTGGCTGCCTGGGCTGCCTTTTCGTCGTCGGAGCTCAGGGCCATGTCCCGCATGTCCTCCGCAGTGGGGGGCACCGCCAGCTCCTCCTTCTTACTCTCCTGCTTGCACTTCTTTCTCCTCCGCTTTTTCTTTTTCACAGCACTGGGAGCGAACATTGTCTCCGTTTCCAGGATGTGCGAGACGTCCAGGCTCTGGGGCGGTCTCGCGTCTCCTTCTGACTTCCCCACAGGAGCATCAATATCCTTAAAGAACTGGTCTTCCGTGGGGATCGGGGAGGTGGCCAGGTAAGCAGGTAGCTTTTCCTTAGAGTCACAGAGAAAGCAGAGTTACTCCTGACACACTGGGTGCTGCTCAAAGCTGCACTTAACTCCACAGTAGAGGGGACAGCGCGCTTGTTCCGGGGCAGGAGGCCACCCTGAGCCCGGCAGACACAGCCAGCGGCAGCTCTCTCCGAACACGGCTGGGCCCTGCGAGGACCAAGCGCCCGGGGCCCACAGAGCACAGATGCGAGGGCAAAGTACGGCTGACTGGGCCCCCTGCCCCAGGCGTCCACAGCAGAGCTGCCCAGGATGCTGGCAGAGCTCACGAGATGAAGGGGACACCGATCAGGAGCAGCGGGACAGGTGAGGGAGGCGAGCAAGCTGGTGTTACAGCAGCAGCTAACGCCAGCAACACCACGCTGTCTGACGGTGCAAGACCTTGTAACAAGGGAATCAGTGAATCTGAAAGCAGAAAGACCCTTCCGAGAATGCTAAATTAGGCCAACATTGAGGAGCAATTACAGTCCTAACCGAACACAGAACCAGCCTCCCAGCCATTTGTCCACCCCTCTGTCCATCACTCAGAGCCAATGGAGAATTAGGTAAAAGATATGGACCTCAGGTAGGGCCGGGGATTTGGATCAGTGGTTCCGCTGTCTGCCTCAAAAGCACGAGTTCGATCCCCGGGTACCACAAAAAATAAAATGACCTCAAGTAATTTACAATACTCAAGTTTTTATACTTTTTCCTTCCTGAAAGTGTGTTTTGCTCATTTGAAGCTTCTGAACTTGGCCTTGGTAAACATATTCCCTGAAGCCGGGAGGTCTGTTTACCTAGACAAAATGTGCTCACCACCAGCACAGAGAAACTGGGAAGACACTGCACCCCGAGGGCTGGCTATGCTGTTTCTAGGGATTTGCCAGTTACAGGTTGCCTGACCTTCTTGAAAACTGTTTTATGGTATTGCTTCCTTGCTTTATTACAGCAATACAGACATAATCTGATGCCCACCAGTAAGGCAATGGTTAAATGAGCTGTGAACTTCCCAGCACAGGACACTGGTGATGACAGCCAGATCGAACTGGCTTGAAAGGGATACAGATGACACCTAAATGAGGCAAGTTTGAGGGAAACGAAAACTAAAACTAACTAGATGGAGCCATGAAAACTTTTGGTAGTTTTTATTCCTAGGTCAGGAGCTCCTGAGAAGCAGAGGCTGTTCCATTCATAGGATGTGGCACAGAAGTAACTCCAGTGTTTCTTGGAGGAAAAGGTTTTTTATTTTAAAGAGAAACACACTACACACTACAGAAGACCCGGTCCGCCGGTCACACATGGAGCAATAGAGGTAGGAGTGGGCTTCTCCGAGCTGACCGTGCCCGGCCCAGGCTCTCGAGTGAGCCCCGAGAGCCACAACTGAGTCAGGCAGGGCTGCCAGAGGCCCACTCCTTACTCCTGCGCTCGGGGGTGTGGAGCAGACAGGAGTTTAAAAGAAACACGGCAAGTGTGTCACTCTTGTGACAACTGTCATTAATCACGCCTCACTCTGCTCTGTGCCCATCTCTGAGGAAGGAGCCCCGCCTAGATCAAGTAAATGTATGCAGAAGTAACACAAAACAAGGAAGAGTTTAGGAACACGGTGTGTGCCAAGGCGGACCCAGGAGGCACACTGCCTCGCTCGCTCTGCAAACCGGGCCTGAGCGATTGGCTTTCTCTGTTGTTGCTGCTGTTTTGTTTTTTTCTGGTACCAGGGATCAAACTCAGGACCTTGCGCTTGTGAGGCAGGTGCAGTGCTACGGAGCTACACTCTGGCCCTGTTGGCTTTCTCTTAACTGAAGTATGATAAACATAAGCCATTTTGCACTATTTTTTGTTGATATTTTTCTTTGTGATTTTGTAACACCAATCGGCAAAACCAAAAAAGTAGTCCTGTATCCTTAACACTCAGGGAGCATCCTTTTTGCTGGTAGAGATTTTATCCTTTTTGGAGTAAAACAGAATGCTGCCCTCTACAAATTTTCGTAAGGCCCACAACGAATACATTCAAGCAGGTCCCCTGCTCACATGAGTATATACACCGTGGTAGGGCCGGGCCGGGCCAGGCCGGACAATTACACTTCCTTGCTGAAAGCAGCCATGTATAAAAGGACACAGGCCAACAGTTTAAATCTCTCTCGATCATAATAAATTCACAGACTATTCAAGGCTAGGAATATGATTTTCCCAACCCGAATGATAAACGTGTTCTCCAAGTTTAGAGGTCAAACACACAAGCACGCCTTGCTTCCCGAGGCAGGATCCAGTGGACAGCCAAGGCACAGCTGCCCGGACAGTCCATCGGAAAGCGTGTCCCCTTAGAGGCCGCAAGCCCGGGGCTTTCCGCTGTCCCCAGGCCCTGCAGCTGGCATGATGGTTTCTCAGCCCCAGCTCCTTTGCGACAGCTTAGTTCCAACGAAACTGCAGCCCATCTAGCAGGCAACAATCGTGTCCACAGCCAGGCAGGAGGACGCTGCTAGTCCCTCCTGCGCCGGGCGTGTCCCGGAGGCCCAGGCACAGCACGTAGTGCAGCTGCGACCTCGGGAACTTACATACTCCTCTCCCGTCTCCTCCACAAAGAAGGCTTCTCCATTGTCACCCAACTTCATGTGAAGATCCACCGCGCTGCCATTGATTTCGATGTCAATCTAAGGGCGAGACAGAGTGCGGCTTAGCACAGCACAGCCCTTCGTCCAGCTGGAGAGAACTTGCCACGGCCCGACAGCCCCCCTGAAACACGTGGATCAGGGCAGGGTGGGTGAGCTGACTCAGGGACGCCTCAGCGCCTGCCTGGAGTGCAAGCTGAGCCCCGCGCAGGGGTTCCCTGCGGTCCCACGCGCTCTGCCTAACACCCAAGTGGGTGTCCGCGCAAGCCATGACCACGTCCCTGGCGGCCCTCTGTCCACAGAGCCCGGCGTCAGTGACACCCTGCTGGGCTCCTCGCCTGCCCGAGGTGACCGGGGACCCTATAAACGCATCACAGGAAGAGGAACTGGCCCGGATGGGAATGCAGCTGAGAAACACAGATCCATTGATCGATAGAGCCAGAAGTAAAATCCAGATCACACCCAACAGATACAGGGCAAAGAGCTCCGTGCGGAAACCGTGATGGTGCTGCCAGCCCTGCGGAGGCAGAAGAGCTCCGCCGGGGGCTTCTCTCAGAGAGAGCCGCTGACAACTGCACAGCGCGCAGGCGCTACTTAAGGCAGAGTCGACTGGGCATCGTATGCTGTGTGTTCTGCAGAACCAGGCTTCCCGCCGTCAGCAGGAAGTTCCAAAGAAGGCCAGGGGAATACGAGCCCGTGGTGACGCCTAGGACAGAGGGCCTCTGTGAGCACCTGCAGGCGTTCCCAGGCACGCAAGGTGCACACCTGCACCCACGCACAGTACGAGAGCTGCACACACGCGTGCACAGACATTTCCTGCTCCGAGGCCGAGAGCCTCAAGCAATGACAGCTCAGCAGCAAAGAGCAACCCCACGGCCAGGAGAAGTGAGGCAGTGCCAGCACCGCACGGCTCTGCCCGGGCCACCTCCCGGTGCCAGAGGTAAGGGAGGGGCTACCGCTGGTGGAAGCTTTCAGAACGGACTCAAGCTCCAAGGCGCCTCGGAAATAACTGTAACACAGAAGGGAAAACCCCCTGATAGCCCCGAATTCATACTGATAGCAGTAACTGAAATGAGGACACAGCAGAGCGGGGCTGGCTCCTCTTCACAGAGTTACAATTCATAGGCAGAGTAGGAAGGACGGAAATAAAAATGATCCCCATTCAGCAACACATCTGCTTAGTAATCTGAACAAAGAGCAAGCTCAGCCTCGCCCTGGTAGCCTGTGTGCAGCAGCCCAGGGGACGCCGGGAACCCAGAGACCGGAGTGAGTGTCCGCGAGTGGCAGGTACCGGTGTCACTGCTTCCTGCCCCGGGGGAAGTGACGGCAGACTAAACGGGCGGCCTGCGGATCGACTGTTCCCTGCGCCTCAGCAGCCGGGGGCAGGGGAGGCTGACGACCTGCAGAAACAAGCAGGTGGCTGGCAGCAACAGGGACACAGCTAGCACAGACAGCAGGCACTCGTGGAAACCTGGTGACAGCGGACTAACGGCACCGCGCCGAGGCTCATTTCCGGCTTATGGTGACTGCACAGCGCTCCCAAAAAAGTTCACATCAGAGGAGGAAGTGAGGCTAGAGACACAGTTCCGAAGTAAACAGATGTCATGAGAAACAAGGCCGAGGAACTGTCACAGACCGGAGGGGACTCCAAGGGCAGGACAACGAAATGTTCCTCATCTTGACTATGGAGATGGCACAAAATATCTTGATTGTGGTTGGGGATAAATAAACATTAAAATTTATCAAACTGTTCTTCAAATCCGTCAGCAATTATAAAACAATACATCTGAAAAGGATAAATATTATGGGAAATGGGCAACAAATATAAAATAAAGAAATCCTATGTGATTTAAGAAACGTTACTAGAACAATTTCACACAATACACATCTTCCTTGTACTTTTTCAAGGCGTAGCTGCATAAATCATTTTCTCTGGCACACACGTGAGCCCTCGCCACTTCTGTCACCACCAGAAGTGCCAGCAAGGTCGCTGCAAGGGAGGCCCCACCCGGGTTCCTCATGGTGCCTTCAGCCCCAGCTGGCAGGCACGGGACTGCTGTCCTCGCACACACTGGGGTCTCACTCTGAGAAATAACCACGTCATCAGTTTTGTGAGAAGTCACCAAAGTTGCTACCTGAGGCATCCAGTCCAAGTTTCCCCTCTGAATTAACTCCTGGGTCCTCAGACACCCGGGGCACCCTGTCCGCCGACCGGCACACACCATGGCTGAGGCACGAGCCCACCTCGCTGGTGTCGCCACCCTGGAAAATGTGGGGCTTAGCCGACATCAACAGCCTTCCCTCACGGAACTGCTTACATCTCCGGGGCCTTGGTTTCCCGTCACAGGAAAGCTGCACTGCGATCAACCCAGCAGCTGTTTCTTCCCAAACACCCTCTGGGGTTCTGGGAAAGCGAAGGGGACCGGCAAGGAAGTCTTCTCCTGTCCTTTGCCTCCCACGTGACATTCCTGTTAAAACGCAAGACGCTGACAAGGCGCTGCACACGCTGAGCCCTGCGGCCTGTGCAGAACAGGCTGCGAGCTTAGGCCTGTGCGAAGCTGTGCCATTTACAGACACCCACAGGCCGAGCCGAGCACGCTCAGCTCCCGGGGAGAGCAGCCTCCGAGGCAGCTTACAAACAGAGTCAAGCACAGGGAGGGGGACGCCTCAGGGCACGAACAGTGTGCTGGGGACCCACAGACTGGTCTGAAAGCTGCTGCCGTCCACAAGAAAGGACAGCACAGGTCCTGGGTCCCTGCGCCACACAGGTCCTGCTCTCTGCAGGGTCACTGTGAGCAAAGGCCAGACCACAAACCCTGCTGCTCTGGACACACTTCTCCTGTCCTCAGGGATTGTGTGATGCCTGAAAAATTGAGATGTTATTCTAGCAGGAACAAGAAAAAAAAACCTAGTTTTATAAGACCCATTTTCTTTCACTCTCAAAGTCACGTAAGTTCACTTAAAGGAAAGGGAATCTGTATTGAAGAGTGAGTTCAACTACATAAAACAAAACGCTGAAAAGAGATGTTCACTTCAGAGGCCCCTCACCTCACCGGGTTGAGCCAGGAAGGGGACACCGTGCACCCCGGAGTTTTATGGCTGACTCAGTTTGTCAACTTGACTGAGATCTGACACAGGCAAACTGCACTGCTCCCTAAGCCGGGGGAGGTTGTACAAACCAGACACTGCAACACAGGTACCGTCTTTCCAAAGGGCTCCCAAGGGAAACGGGCTTCTTAAACAAACAAGGAACCGCTGTGCAGTGCATCCTCCTCTCAGCCACATCAGCAGGAAGGCCTCCTGGTACTGTTCCACCCCGGCCCGCCCTCCTCCTTCCTCCTTCCCAGCCCCGACAGTCTGATCGTGCAGGGCGGTCGGAACCTGCGGCCTCCTGGGCCAGCCTCCCTGGCCAGCCCCTCGGAACCAGCGGCGGCGTGGAGCCACCTCCGACGTGCACTCACCACTTTCTCCTTGGAGCGCAGGACGCCCAGCTTCCCGAAGCGCACGTGGAAGGGCGAGCACTGGTAGGTGCCGTCCTGCTGCCGCACCACCACCACGTCGATGCAGCCGGACAGGGTGGCCTGGTTGATGCCCTTGTACAGCTCCTTCACGGTGACGAGCACCTGCCCGGCCAGCTGGCCCACGTAATTCATGGTCTGAGACTGCAAGAGAAAACCGCCGGTGAGACGCGGCACCGACGCTGTGGCTCCGACAGCGACACAGTCTGAGCGGAGAGTGAGAGGCCTGTGCCACGAGGCACAGGGCAGGGACCCCCGGGCCCCGAGTTCAGGGCCTGCACGGCGTCTCGGGACAATGCTGATCGCCCCTGCCGCCCACCGGGTCTGTCTGGAGCCGGAGGCCACGGCAGCCCAGCAGCACCACAGGGGAAGGTCACCGGGGGTCCTCGCCCAGCCACTGCGGGGCACAGCTACCCGCTCAGCCATGCATACCACCACAGAGGGAAAGGCCCAACGGGCCTCGGCACGGCTCCCTGGAACACACAATCATGTGCCACGTGGCTCTACACCCAACACAAGTGCTCCAGCCTCTCTGAGGAAGGGCTCCTGGCTCAGACTCACCAGTCAGTCAGGATGGCCAGAGGGCTGCAGGGTCTTCCAGGAAGGGTCAGGGCAGGGGAATGCAGCTACCACTGGCTCTGCCTGACCCAACCCTAATTCTTCCGCAGAGAAAACCAAAGCCAAACCAGAAACCCCTTAGTCCCTTCTTCCTAAGTGTATTTCTCTTGTGTAAGTTACTTCTGTTGCTAACAGCCCACGTGCTGCTTTTCACTGCTGTGTAGTACTCCACAGCACTGCCTGGTGAGGAACACCTAAGCTGTTTCCAGTTCCTGGCAATTACAAATAAAGCTACAATGGGAGAAGCCACATACAGGTTCCTGAGCTTTTACTGCACTGGGCAAATGCTTAACTCTTGATTGCACGGGAACGGACCCTGCCAAACTGTTTTCCAGAACTGCTGTGCCGTTTTGCATCCCCACCAGGGTATGGGGCAGCCAGCGGTGTGGCATCCTGAGCACGTGGCATGGTCACCCTTTTTATTTTCCCATGGTGACAGGTGCGGTTCCAGTTTGAAACCGCATCTCCCTAGTGGCCAGCGACGCCAGACGTCGTCTTGTCGTACACGTCGCGTAGCTGCAGCGTCACTTAGAGGAAAAGGGAACACAAGGCCCGGGGATTTGGCTCTGTGATTCTGCCACCTGCCCCACAAGCACACAAAAAAGGAGCACACGCTTGCTTTGTTCTTACCTCCGGGGTCACGGCATAGGTTCATGATGTTATAAGTGTCTCCAAAAACAAGAGAAAAAAAACAAGTGCATCTCGCGAGGTCCGGCCCTGGCCCTTGGGGCACAGCCTCTGCGCTCTGCCCACCTCACCCCCTTCCACCTCACAGCACACAAACCGCGCAGCTCTGCATGTCACACAGCCACGGCACCGGTACATGAATTTTATCACTGTATGAAAATCATAATTATGGGTCTCTTTCCCTTAAAGAAACCCAAAACAATAACTTTTGAGCATCCCCAGTCAGACATAAACAAGTTGTCTAAACGTCAGTGTGTAACAAGCCCGCATCACTGCTAGCATAAAATCCATAATTAAGTGGAATGACAGCTATTCAAGATGGTTTTAATTACCACAGTTAAGGGATCTGCTGCAGGCATGAAGATCTATTGTGCAGATGCTGGTTGCTAAATGCAGAAAAACACAGGCTGCCAAGAGAACTGGTTTCCCCTGAAGACATAAACAATTCTGCTCCTCAAGTGAAGGCTGGGAAAACAAGGAAAGAGAGGCCGGGATCTGAATGGCTGCTCCTGGGGACCCAGGCGGAAGAAGACCTGCTGCAGGCCCCGCGCACCCGAGAGCACAGCGCCTCTTGGGGTGATGCCACCTGCTCGAGGTGTAGAACAGCTTCCCGTGCAGGTGCAGCCCAGCCCTCGGTGTCATCCCAGATGCCTGGCACCAGGCAGCGTGCCCACCAGAGTGCTGGAGGCTAGAAATTAGCAGCCACCAGCCCCGGGGCCTTTGGAGAGCCACACTGTGAAGATGCCAGCTTTGCAAATGAAGTGTGAAACTACAGCAAAATGACGCACTCTGTGCTGTGACTGTGTCCAGATGTCCCTCAAAGCCTCACACAGTCACAGGTGGGGCTTTCTGAGGTGGCCGGACCTAAGCCATGTGACTGATTCACAGTGCGGTGCTAGGACTAGGGTGCTGGGACCAAGGTGGGTGGTCACCAAATGAGTCCACTGATTGGTCTGGCACGTCCCTAATCCCAGAAGCCTTGACACGACGTAAGGCACAGACAGAGCCTTGTCTTGCCTTTTCCTGCCTGCCTGCCATGGACGGTTTCTCCTCTGAGGTGCTCCTCAGCTGTGCCACCCGTCTTGGAGCAGCCGACATGGGCCGAAGCCTCTACAAACCGTGAACCAAACAAATTTTTCCTCCTTTAACTTTGGGTATCGGATGTTTTGTCTCAGCAGCAAGGGAAATGTAACTAAGACACACCGTAAGCTATGTTATGGTGACTGATGAAGGAAACAATGTGAGCTGGGGAGAGGAGACCGAGAGTACAGATTGCAGAGACCTGGGAAAGGGAGGCAGAGGCCACCGGGAAGGACGGGGGCAGCAGCTGGCAGGAGGTGCCGCACAGCGAGCGGGCCTGTCAGGCGGGGTGGAGGACAGTCGCAGAACCTCACGCAAGAGCTGCCGCAGAGCTCAGCGGCCCTGTCCCAGTCCCCGGAACCGAAGAGCCCACCCCCCACCTCAAACACAAGCACACTCGTCCTACACATCTCAGAAATGCATGGTATTAACAGTAATTACAGTCTAGCAACTCTTCTTTAGAGACCTAGGCCCCAACGCCTCAGTGCTACACTTGTAGTATCAACTCAGAAGGTATCATTATTTCTATTTTTAAGGATAATGAAGCTGAGGCATGGAAAGGTCCCCTCCCACCCCGAGGCCGCTGTCTAGAGATGCGATGAGGGTGCATCCAGAGTGGACTCCTCCCGAGAGAAGAAGGGCTGGAGCGCCTGCCCCCTTGCTCCCCAGGCCCCAAGGGTAAAGGACACATGAGGCACCTGCACCAGGAAGGACCCTGCACAGCGCAGCACCTCGGTCTAAGGCTTCCGAGCCGAGACCCAGAGACCGCAGGGCCTGCTGTAAGTCAGGCCCCATCTACGAAGTCTGTCCTGGCAGCTGTATCTAGGAGAGGAATCTGCGTAAGCACAGTCTGCTTTTCAAAAGTCTGGACACTCACGACTTCAGGAGCGCACAGCGTGGGCCCAGGAACGTCTCTGAGCTTCAGAACTGTGCTAAGCATCCCTGATAAAAGCTCTACCACACCTGACTTCTTGCTGTCCTCCCAATACAGGCACCACAGTGTCACCTGGCCACACGACTCTGAGGTTACCACATGGCACCCAAAGACAGCTCGACTGCCCTCTGACTCCGCCCTCTGCCAGGCCGCAGCTCAGACTTCGGGTGGATGTGGACTCCCAGGTGCTGGGTGGCATAGCCAGGGCAGAGACAGCACCCGCTGCCATCACATCACCGGCCGTCCCGCCCGACCACCTGCTCTCTGCGTGAGGGACGTGCCAGGGAACAAGGCTCCTGGCCACATCAGGAAACAGACCCAGGACACTGGTCGCCTGGATATGTGCCAGCCGCACCTGTGCCCTGGACGCTCGGGAGGCCACAGCCGCACTGACAAGCGCTTATTAGTTCCAAGAACTTGACGGAACCACTTCGCTGGATGCTCCAAGGCAACGCGGCGGTGGAGGCCGGCACTGGTCTCCTCTTCTATCTGAGACAGACACGAGGCTCTTACTAGAACCCAGCTCTGCTTCCACTGGGCCTCCCAAGTGTCTCCACCATCTGCCACCGCTGCCTAAACCATGAGGCTCAAGGGCGCCTGGTGTCCCTTGGGCGAGAGAATGGGCTGAACTTCAATCCCTAGAGCTCCCCTTCGGAGTGAGCAGGAAAGGCAGCGCCTGCCTCACGCTTCTCCAAGGACTTCCAAGTCTGCAGGAGCCCAGCCGAGCCGGCGAGTGTACAGAACGGGACGCAAGGCTGGCAGACGCCGAGGACCGAGGACGGAGCTAGACATCGGGGCGAAAACTGTCCCAGAAGCCGGGCACTGCGGAGCTTGCCCCAAATGCCAGCCCTGGAAGGCTCAGGAGGAGGGCTGCGCCTCGCTGGGCCCGGCCCCCAGAACCTCACGCAAGAGCAGGCAGCGCGGGGCAGGGTACGCTCAGGCAGTGCCTTACTTTGTAGCACGCAGGGCTTTTTTCTTTTTCCTGTCACAGCACAATGCTGCTGTGTTGCTTTGATTCATATTAATTTTATAAACACCCCTTTAGATCACTTTATAAAATAAGAACACAAGCAGTACAGGGAGAGCCTGGCCCACCCGAGGGCAGAGGAGAGAGCCCAGGGCCTCCCCAAAACCGGCTCTGAAGGGCTGGGGACACAGGCCCTTCACTTTGGGACCATTTACTCCCCACATGCAGAAGCTGAACCTGAAACCCCAGGTTTCCTGGCCAACTTCCATAACACACCACACTCTGCCTCTCCAGACAGCCTTTCGTGGGCAAGGAGACAGGAAGTCCATTAGATGCCCCATTCAGGAAGAGCCCTTCAACCCAATACCACAGAAACAATCACATAAGCCCGCAATTCTTTCAAGAAAAAAAACATGTGCTGGCACAACCCTCTAATCCCAGCACTCAGGAAGCTGAGGCAGGAGGACCGAGGCCATCTTGGGGTATAAAAGACTTACTGGTTCACTATCAAAGCAAAGATGAATCCAATTATCAAAATGTCCACTCTCCTGGCTTGTTTCTGGAAAGATTTAATTTCAGACAGTCAGAAAACCCTCCTGCGGATTTAGCTCAGTGGTTCTGATGCCTGCCTCACAAGCGCAAGGTCCTGAGTTCGATGCCCAGTAGCAAAAAGAAACCCCTCTTCGTGCAGATCCCAACGACACCAAGTCCTATGTATGCTCTAAAGACACGTAATTCCACCTTCCTTCTCTTGAGAAGGCCTTGGTCCCCCAGAGAGGGAGACCTGAGAGCATCCCTCTCCCGCTGCAGCACACCCCTAGCCTTCGGGAGCCTTTGGGAAGGCAGGAGGAGGTAAGACCTCCGGGGTTGCAGGAAGCGCCTGCCCCGAGGTGGCCATGTGGTCTCAGCCTGGGCAGCCTGGTCCTCAGGAGGTGCAGGAGACTGCTTGGACTCAGGAGCCATCCAAGTTCCGTTCACAGGGCCACGGGGGAGGAGGCTGCATGCAGAGACCACTCAACGCCCCCACAGCATGGTCAAGCGGGAAAGGACACAGCCACGGGCGTGAGACGGACGCCTAGGGAGAGGACGCAGCCGGGATTTGGTAAATACTGCCGAGTGGATGAGCAACCAGCTTAGATACAGGGACACAAAATGGGCAGATGTGGCCGGAACTTCCTATCGTGGCTGGACTTCAAAGACCATTATTTCACAGCCGCGGGTGGTGGTACACACCTGTGATGCTAGCTCTCTGGAGGCTGAGGCAGGAGGATCACTGCGAGTTGAGGCCAGGCTGAGCTACAGTGAGTTACAGGGCAGCCTGAACTACACAGCGGGACCCTATCTCAAGCCCCCCAAAGAATGTTACTTATTAATTACTGTATATATGAAAATCACCTGAGTTCGTTTTCGCAAATGGAAATTCCCTTGAATTTTAAAAGCTTAAAAATATGAGCTGCATTAGGGAAGCATCTTTCCTCCCGAAAGCAAGAGGACAGGACTGCCTCTCTGCCACTTCTGAAACCCATTGCCAAGCAGAGGCAGAGGGGACACCAAGCGGCCAGGGGCACAGTCCTGCGTCCTTGGGGAAGCAGCCCAGGGTGCTGGAGGCCTTGCAGGGCTGTGTCTGGGAAGCGCAGTAGAAGCAAGTTTGGGTGCTTACAAATGTATGTTCCGGGCTCCAGGGCGGAACCACTGCCTGAAGAGCTAAGATGCTGCGGGTCCCGAACGCACACTTTGAAGAGGCAGGGCGCTTGGTTTATGGAGTGGACTCCAGGGGCTGGCAGCTGTTCGCTCAGACTCCCTCCTCACAGCTCTGGCTGGGAAGCCTGCTCTCCCGAGTGTCCGTTCCCTTCCCAACACTGTCCACAAGGTGTGGGTCCTGTGCGTCTTCAGTCCTGCTCTGGGGAGGACACACACAGATGCGACAGGTGGGTCAGAGATGCCGACAGGCGCCCCGTACAGGGAGGAGCCTGGAGATGCTGTGCGCCTGCAGTGTGGGACCAGGGGCCCGGCAGACGTTCCTGGAGTGCACAGTGCGTGCGTATGGAAAGGCACCAGAAGACAGAGCCCCACCGCACGTGTGCGGCCCCAGTGCCCCCAGCATCTCTCTGGACGGGGAGCCAGGGGAGCCAATCCCGAGTCTCTGCTTGCCTGGGGTGTCAGTTTTTCCAGTGTCGGCCAGCAAAGGATTTCAATGCCGACCTGTGGCTTTGGCTCTGACGTGAATCTTCTACCAAGTTCCCTCAAAAATTACCCTGGCAGGATTAGCAAGAAAATGCCTGTAATGTAACTGAGCAGAAGCCGCCTTCCTCTGAGGCAGCAGGGGGCTCGGATCACGCGCATCTTCCTGGGTCTTCTCTGTGATCCCAGCCACTATCCACAGCACAGATGGACAGATGCGCCTGCTGCACGGGGTCCCGACAGGGAAGACACCAGGCCACCACAGCGACCTGTGAGTCTCCTGAGCGGCGGCCCGCTCGGCTTCAAAGCCCGGCAACACCCCTCTCCCCACCCGGGTACATGCCCACTCGTTTTCAGGACAGTCCTTAAAAACCGAACAGCACTTTCCTCCCATCCTAGTACTTAAGAATCCAGCAGGAAGCACGCAGGCTTCCTGGACAGAGGAGATGGGGTCAGATGGAAAATGTGTCCACAACAGCGCGTCCAAGAGCGGAACGGGAAAGCTCAGGAAGACAGCAGGGAGAGCATGCTCCAGTCCGCGTGCAAGAGCAACGAAGCAAAGGTGACACGGGGGCCGCACCCCAGCACCCGCAGCACTCTCCACACCGCAGTGATCTGCTCAGCTCGCCCTGAAGTCTAAATTGGGTGAAGACCAGAGAAGCGCTGCACACTTCACGGCCTCCCCAGAGCCTGGCAGCGTCCCGCAATCACCAACTCAAAGTCGGCCGCTTTTTCTCTGGTGGCAGCTGGAGTGGAGCCGGGGCCACCTGCACACTGGGCAAGTGCTGCCCAGCCCGAGTCCAGATCACCAGTCACAGTGAGGAGCTCGCCGGCAAGGGCCTCGGACAGAAGCAGCAGGGAGAGGCAGGAACACACAGCTTGGCTCTGTCTCTCCGCAAATTCAGGAGGGGAGGAGACGTGTAAGGAACAGTGGATGGTGGAGGTGGGCCCCAGGCGCACCCTGAGGAAGCGCGAGAAACTCCCGCCTCCCTGGTCTGTGTGGCGGCTGAGACAGACGCCCTCTGAGGCGGTGAGCCTGCAAAGCCCCGTGCAGATCATTCTCAAGAACCTGAGCAGCCCAGAGACAATGTGGGGCGGAAGCCAGATGCCTGGGCTGGCAGAGGAAGCGGGGAAGTTGCACAAGATGATGGTGACCACCAGACCGAGACGGCCACGGCCTGGCTATGCGGTCTCTTCTCACTGTGACTCAGCGCAGCCTGCGGGCACACAGGACGGTGCGACCTCCCACGCCAGCACTCAAGCGCACGCCAGGTGCTCATTCTCTTCGGGATCTTTCACTCCACACAGATCTTTACAGTGCTGGGAAGACCCCGCGGTGGCGAGCACAGGGTAGGAGAGCCGGACCTCAACCCCTCCCCATCCTCACTCCAGGGCCGGGACACCCCCGTCCTCAGCCGCCACAGCTCTGTACAACTCAGCCCTGACCTGTTCCTGGCTCGGCGGAAAAAGGCCCAGCCTTTCCTCTGATGACATGAAGTGACAGACATTACCTCCGGGCTCACCTAACCTGCCCAAGACTAGAGACAAACACAGCAGTAAAGCCATCGGAGTGAGTAACGAGTGTAATGAGTGAGTCTGTTTACAATGAATCATGGGAGGCAGCAAACTGTGAAGTCCGCCGTGGAAAGGCTGCACTGATGAGCACAGAAGAACCTCTGGCTACACCTTGAACTAATCAAAACAGACCTCTGAAAGAGTATACTTTGTGTACAGTAAAATTAACTCTGTAGTGCTCAGTTCTGTGGTCATGAAACCACGCACCCGTCGCGCCCATCACCACGATCGGGACAAGGACCCTCAGGCTCCTCTCCAGCCTCGCCTCCTCCAGAGCACTGCGTCACTGGAACCACACACTACGTGGGTTTGAGCCCGGCATGTGCCCCTTAGCCCGTGTGGGAACCGTAACACGGATCCCGGCTGTCCTCGTCCAGGTCCATAGGTGTTAGACATTCGGGCTACTCCCGGTTCCTGGCGGTTATGAAGCCGAAGCTGATGTAAATACGAGCATGAGGCTTCTATGTGAACTAAGTCCATGCTATCTGGGCACACACCTCAGGGGGTGCTGTTCTGCAACTACTGTTTTAGACGCCTTTAGTGCACTTATGGAAGATTACAATTAAAAGAAATGCCTCTTTAAATTATTTTAATTTATTTATTTATTCTTTTTTTTGCTTTTTGAGACAGGGTCTCACTATGTAGTTGAGACTGACCTGGAACTCACTATGTAGCCCAGGCTGGTCTTGAACTCACAGTGATCCTCCTGCCTCAGGCTCCCGAGTGCTGGGATTACAGGCATGCACCACGACACACCGGCTACATTATTTTTAAAGTAGTAATTTAACTATTTTATAAGCTTACCAGTTTAATAGAGATTCCCCTACACTAGTGGAAACCCAAACTCACAGCCGTAGCTTTTGAATACTGCATATCCTTGACAAATCCCATCCAACCCACAATATAACCCAGGTGCTGACTCATTTCTCTTCCTGATGTTAGGCACAGCAAGAAGAGGAAAAGACACTTCCATCTACGCCTGCCGAGTGTCCTCCAATGGGGTGGTCAGTGGGTCTGTAACAGACGGCACCCACATGTCCCTAACACACTGTTGCTGTGTGCAGGACCTCGTGGGGGCAGGGACCTCAGCCTGTAGAGGGCCAGGACAATACTTCTGCACATACGATCACACACAAGACAGACTCAAACGTGTGACATTATAATCACACATATGTAAATGCAGATTCCCCACTTAAACCGTCTAAGACCACTGACCTGTTTTGCTTTGAGCACTGATATAACCACAAAGCACCTCTAAAATAAAGCAGAGATCTGACAGTCTGGCTCACTTCCACCGCGGAAAGGCACACGGTTTCAGTGGGTTTCTATAGAAACCATGCGTCGTTCTTTCTGGGATGCTACACAGACACTGGCAGGGTATATTCCACCTCTATTCAAAGTTTTTCTATTTATACACTGGGCCAAAGGCTAGAAACTGACAAGGTGACGAACTGCAGCCCGAGACTGGAACAGTTCAACGTACTTCTGCAGGTGTAGGTCTGGAGAAGATGGTTAAACTTCTCTTTCTTTCCTTCCATCTTCTCCCCCTCTCCGTCCCCACAAAACCAAGCCAAACCAACCAAAGCACCCCTCACTATGATCGCAGGTGAGTTAAACTGACATCTGAAAACTGTTCATTCGCAGGGCTGAAGGTCCCTCCCCACCTCACGTAGGGTCCCGGTTCAGCTCAGGCAGGGACAGGACAGCTGGACGGACACAGGGGCTTGAAGGGCATCGCACCAACTTTAGTTAGAGCAGCAGCTACTGAGTCGCTGCAGCCCAAGCTCACAGGCAGCTTCACCCAGCACCTCGAGGCTGAGGGCTTCGCTGTGCTGCATGTCTCAGGGTGAATCGCCCATGTAGCCCAGAGCTAGAGCGCTCGCTGAGCGGGAAATTCCTGCCTCGGAAAGAAGAGTGCACTAAGATAAGAATGCAGGCTGTCACAAAAAGAGGCCATCAGTCACCTGTCTGGGCGGATTGACAGTGCCCTGAGCATTCAGTCCACTAACATTAACTCACGTAAACTTAATTTCTTTAACAAGTTTTCAAAATAACACCGGCTACGAAATGGGACCACGTCCTGTCCTCTATAGACATCAGGGTGCTTACTTTTTAGGACGCTGAGGGCCAAGAGGGACATAAGAACCCTTTCAGTATAAAGAGAAGCGCTAACTCAGAGACGGGAGTGACGGAAGGAAGACTGTTCATCAGGGAAGAGCACAGCACGACCTGCGCAGAAGCCATGTTCTCCGCCCCTGCTCACCACAGGTCCTCCTCAGAAGCTTCCCAAACAGTCCCCAAGGAAAGGCTGAAGGGACCCGCGGCGCACTGCTGGAATCCCAAGTCTGAACCAGACCCACAGATGGCCAGACACAGGCGGAAATGGCCCGTGGGCCTGGGGTAAAGCACAAAGACCCACACACCCCGCTCACTCAGGAGGGGACCCAGAAGCAGGGCCTTTCCCAAGGCAAGGAGGCGTCCAGAGCCCGATATGGGTTTCCAGGCAACACTCAGAACCAACGCGAGGAACCAGGGCCTCCTGGAGGCAAGGCCACACAAGCTCCCGAGCTCCTCAGAGACAGGCCCAAGGCGCTCACCATGGGAAGAACCGGAATACAAGAGGCTCAGAGGGGCCCAGGGACTACGGCAAAATCAGCTGAGCCACGCAGTGAGGCTGAATTAAGAAGTAGGTGAGCTGGGGATTTAGCTCAGTGGTGCCACACCTGCCTGGCAAGTGCAAGGTCCTGAGTTCAATCCCTGTGCAAAAAAAAGAGAGAGAGAGAGAGAGAGAGGAGAGAGAGA